>NW_027361779.1:1837500-2090000 GCF_039654945.1 Dendrobates tinctorius | reverse complement strand
GATTAACACTTTTTTCCCATGTCTCAGCTCCGCATGAGTGGATCATCTCTCCAGCAGGAAACGCCATGATGTTGGAATGCTATATCTAATACCAATGGTGAGACATTTTTTATTGAGCACTGGTTCACATGAGCACTTTTTTGTAATGTTTTTGTGTGTTATGTCCTTTTAATGGTTCATTAAAGGTTATGTTTTAATTGTCTTTATGTGGGATACTCTCTAGGCTGTGTGCTTAAATGGAATGGACAATAAGTGACTAAAACTGTATTTGTTATTTTTGAATAAATATGAAAAAGTGTGTTTTTTTAATTCAAATAATGGACTTTATTCTGGCTGTGTGTTTATTTACAATTTAAACTACAGGATTAGTAATGTTAAGTCATGAATAGAGTTGAGCGATACCGTCCGATACTTCAAAGTATCGGATCGGAATGGATCGGACGATCTTAAAAAAAAGTATCGGTATCGCCGATTCCGATACCGGAAGTCCCATTCAAGTCTATGGGACTTCCGGTATCGGAATAAGAAAAACCCTGTTTTTGCCTTGTACAGCCTCTCTGGGGTCTGTACGGGCCTTTCGGGGGGCTGTGCCGGCCTGCCAGGGGGTCTGTGCAGGCTCCGGTGGTCTGTGCCGGCCTGCCGGGGGGCTGTGCCGGCCTGCCGGGGGGGCTGTGCAGGCTCCGGTGGGCTGTGCCGGCCTGCCGGGGGGCTGTGCAGGCTCCGGTGGGCTGTGCCGGCCTGCCGGGGGGCTGTGCCGGCCTGCCGGTGGTCTGTGCAGGCTCCGGTGGGCTGTGCCGGCCTGCCGGGGGGCTGTGCCGGCCTGCCGGGGGTCTGTGCAGGCTTCGGGGGTCTGTGCAGGCATCGTCCGATGGGACTACAAGTCCCATCGGGCGATGCCTGCTACCATGACAGTGATTGACACATTAGCCAATGATGGGACAGTAGTAGTCCCATCATCCGGCTAATGTGTTGAATGTAAAAAAAAAAAAAAAAAAAAAAAATTACATGCTACATTCATACTACATACTACATACATGCTACATTCATACTACATACTGTATATACTACATGCAACATACATACTACATATATACTACATGCATGCAACATGCATACTACATATATACTACATGCAACATACATACTACATATATACTACATGCATGCAACATGCATACTACATATATACTACATGCTACATACATACTACATATATGCTACATATATACTACATGCATGCTACATACATACTGCATGCTACATACATACTGCATGCTACATACATACTACATGCTACATACATACTACATATATGCTACATACATACTACATATATACTACATGCATGCTACATACATACTGCATGCTACATACATACTACATGCTACATACATACCACATATATACTACATACATACTACATGCATGCTACATACATACCACATACATACTACATACATACTACATACATACTACATGCATGCTACATACATACTACATGCTACATACATACTACATATAAACTACATGCATGCTACATACATACTACATGCTACATACATACTACATATATACTACATGCATGCTACATACATACTACATACATACTACATGCATGCTACATACATACTACATGCTACATACATACCACATACATACTACATATATACTACATGCATGCTACATACATACTGCATGCTACATGCATGCTACATACATACTACATACATACTACATGCTACATACATACCACATATATACTACATACATACTACGGGCTGCAGGAATCCAATGACGGAAGGTAGGTATCCTTCCGCACTGTATTCCTCCGCCACTTAAAAAAAAAAAAGTCCCTAGTCTCACTTTATGCCATTGCTGTGTGGGAATTTCCACACATGAGTATTTTTGTGGTTTGTTATGTTAATATTTATTCCGTAAAAGACAATGGCTTCGGGGAACAATGTGACAAGTATTGATAAGTATGTTACTCTATGTTATATGTACTGTATGTCTATGTATGTATTGTATGAATGTATTGTATGTAGTATGTATGTAGTATATATGTGGTATGTATGTAGCATGTAGTATGTATGTAGTATGTATGTAGCATGCATGTAGCATGCAGTATGTATGTAGCATGCATGTAGTATATATGTAGTATGTATGTAGCATGTAGTATGTATGTAGCATGCATGTAGTATATATGTAGTATGTATGTAGCATGTAGTATGTATGTAGCATGCATGTAGTATGTATGTAGTATGTATGTAGTATGTATGTGGTATGTATGTAGCATGTAGTATGTATGTAGCATGCATGTAGTATATATGTGTTATGTATGTAGCATGCATGTAGTATGTATGTAGTATGTATGTAGTATGTATGTAGCATGCATGTAGTATGTATGTAGTATGTATGTAGTATATATGTAGTATGTATGTAGCATGTAGTATGTATGTAGCATGCATGTAGTATATATGTAGTATGTATGTAGCATGTAGTATGTATGTAGCATGCATGTAGTATGTATGTAGTATGTATGTAGTATGTATGTGGTATGTATGTAGCATGTAGTATGTATGTAGCATGCATGTAGTATATATGTGTTATGCATGTAGCATGCATGTAGTATGTATGTAGTATGTATGTAGTATGTATGTAGCATGCATGTAGTATGTATGTAGTATATATGTGGTATGTATGTAGTATGTATGTAGCATGCAGTATGTATGTAGCATGCATGTAGTATATATGTAGTATGTATGTAGCATGTAGTATGTATGTAGCATGCATGTAGTATATATGTAGTATGTATGTAGCATGTAGTATGTATGTAGCATGCATGTAGTATGTATGTAGTATGTATGTAGTATTTTTTTTTTTTTAACATTTAACACATTAGCCGGATGATGGGACTACTACTGTCCCATCTTTGGCTAATGTGTCAATCACTGTCATGGTAGCAGGCATCACCAGATGGGACTTATAGTCCCATCGGACGATGCTTGCACAGACCCCCGGACATCAGCACAGCCCCCCGGCAGGCCGGCACAGCCCCCCGGCAGGCCGGTACAGACCCCCACAGGGTGCACAGACCACCGGCAGGCCGGCACAGCCCCCCGGCAGGCCGGTACAGACCCCGGGCAGTCCACACAGCCCCCCGGCAGGCCGGCACAGCCCCCCGGCAGGCCGGTACAGACCCCGGGCAGTCCACACAGCCCCCCGGCAGGCCGGCAGAGACCCCCGGAAGGCCCGAAATGATGGCGCATCATGATGCGCACACACCGCGCATCATGATGACGTCAGGCTGTCAATCAACTTTGAACTTCCGATTCCGATGCCGACTTCCGATATTGAAAAAATATCGGAAGTCGGTATCGGAATTCCGATACAGCAAGTATCGGCCGATACCCGATACTTGCGGTATCGGAGTGCTCAACACTAGTCATGGACTTGATGTCACTGGACAGCCCTCAGCTGTCTGCTTTAGCTTAGCTGGTTGTCAAAAATAGTGGGGACTCCAGGCCTTTTTTAAGCTATTTATTTAAATAATTAAAAAAAAGCCATGGAGCCCCCACTATTCTTGATAACCAACCTTGCTAAAGCAGACAGTTGAGGGTTGCAGCCTGCAGCTGTCAGTTTTGTCTGGCTGGTTATCAAAAATACAAAGGAATCCATGCCATTTTTTTGTATTTATTTATTGTGCAGGCAACAGCTGATGAATATTTCCATCAGTCGCTCCTGTTCTAGCTGTTATTAGCTTCAGCAAGTGTATGCTGATGGGACAAGGCACAATGGCTCCATCAAGGGGAAGACAGATTTGACATTCTACAAAATGCCAGGTTAAGGGACAACAGACCTAAATGAAAGAATACAAATCTGCTCTATTGACCATCACTGAATCCATGGAAACTTTTGGGGAAGTCAGGTTGGGACTAGAGATGAGCGACCATGT
Source organism: Dendrobates tinctorius (assembly GCF_039654945.1). NCBI lineage: Eukaryota > Metazoa > Chordata > Amphibia > Anura > Dendrobatidae > Dendrobates > Dendrobates tinctorius. Next base: position 2,086,045 of record NW_027361779.1, on the reverse strand, counting down.
TCAGAAAAATGTTAGCCAATTTCAAATTTTGGCACGAACATAGCACATTCAGTTTCATGTTCACGTTCACAAGCATTTTTACTCAAAGTCGACAAAATTCAGTGATAGTTCAGTAAATCATAGTGTTTCCACTAATGCCATTGTTCTTAATTTGGCTAGGATAGTGTTGCTGCATGACGAGTGGGGGGATAGGATGATGTGTTTGATGAGTTGAGGGGGTGTAGAGAAATTAGAGGAGTGGCATGCTCTTTTTTCCCCTTAACTTTGTGTGTTGATTCCAGCAGCCAATAAGGTTGCAGAAACCATCCTCAACATCAGGTCACAAGATTTTCTGTGATTTGCTGGCGAAGTCACATGTCCCTGGCCAAATAAAATGAGGAGATCTGGTTTTGCAGGTGCCATTTGCTCAGTGTCACAGTGCAGAGAAGCTGCTAATGATAGTGCTACAAGTAAACATGTCAGTTAGCTAGATAGGATCTTGTCCTGTGTGAAATCAAGCTTCCAGCATCTAACTAAATTGTCCAAAAACTGTGTGGCAGTCTCCGGAAGCCCCATTTGCTACTGACAAATCATTTGTGATAAAACTATATTTCAGGGACAAATCAGAAGGCCAGATTTCCACTTAAAAATCGTTAGGCTTAATATCAGGGTGCAGCTATGAGGCACAATTAGCTAATCCATGTCATTTGTGATAAAACTGTGTTTCAGTGACAAATAAGAAGGCCAGATTTCTACTTAAAAATCGTTAGGCTTAATATCAGGGTGCAGCTATGAGGCACAATTAGCTAATCCATGTCATTTGTGATAAAACTGTGTTTCAGTGACAAATAAGAAGGCCAGATTTCTACTTAAAAATCATTAGGCCTAATATTGGGCTTCAGCCACTAGGCCCAATTAGCTGCTCCAAATCGCTTGTAATAACACTATGTTTCAGAGACAAATCAGAAGGCCAGATTTCCACTTAAAAATCGTTAGGTATAATATTGGGGGGGCAGCCACAAGGTTCAATTAGCTAATCCTAATCGTGTGTGATAAAACTGTGCTTCAGAGACAAATCAGAAGGCCAGATTTCCACGTAAAAATCATTGGGCCTAATAAGTTACTGCAAATTGTATGTGATAAAACTGTTTCAGTGACAAATCAGAAAGTCAGACTGCCACTTAAAAACCGTTGGGACTAATATTGGGATGCAGCCATGAGGCCCAATTAGCTAATCCAAATAGTATGTGCTAAAACTATGAACTCTGTTTCAGTATGAAATCAGTAGGCCAGCTTTCCACTTAAAAATCATTAGGTACAACAGTGTTGTTCAGACACACTATATATGAAAATAAATGGTGATTGTTTATTTAGTGACACGTGACTGACAGCTGTGGCCTAAGGTTGTTAAACAGCAGGGTACAAGAGGAGAAGGCTACTTACAACATGTATACCACAAGAAGGCTATCAATATTGGAGCTCATCCATTACATCAATATATAAACCAAAGAAAAAATGGAACCAGGAGCAATAGATAAAGTATAAATTTTATTGTTATACAAAAATTAAATAAAATACAATTTTAGGAAAAATTAGTTATAAAATTGGAGATAAGGGAATCAGCGACACCCAGTTGCCACACGCAGGTATAGGTAATGGTACAAATTGCATTATCTGAACAAAGGCATATAAAGGTAGCAAAAAATGGCTCTCTCTATGTTATCCCTTAAATACAAAAGCACACAATATCTTCTCAATGTTCACATAAAGTGCAATAGTGCATGAGAATAGTCCAAAACTAGGACTAGGCCAGGTACATAAAGAGGAATATATAATCATATGTCAATCACAGCAAATATCTGAGGGAAATAAGTGTATCTACCAGTGTAAAACAAATGTATATAATGAAAGTAATCCTAAAGTAGGAATCACTGGTAACCACAGACAAAGAGGCTGTCAGCCGATGTAAGAGACAATAGACACTGAAAGAGATAGAGCCAGAGGTAGATATACTGTATGCCAGGAATAGATAAGTGTATAAGGAGATACCAACCTATCTGTTGTGTGGACTGCGGGACCCCTACACACGTTTCGCTTCTTGCTTCTTCGGGGGGCGTGAGTAGTATTAAAAATCTTTTATATAAGAGAACAAAAGCATGGTGGAATAGAGCATTCTTAGGGAATTATGTTAAAAAGGGATATATACCAAGGGGATTGAGAATTCAAGTTTTTCCCTTGTCTCCCATTGAAGATATGGATTTTATTAAAAAGTGGGAAACGGCCTGTATAACATGTTCCATTCAGTGTATGCAGTTATTGATTGATTTTAACTCTAAAAAATTGATGGGACTTGAAACTGAATTAGATTCAACTTACACTTCATTTAAGACATCAGTATCAAATGAAGAGAAAATCTCTTTTGATGCAAAAATGGAAAAATGTTCTATGGAGTGGGAAACTGAAATTAAAGAGATACAGGCTAAAAAACTTTCACGTGACTCTACAGATTTTCAAGAGAATCGTGTTTATAGGTGGAGATCTGTAATAACAATAAAAAAATTGGAAAAAATGACCTGACTCGGTATCATCTGCCTCCTCAATGGGTGAACAATCAGATACATCTAGCTATTCTCTAACTACAAGATTTAGGAATTATCAACGCAAAAGAGGAGAACATAGAAACTTTGGAAGTTATGCCAAAAAACAAAAAGCAAACTTTGGAGAAAAATCCAATTCATCTCTTAAGGTAATTAATTTGTCTGAAAAAACTTTCTGAGTCTGAAATAACCTAATTGTCTAAAGGGTTATCTTTTTCACCTTCTATGCATTTTAACCCTTTCTTAGCAATCAAGGACCTAAATATTTTTGCAAGAAACCTAATTTTTAAAAAATGGTTCCACAATGAAGAAATGGAGAAATTATTTCCTTTACCAGAGTGATAATGTAAACTCCCCATTAAGTATTACCTGCCTAACCCAGGAAGAAGTGCAGAGCCGCCTTAGTAAGATTAAAATTGGCAAATCACCAGGCCCTGATGGCATTCACCTTCGGGTATTAAGGGAGTTAAGGAATGTGATAGACAGGCCTCTATTCCTTATATTTAAAAAGACTCTATAGAAACCGGGTCTGTTCCTTTTGATTGGCGGCAAGCAAATGTGGTACCAATATTCAAAAAGGGGTGTAAAAGGGAACCTGGAAACTATAGGCCAGTAAGCTTAACATCTGTTGTGGGTAAAATTTTTGAAGGGTTTCTAAGGGAAACCATTATGGAATATCTCAATGTTAATAAATGTTTAACTCCATATCAACATGGATTTATGAAGGATCGCTCCTGTCAAACTAACCTGATCAGCTTCTATGAGGATGTAAGCTCTCAAATGGACCAAGGAGAATCATAGGATGTCATTTATCTCGACTTCTCTAAAGCATTTGACACTGTCTCACATAAAAGATTGGTAAGTAAGATGAGAAAGCTTGGGCTAGGGGAAAATGTGTGTAGATGGGTAGGTAGCTGGCTTAGTGATGGAAAACAAAGAGTGGATATTAATGGTGCATACTCAGATTGGGCCAGGGTTACTAGTGGGGTACCACAGGGTTCTGTATTGGGCCCCCTACTATTTAATATATTTATTAATGATCTAGTGGATGGCTTATACAGTAAAAGATCAGTATTTGCAGATGATACAAAAATATGTAAGGTAGTTGACACTAAGGAGGACAGTTTGCAACTACAGACAGATTTGAGTAAATTGGAGAATTGGGCTGAAAAATGGCAAATGAGGTTTAACACAGATAACACAGATAAGTGTAAGGTTATGAACATGGGAAGGACAAACAGATGCTATAATTACTTACTAAATGGGAAACTGCTGGGGAAATCAGACATGGAAAAAGACTTAGGCATCTTCGTCAATAAGAAGCTAAATTGGAGTGCCCAGTGTTAGGCAGCTGCCAGCAAAGCAAATAGGGTCATGGGATGCATTAGAAGAGGTCTGGGGACACAAGATGAAAACATAATTCTCCCTCTGTACAAATCACTCGTCAGACCACACTTGGAGTATTGTGGGCAATTTTGGACTCCGGTGCTCAGAAAAGACATTACTGAACTTGAAAGGGTTCAAAGGCAGGCTACTAAAATGATAAATGGAGTTGGTTCACTACAATACCCAGAAAGGTTATCAAAATTAGGTCTATTTACTGTAGAAAACAGAAGACTTAGGGGAGACTTAATATATATGTACAAGTATATCAGAGGGCAATACAGAGATCTCTCCAATGAACTGTTTGTACCAAGGACTGTGACAAGAACAAGGGGGCATTCTCTTCGTTTGGAGGAAAGACAATTTCTGCACCAGCATAGAAGAGGGTTCTTCACAGTAAGAGCAGTGAGGCTCTGGAATTCTCTTCCTGAGGAAATGGTGATGGCCAACTCACTGAATGAATTTAAGAAAGGAATGCATGCTTTTCTTGTGAGTAACAGTACAGAAGGTTACGAATAACAGAATATTATAGGTAGATGGTTGACCCAGCTTAGGGGAAGGAATTTTTTTTCCCTGTGGAGAAAATTGGCTTCTACTCTGTGGGTTTTTTTGCCTTTCCTCAGGATCAACAATGCAGAACAGCTGCACTAAAAATAGGCTGAACTAGATGGACATAAGGTCTTCCTTCAGCCTTCAAAACTTTGTTACTATGTTACCAGAAGAACAGGCTGCCATACAAATTTTGGAGGAATTAGATTATAAAAATGATACCATCCATTAGGTAAGATTCCACCTTCTTTAAAACAAAGATCTCAAAAATTCCCTCCTCTGTCTAGTTGTCCTAACATAGATATATTTGTCCAACTTGTTTCTGCTGATTTTGAAAAAATTTCTTGAAAAATTAACAATGACAACTTATCAATGGCAGTACGTGTAGCTTTAAAATCACTGAAGAAAAGAGAGGATATCTTATATAAACCTTATGATAAAGGAGGCCTACAAAACTCTATGAAAGTGAAATATTTAGACTATTACATGATAGGTCTTGTTACAAAAAACTTACTTATAACTAGAGTTGAGCGAAACGGGTCAAAAAATTTCAAAAGTCGACGACTTTTGGTAAAGTCGGGTTTCATGAAACGAAACCCGACCCTAGGGTGAGGTCGGCCACAAGCTCGGCGACTTTAGCGCCAAAGTCGCGTTTCAAAAGTTTGTTTTCCGCCCTTTTTTCAGCCAATCAGGATCCACGGACACTGTGGGCAACGTGATGACATAGGCAGGGGTCACCACCATCTTTGAGAAGGGCATTCAAGTGATTGGCTTGCTTTGGGGGCGTCACAGGGGGTATAAAAGGGCGTGCACGCCCACCGCCATGTTACTCATGCTGATCTCAGAATAGGGAGAGCTGCTGCTGCTGCTGATTCTGTAGAGAGAGCGTTAGGCAGGGAAGAAGACACCAAAAACTGCTTCTGCTGCTAGCGATTTTGCCTGTACAACACACCAATCACTGTGTGTGCAGTGCAAGTGGAGGCTATATTTTGCTGGATCAGCTGTGTTGGTTGTTGGTTATAAGGCTTCCTGATAGCTGCATTGCTGTTTTTCCCACTGCTCTGCAAACTGCTTTTTTAAAAGCAATCCAAATTTTTTTTTTGTCCTGGTGAGGTACTGAGCGTGCATTTTTTCACACCATACAGCGGTGTACGCTCCTCACACAGTACCGTGTAACGGCTGTTATCACGGCCATAGCGAAGCTATCTGTGAGTCACTCTGTAAGAATAAGTCGAGGCCATGTTCCGTTCTTACAGACCTACACTCTAGGGAGATTCCTATTCTGCCCAATTCTATATACACCTTGTAGTTTGTCATACACTAGCCAATTTCTGCCTGTGACATAGCGGTGTGATATTCACAGGGCCTCACACAATCCAACAGTGTCCACAAGTGTGTTCAGAAATTCTACATCTCCCCTGTCCTATAGTGACATTTTTCACACCTGCGACATTGAGCCTGTGACATAGCGGTGTGATATTAACTGGGCCTCACACAACAGTGTCCACAAGTGTGTTCAGAAATTCTACATCTTCCCTGTCCTATAGTGACATTTTTCACACCTGCGACATTGAGCCTGTGACATAGCGGTGTGATATTAACTGGGCCTCACAATCCAACAGTGTCCACAAGTGTGTTCAGAAATTCTACATCTCCCCTGTCCTATAGTGACATTTTTCACACCTGCGACATTGAGCCTGTGACATAGCGGTGTGATATTAACTGGGCCTCACACAACAGTGTCCACAAGTGTGTTCTGAAATTCTACATCTCCCCTGTCCTATAGTGACATTTTTCACACCTGCGACATTGAGCCTGTGACATAGCGGAGTGATATTAACTGGGCCTCACACAACAGTGTCCACAAGTGTGTTCAGAAATTCTACATCTCCCCTGTCCTATAGTGACATTTTTCACACCTGCGACATTGAGCCTGTGACATAGCGGTGTGATATTAACTGGGCCTCACACAACAGTGTCCACAAGTGTGTTCAGAAATTCTACATCTTCCCTGTCCTATAGTGACATTTTTCACACCTGCGACATTGAGCCTGTGACATAGCGGTGTGATATTAACTGGGCCTCACAATCCAACAGTGTCCACAAGTGTGTTCAGAAATTCTACATCTCCCCTGTCCTATAGTGACATTTTTCACACCTGCGACATTGAGCCTGTGACATAGCGGTGTGATATTAACTGGGCCTCACACAACAGTGTCCACAAGTGTGTTCAGAAATTCTACATCTCCCCTGTCCTATAGTGACATTTTTCACACCTGCGACATTGAGCCTGTGACATAGCGGTGTGATATTAACTGGGCCTCACACAAGAGTGTCCACAAGTGTGTTCAGAAATTCTACATCTCCCCTGTCCTATAGTGACATTTTTCACACCTGCGACATTGAGCCTGTGACATAGCGGTGTGACATTAACTGGGCCTCACAATCCAACAGTGTCCACAAGTGTGTTCAGAAATTCTACGTCTCCCCTGTCCTATATACACCTTGTACCTTGTTTTACATTACTATATAGTTTGTGGGATTTTGTGTACATTTTTACCAAAAATGAGGAAGGCTGGTAGAAGAGGCCATGGAATTGGGCGGGGGTTGCCAGATGGTAATGATGGTGGTGGTGGATCTGATGGTAGTGGCAAAAGCAAAATAGGACCGAATGCAGGAGGTGTTGAGCCTGCGTCATCGTCTGGCTCCACAAGGCCTCGAAGGCTTAGTTTTCTAGGAGTTGGCAAACCGCTTTTAAAGCCAGAGCATCAGGAAAAAGTTTTGGCTTACATTGCTGACTCAGCCTCCAGCTCTATCGTCTCCTCTTCTGGAGTTGTAAAAAATAAAAGCACTGAGTCGTCATTGGAGGGTCATGTTCATGAACCACACCTTTCCTTGTGTCCTTCACCCCAACCAAGATTGAAGGATGACGCAGGCCATACAACTGATTACTCCATGGAGCTGTTTTCAGATACCATGCCTGGGTTATCAAGTGAAATGGTGAATTACCCAGGCCAAGATGAATCTGACATGGAGTGCACTGATGCACAGCCACTGATAGATGATTCTGCTGGTACATTCACTCAGAGCACTACATTGTCCTCGCAGTGTAATGAGCCAGATTCTGACCCTGATGAGACTCAGGTGCCCCTTCCCGCATACTATACCACCATACATGGTAACTCAGAGGAAGGCGCACATGACATTGAAGAGGAGGTGATGGATGACCCAGTTGTTGACCCAGATTGGCATCCATTGGGGGAAGAGGGTGCTGCTTCCAATAGCTCAGATGAGGAGGAGGAGCATCCACAGCAGACATCGACATCGCAACAGCTGATAAATGGCAGGCCCGGAGCACTCCAAAGACAGGTTCTAAAAATCAAAAGAGTTGCTGGACAGCTTGTCCAGATGGTCAAAATAGCACAGTGTGCTAGGCCGCAAAATGTCTTCCAGAGTATTAAGAGTGCAGTGTGGCACTTTTTTGAACAAAATCCTCATGATCAGGCCAAGGTTATCTGTAAGAAGTGCGCAAAGACCTTTAGCCGAGGGAAAAATCTGAAAAATTTGAATACCAGTTGCATGCTTAGACATTTAACCAGCATGCACTTGCAAGCGTGGACACAACACCAAACCTCAAGTACCACATGTGCAACTGATCACAAAGAAGGTAGTCAGCACCGCTACATTGTTTCCCCCACTGTAAGCCCACCGGTTAGCACAGCAGCAAATGTTGAGGTGTCGTTGCAAGGCCAAAGCAGTCAGGGAATCCCACTGTTATATCAACGAAAGACTGAATCTAGGCCATCAGAAAGAACACCAACTCCATCACCATCATCAACCCTCTCTCAGTCCACCCTGTCCACCGCTAGTTCCACCATATGCAGCTCTCAAGTCCAGCTCACCCTCCCAGAGACTATGAGTAGGTCAAGAAAGTACTCAGTCTCTCATCCGCGTACACTGGGTTTGAACGCCCACATTGCCAAACTAATCTCGTTAGAGATGATGCCCTATCGGTTGGTGGAAAGCGCAGCTTTCCGCGAACTCATGGCCTATGCAGTACCACGCTATGACCTACCCAGTCACCACTTCTTCTCTTGCAAAGCCATCTCAGCCCTCCACCATCATGTGAAAAACTGCATTGTCCATGCACTCAAGCAGTCAGTGAGTGGAAAGGTGTACCTCACAACAGATGCATGGTCCAGTCGGCATGGCCAGGGCCGTTACGTGTCCATCACTGCGCACTGGGTTAATGTGGTGGATGCAGGGTCCACAGGGGACAGCGGTGGTGGGACAATGCTGCCTAGCCCACGGTGTAGGAAACAGGGCTGTAGGCGTTCGACCCTCCTCCTCCTCCTCCAGAAGCGAAAGTTCATCCACAGAGCGCAGTTGTACGAGCACTCCATCTGCAGCTGCCACTGTTGCACACGAGGTGTCCCCCTATCGAGCAGCTAGTGGAAAGCGTCAGCAGGCTGTGTTGCAGATGATGTGTTTGGGCGACAGTCATACCGCGGAGGTGCTGGCCGAGTACTTTCAGGGACAAACTGAGTCATGGCTGGGCAGTATACATCTTGAGGCAGGCAAGGTAGTTAGTGATAACGGCCGTAATTTTGTGGCAGCCATAGCCCTTTCAAAACTCAGCCACATACCTTGCTTGGCTCACACCTTGAACCTGGTGGTGCAGTGCTTCCTCAACAACTATCCGGAGTTAACAGCCCTGCTCCGGAAGGTGCGAAGACTGTGCGCGCACATCCGCCGGTCGCCTGTACACTCCATTCGTATGCAGAAGCTGCAGCGATTGCTCCACCTTCCCAACCACCGCCTCATTATCGACATTGCAACAAGGTGGAACGCCACCCTGCACATGGTTGAGCGGCTGTGCGAACAGAGGTAGGCCATAATGCATTTGTGGGAGGATACACGGCCAGGCACTTTGAGAGCAGACATGGAGTTGACAGGTGTGCAGTGGTCGAAGCTGAAAGACCTCTGTAAAGTCCTTCAGTGTTTTGAGGAATGCACATGGCTGGTAAGCGCAGACGACGCCATCCTAAGCATGAGCATCCCACTTATGCGTCTGCTCATGCAAGCTTTGACGCACCTTAAGGAGCAGGCGTCTGCAGCCAATGTTGATGAGGACAAAGAGGAGGAGGGAATCCTTGATGACATTCAGCCATTGTCTGCTCAGGGACCTCTCCTGGACGAGGTGGAGGAAGAAGAGGAGGATGATGATGGGGATGATTGCTTAGGGGAGGAGGATGCATCTCGTGGGGCAAGTGAAAATGTTGGCGTGGCAAGGTCTGGTACAGGGTTTGTGCGTGACTGGAGGGATGTGGATTTGCCAGAAAGTGCTCCTCCAACCAGCACTCGCAGTGCATCATTGACACTGGGAACATTGGCCCACATGTCAGCTTATGCCTTGCAGATCCTAAAAAGGGACCCCCGCATTGCCAAAATGATGAACGATGACGACTACTGGTTGGCCAGCATCCTGGATCCATGCTATAAAGGCAAATTACAAAACATCATGCCACACGAGAACCTTGACCTAATATTGACTAATAAACAAGCAACTCTGGTAAACCGGTTGGTTGAGGCATTCCCAGCACACAGCAGCGGTGATGGTTCTCACACGAGCCGTACGAGCCGGGGGCAGCTTGGCAGAGGTGTTCGTGGTGCACACAGCAGAAGTGGCGTTGGAGACAGGGGTTTCATGACAATGTTGTGGACTGATTTTTCAAGTACCGCTCACACAACTGGTAATACTGCATCGATGGAAAGTGACAGGAGACAGCAGTTGTCAACTATGGTTACAAACTACTTTTCCTCCCATATCGATGTTCTCCCGCACAGGTCATTCCCCTTTGACTCTTGGGCCGCTAAACTGGACACCTGGCCTGAATTGGCCCAATATGCCTTACAGGAGCTCGCTTGCCCAGCTGCAGGTGTGCTATCGGAAAGAGTCTTCAATGCAGCTGGATCAATCCTGACAGAAAAAAGGACCAGTCTGTCAACCCAAAATGTGGATGATCTAACCTTCATAAAAATGAACCATGCATGGGTTTCCAAGGATTTTGTCCCACCTTCCCCTGATGACACATAGGGTGACAGAAAAATGGCTTGCTTTGGTCCTCCTCTTCCTGGGACTTGAACAATTTCGCCTTTTGCATCAGCTGAATGTCCAACATCAACATATGCCACTTTCTAAAGCTCCCTAACTGTGCTGCCTTCCCCCCATGGCCGGGGTCACCACCTAGCGCACGAAACCGTGCGAGTGCCGTTGCCCTGGACAGGTGGGTAGGCCGACTCTTGGGCGTGGGCACTGGCACAGGGTCCCTCATAGTGCAATCAAGTGTCTCTGATGGTGGAGGTGTACACCTGCCGTCAGACACACCGCCGTACTATGAGGGGCCCAGTGCCAGTACCGACGCCCATGAGTGGGCCCCCTTGCTTGGGCAGAGCCCCAGCATTTGCAATCTTTACCTCTCCCTGCTCCTCCGCTGTGTAGTCTGGGCCGTCAAATCCATAATGGGCCTGACACCGTCTGAGCCTGCCTCCTGATCTATAGACATATATTTTGAATGTGTACACTATGCTATCCATACATGTTATCCGGGGATACGGTACCCTTTCTCACCTTTGTGCAATCACGTGTAATCCATACTGGGCCTGACACCATTTGAGCCTGCCTCCTGATCTATAGACATATATTTTGAATGTGTACACTATGCTATCCATACATGTTATCCGGGGATACGGTTCCCTTTCTCACCTTTGTGCAATCACGTGTAATCCATACTGGGCGTGACACCGTTTGAGCCTGCCTCCTGATCTATAGACATATATTTTGAATGTGTACACTATGCTATCCATACATGTTATCCGATGATACGGTACCCTTTCTCACTTTTGTGCAATCATGTGTAATCCATACTGGGCCTGACACCGTCTGAGTCTGCCTCCTGATCTATAGACATATATTTTGAATGTGTACACTATGCTATCCATACATGTTATCCGGGGATACGGTACCCTTTCTCACCTTTGTGCAATCACGTGTAATCCATACTGGGCCTGACACCGTCTGAGCCTGCCTCCTGAACTATAGACATATATTTTGAATGTGTACACTATGCTATCCATACATGTTATCCGGGGATACGGTACCCTTTTTCACCTTTGTGCAATCACGTGTAATCCATACTGGGCCTGACACTGTCTGAGCCTGCCTCCTGATCTATAGACATATATTTAGATTGTGTACACTATGCTATCCATACATGTTATCCAGGGATACAGTTCCCTTTCTCACCTTTGTGCAATCATGTGTAATCCATACTGGGCCTGACACCGTTTGAGCCTGCCTCCTGATCTATAGACATATATTTTGAATGTGTACACTATGCTATCCATACATGTTATCCGGGGATACGGTACCCTTTCTCACCTTTGTGCAATCATGTGTAATCCATACTGGGCCTGACACCATTTGAGCCTGCCTCCTGATCTATAGACATATATTTTGAATGTGTACACTATGCTATCCATACATGTTATCCGGGGATAAGGTACCCTTTCTCACCTTTGTGCAATCACGTGTAATCCATACTGGGCCTGAGAACGGCTGGTGAGCTGTTAAGCAAGCTACAGCACCTGTGGTTTGCACATGTAAGTTTTTCATTTTTTCAGGAATGACGGTTAGGCCTAATTCCGGAACTGCAGTTGACCTGCACTTACTGGGAAGTCATCGTTCGCGGGTAATAATTGTAATCCCAGATCCCCATCACTAACGTTGTTCAGCGGGTTATCTGCACCTGTAAGCGACAAACGCTGGCCTTTTCAGTGTAGCGCACATGCAGCCACGGACATGTAAGGGCATGACACACCAGTTATTGGCCAATCTCATGTGCCAGAGCCTCGCATATCCCTATAGTAAGCCGGACTCGGACCGCGGGGCATGACGGAGTCTCGTTCGTTAACGGAATTAAGCTTGCAATGTGTGCATCTTTTTTGTGGCTGTATGGTTGAGGTTGCCCATGTTGAGTCAAATTACGCCGTAGGCTCCACTCCTGGTGGTGCCCTTCTGGACATTCCTTTAAGGTTCAGCTTTGCAACCATACTGCCCACGTAAAACAAACACTTTGCCTTCATGAATGCTGTTTGGAGGGTCGTGACTCGTGGGAATAACGCCGCCCAATCAGTTAACCTGCTAGAGAGATCCTTCATTGCTCCCAAGCATGACATCACACTCCCTAGGAGGAAGGTAATGCCACTGTGGCAACCGTACTCCTGGGAGCGACCCAAGTGCACTGATGCCCAGCCACTGCTCGATGAATCTGCTGGTACATTGACCCAGACCACTACATTCTCCTCGCACGCTACACGGCCTGAATCTGACCCTGATGAAACTCAGGTTACCCTTCCCATATACAGTTCCATCTTACACGGTGACAAAGAGGAAGCTGCAGATGAAAGTGCAGGTTCGGCCCACCTGCCGTCAGACACACCACCGTACTATCAGGGGCCCTGTGCCAGTGCCGTCGCCAACGAGTGGGCCCCCCTGCTTGCTCAGGATCACAGCACTTGCAAGGTTGAAATACTGTGCAGTGAGATGGAAGATGGGGACGACGAGGAGTCCAGACTAGTACAGGGATTCCCTAGCGAGGAGACTTATTTCATTGTTTTCAATGTTGGGACAGCAATTTTTGGGGAGCACTATACTCTGGAGAATGATAGATTGGGCCCACCATACACTGGAACATTCCAAAGGTGGACATCAGACACTGGAGCAGCATTTACAGGGCCCATTATACACTAGAGCATTCGAAATGGGGCCCATTATGTTTGGAGCATTATTTGGGCCCATAAGACAGTGGAGCTTCATCCATGGGGACCAACATATACTGTAGCATTATGTGGAGCTCATCATATACTGTTTCAAACATTATATGGGACCAATGATTCTGTATGGAGAAATAGATGGGCCTCGTCATGAGATGTAAAAAGTGAAGTACTTTTCATTGTACTATACCGCTATTTCTCTGCCGTATCGGAGCATCATGAGTTGTGGTATGTGTTAAAGGGGTGCTCTTTTGCCCAGGGCACATGAAAACCTGGAGCCAGCCCTACCCCCCCACAACTTTAGCCAAATAACCCCCATTTTTCAGTGCGTAACTAGTATTATGAAGTTAATTAATGTTGACAAGCTTAAGTAAGAAGAATTGATGCTTTTGGCATTCAAATGGGCACTGTAGGTGTGTTTCCTGTCCTCCTCTCACTGCCGACTTTAATTCCCCATTGACTTACATTGGGTTTCGTGTTTCAGTCGGACCCCCGACTTTTCCCTATAGTTGGCCGATTTTGCTCAACCCGACTTTTGGAAAAGTCGGGTTTCATGAAACGAAACTCGACCCTAAAAAAGCAAAAGTCTCTCAACTCTACTTACAACCCTTTGACATCTTTCAGACAAGAAATATCTAAAATATTGCAATCTGGCAGAGATGATAATTTGATTACCAAAGAGATTTTTGATATTTTGGCAATTAAGGAACAGCAATACCAACCCTTTACCTACTACCCAAGATTAATAAAAATGCTATTACACCACCAGGTAGGTCCATTATCTCAGGGATAGGTGGTTTGAGAGAAAATATTTGTAAATATGTTGATTCTCATTTAAAGCCATTAGTGGAGTCCATTCCTTCTTATCTTTGTAATACTGCTGACTTTTTACAAAAAATTGATTCATTACATATAGATGATGATATGATTTTAGTGACATGTGATGTTGAGTCACTATACACGAATATAAGACATAAAGATGGTCTCAATGCAGCAAAAGTTTTTATAGGTATGTCCAATCTCTCCACAGTGGAATCTAATTTTATTCTTCAGCTTTTAGAGTTTGTTTTAACTCATAATTTTTTTACTTTTAAAGGATCCTTCTACCTGCAGCTCCAGGGTACAGCTATGGGCGCGGCTTGTGCGCCTTCTTACGCTAATCTGTTCCTGGGGCTGTGGGAGATGGATCTATTTTCATCTGACTTTTTTTAAATCATGTTCCTTTTTGGACAAGATTTATAGATGTTATATTTTTTATTTGGCGTGGTAGTGAATTTGAGTTAAAATCATTTATTTCAGATTTGAATGAAAATGATCTTAATATTCATCTGACTTTTAATCATGATTTTTATAGGGTCTCTTTTTTGGACATTGAAATTCAACGTGATGATCAGGGAATATTACAATCAGATATATATAGGAAGGATACAGCTGTTAATTCGATTCTCCACGCCTCCTCTTCTCATCCATATCCTATCATCAAATCTATTCCAACTGGACAGTTTCTCAGACTAAGACGACTTTGTTCCTCTGATAAAGATTTTGAAATCTGTGCAATTGAAATGCGGGACAGATTTTTGGATAGAGGGTACAGTCGTTGAAGTGTGAAAAAAGCCTATAATAGAGCCAAAAATTCGAAACGTCATGATCTTATCTACTCTACAAAAGCTGTAAAACCCTTAAATCAGGTGAGATATACAACTCGATATCACTCACAGTGGGAATATATGCGTAATATTCTATCCAAACATTGGTCTGTTCTCCTTGCAGACAAAACTTTGAAACAATACCTTCCAGAAAAACCCTGCATTACTGCTTGAAGGTCACGTAATTTAAGGGATCATTTGGTGAAATCTCATTATGTGGCAAATGATCAACCTACGATTTTCCTTACAAGTAAACTGTACCTTAAGTGGGGGTGCTCACCATGCGGTAAGTGTGTGGCCTGTAGCAACATTGATCAAGCTACTCAATTTAAATCAGCAGATGATAAAGTCTATCGAATAACCCAGACTATCACGTGCCAAACTAAGGCTGTGATTTACCATGCCACATGTCCGTGTGGGAAGATTTATGTGGGTCTCACTACCCGTTGTTTTAAAGTTAGAGTACGGGAACATATAAGGGATATTCATTTGGCAGCAGGGAAAGAAAATGTTGATGATATGAAACCAATCCCTAGACATTTTAAGGATTTTCACTCATGTGATCCTACAGGACTATGTTTCATAGGTAGTGATTGTGTGCATTCAGAATATCGTGGGGGAAACCTTAGCAAGATTCTTGCTCAAAAGGAATCCAAGTGGATTTGGACTTTGCGCACTTTACAACCATTAGGCCTTAATGAGAATTTAAATTACTTAGATTTTCTTTGTTTTTATTATGTTTTTTAAACTGTTTATATTATATATATATGATGATAATAAAGATATATACCTTTATTTGTGTTTTATATATTTTTTACTAATTTATATATTTTTTCTTTTTAAGATATTTGATCTTCAGTATCCATCCTTTTGGGACCGCCTATTCACTTTGGACCTATTTCTTTGATTTAAACATCGGATTACTTTGATTTTTTATTTTTTCTTCTATATATATTTTATAGACCCATGTATGTAATATGTGTATATATTTTTTGAGATTTTCGGGATATATAAAAATAATTGATACTGTATACTATTCATTATATTTTCATTACATATATATTTATTTTTTTGCTGCACTGTCACTTTAATTGATACATATTTATTTATCTGATCAATTAGATATCTGATGAAATGTGATCAACATATAGGTTTTTTTATGTAATTATTTTATGTGTGCAAATGTAGTTTATTTTTGTACGTGTATATATATATTATTTATTGTTAGATTAATTTTGGTTCTCCAAAATGGTTATATATATGTATATGTAATTATGGTATATTGATTGCAAAATATGTACTTATATATGCACTGTCACTTTATGTGTTGTTAATATATGCACAATTTAGTGTAGTTTTATAAAACATTGCACTGTCACTATTGCTATTCTTAGCACCACTATATACTTTCTATTATTGTCACTTGATATCTATATTAATTGTTTGAACACACATATACACTTAGCGATTCTTTCCTTATTCATGTACATGTTCTTTTGCTGGTTCGTGATCTACGTTATATGCCACCCGGTGTGTGCATGCGGGCCCGTTTCCTCCTCTCACACATCCCCTGGCGCGTCTTCTCGTCGATGTGGCGGTCTGTTTCCTGGATCGCGCTCACGTGATACGTGGGCGTGGCTTCGGGTCACATGACCGCTGTGTCTCCGTGACGCTCTGATGGATGGGGGCAGCAAGGTCATAGCGGGTGTCCGCATGCGCCGTTTAATACCGGCGCACTTGTGAGCCCTTTGGCTCTATATTCTCAGGTGGATGGGGGCTATGAGGTCATACTGAGTGTGTCCGCATGCGTCGTTCAATACCGGCGCACCTGTGAGTCATTTGGCCCTACATTCTTGTTGGACACATCCATATATAAATAGTGGCTACATCAACACTATAGACACTCCCCTGGAAGAAGGCTATATATGCTGAAATGTGCGTAGGGACTTCTGGCGCTGCTGCACATTGCACTTTGTAGGTATAAGCCTTATGACCTGCATTTTTGCACATTTCTTTGTGTGTGTTATATATTTTTACTTGCACAGGGCACTTTTTTACCTTCAATCAATTATATTTTATAGCATTTGCTTTAGTTTTACTTTCACATGCTGTTCACTAGTTTCAGTCACATGTGCTAGATATCTATCTGCAGCGCCACCTTATGGCTAACTTTGGTATTTATTGCATTTGTTTTTAATAATATCCTAAACAACTTTTTTGCTTTAATAAAGATATATTTACATATAATTATTATTATTCTGGCTTTATTTACATCGTATCATTACAACATGAGTGGGAATAAGAGAGGTTATGGTGAAAGGAGGAATAGACTTGGTGTTCGACGTGTACGTGGGTTATGTGTTAATTTTATTGAAAGCTCAAGTGAACAAACATCTTCTCGTACTATACATAGACCACTGACATTTATTACTGTACAGGCTGCTCAACTCCCTTTCTTTGTCAGTCACACAGTGGTCCTCCCTATAGGTGAGGCTCAGAAAATGCGCTCCAGTGGATGGCAAGCGCTGCATCAAGTGGCCTCTCCTCCTTTTCCTCCACCTTAACATCACACACAGTACAATCCTCAGAGGTTGCACCCCAAGCACCTTTGTTCCCCCCAAGGCAAAAATTTCCAAATGCCCAACAGACTGTGGGGAACGACAGATGGGACATTCTTCAGAACTGTTAACACACTCATGGCTGTGACAGTCAGGTCTCAGCTGTAACTAAAGTTCCTGTGCATGATCGGCATAACATACCCATACGTCAATGGTTGAGAATAGGGTTGATCGAATAGCTTTGGATAAGCGCTTATCCGAATAGCTATAGAGCTTCCCGAATAGCTGCATCGGTAACCCAGATACCTGAAGCGCTCCTGATAATCAGCTGTTTGGCGCCTAAGCTGCATGTGTTGTGTCTGTGTGACTGTGCCTGTTTGTTGGGCTATCCATGCATGTGTTTTGACTATCACATAGCCGTAGCACCAAACAGCTGATTATCAGGAGTGCTCCAGTTATCCATGTTACTGTGGCAGCTATTCGGTAAGCAAAATAGCTATTCAGATAAGCTCTTATCCAAAGCTATTCGATTAACTTTAGTCGGGAACCACTATCCGACCATGACGTATATGTACATCAAAGGTCGTGAAAAGGTTAATTGGCATGTAATATTTTAAATAACACTGCCTTTCTAATGCATGGACTAGAATATAGAATGCAATGCTATAAAAATTGTTTCGTTTTTTCAACCTTTTTCTTAAAGGATGAAAATATGCATCTGATTGTGTTTTTTGCATTCTGTAAAAATATTGTAAGTTAAACCTAAAAAGCAAACAAGCAGCAAATTATACTGGCACAAATATAATAAAGGAAAGGAAAAAATAACAGACAAGGGGTATGTATAAAATATAATTAATCTTTATTGAAAAACCATTAAAACAGACATAGAATAAAACGATATGCAAATGGACATAAATTAAAATGAGACAAAAGGTGGGTATGGATGCAATTAACCCCTTCACGACCCATGACGCCTATGTAGGCATCATGAAAAGTCGTGCCCAAGTGACCTTTGACGCCTACGTAGGCGTCATGCTATAAATAGCCCCCCTGCGGGTCGGGTGACCGGGGTCACTGAAAGGTCACCCGACCCGCACACAGAGGACACTCTACAGTTAATCCCAGGGGGCGTGGCTTAGCCCCCACATGCCTACGATCGCTCTGATTGGCTGTTTCACTTTTAACAGCCAATCAGAGCGATTTGTAATATTTCACCAATGAAATTTGGCGAAATATTACAATCCAGCCATGGCCGATGCTGCAATAGCATCGGACATGGCTGGACACCGACACCCGACCCCCCCACACACCGACTGGTGGGGCCGATCGGCCCCCGCCACCGATGGATGGCGGCGATCGGTCGCCGCCGTCATCATCTGCTCCCCCTCCCCTTCTTATCGCTTCCTCCCACCTTCCGATCCCCCCGGGGACCTCCGATGGTGCTCCCGGTGTCACGCCGTCCGGATCATGGGCACCGCCATCTTGCAAAATGGCGGGCGCATACGCAGTGCGCCTGCTATTGTCCAAGATGGCGGCGCCCATGAATTTGCCGGTTGCCCATTCATTTTTCATTTTGATCACTGTGATACACTCTCACAGTGATCAAAATGAAAAAAAAAGTAAATACACCCCCCTTTTATCACCCCCATAGCCAGGCACAAATAATAAAATAAAAAAAATATTTTTTTTTCCATTTAGGGTTCGAACTAGGGTTAGGGTTGGAATTAGGGTTAGGGTTGGAATTAGGGTTGCAGATAGGGTTAGGGTTAGAAATAGGGTTAGGGCTAGAATTAGGGTTAGGGTTGGAATTAGGGTTAGGGTTAAAATTAGGGTTAGGGCTGGAATTAGGGTTAGGGTTGGAATTAGGGTTAGGGCTGGAATTAGGGTTAGGGCTGGAATTAGGGTTAAGGGTGGGTTGGGATTAGGGTTAGGCTTGTAGTTAGGGTTAGAGTTGGGATTAGGGTTAGGGGTGTGTGGCGTTAGGGTTGTGGTTAGGGTTATTATTAGGGTTGGGTTAGGGTCAGGGGTGTGTTGGGGTTAGAGTTGGAGTTAGAATTGAGGGGTTTACACTGTTTAGGCACATCACGGGGTGTCCGAACGTGACATGGTGCCATGATTTATTCCAGCCAATTTTGCGTTCAAAATGTCAAACAGCACTCTCTCCATTCCGAGCCCCGACGTGTGCCCAAACAGTGGTTTACCCCCACATATGGGGTATCAGCGTACTCAGGAAAAATTTCACAACAACTTTGGGAGTCTAATTTCTCCTGTTACCCTTGGGAAAATAAAAAATTGGGGGCTAAAAAAATGATTTTTGTGAAAAAAAAATGATTTTTTTTGTTTTCATGGTTCTGCGTTATAAACTTCTGTGAAGCACTTGGGGGTTCAAAGTGCTCACCACATATCTAGATAAGTTCCATGGGTGGTCTAGTTTCCAAAATGGGGTCACTTGTGGGGGTTTCCACTGTTTAGGCACATCAGGGGCTCTGCAAACGTAACATGACGCCCGCAGACCATTCCATCAAGTCGGTATTTCAAAACATCACTACTTCCCTTCCGAGCCCCGACGTGTGCCCAAACAGTGGTCCCTCCCCACATATTGGGTACCAGCATACTCAGGACAAACTGGACAACTACTTTTGGGGTCCAATTTCTCCTGTTACCATTGTGAAAATAAAAAATTGTGGGCTAAAAAAATCATTTTTTGAGGACAAAAAAAGATTTTTTATTTTCATGGTTCTGCGTTATAAACTTCTGTGAAGCCCTTGGGGGTTCAAAGTGCTCACCACACATCTAGATAAGTTCCTTGGGTGGTCTAGTTTCCAAAATGGGGTCACTTGTGGGGGGTTTCCACTGTTTAGGCACATCAGAGGCTCTGCAAACGTAACATGACGCCCGCAGACCATTCCATCAAGTCGGTATTTCAAAACGTCACTACTTCCCTTCCGAGCCCCGACGTGTGCCCAAACAGTCGTCTCTCCCCACATATTGGGTACCAGCATACTCAGGACAAACTGGACAACAACTTTTTGGGTCCAATTTCTCCTGTTACTATTGTGAAAATAAAAAATAGGGGGCTAAAAAAAATCATTTTTTGAGGAAAAGAAAATATTTTTATTTTCACAGCTCTGCGTTATACACTTCTGTAAAGCACCTGGGGGTTCAAAGTGCTCACTATGCATCTACATAACTTCCTTAGGGGGTCTAGTTTCCAAAATGGGGTGATTTGTGGGGGAGCTCCAAAGTGTAGGCAGACAGGGCTACATCCCATCAGTCTGCATTCCAAAATCGCGCTCCTTCCCTTCTGAGCTCTCCCATGCGCCCAAACAGTGGTTTCCCCTGACATATGGGGTATTAGTGTACTCAGGACAAATTACACAACAACTTTTGTGGTCCAATTTCTCCTGTTAGCCTTGTGAAAATAAAAAATAGCGGGCTAAAAAATCATTTTTGAGGAAAAAAAATTGTTTTTTTATTTTCACTGCTCTGCGTCATAAAATTCTGTGAAGCACTTGGAGGTTCAAAGTGCTCACCACACATCTACATAACTTCCTTAGGGGGTCTAGTTTCCAAAATGGGGTGATTTGTGGGGGAGCTCCAAAGTGTAGGCAGACAGGGCTTCTCCAAACACGACATGGTGTCCGCTAACGATTGGAGCTAAATTTCCATTCAAAAAGTCAAATGGCGCTCTTCCCTTCTGAGCCCTGCCGTGTGCCCAAACAGTGGTTCCCCCCACATATGGGGTGCCAGCGTACTCAGGACAAACTGAATAGCAACTTTAGGAGTCCAATTTATCCTGTCACCCTTGTGAAAATAAAAAATATCGGGCGAAAAAATCATTTTTGAGGAAAAAAAATGATTTTTTATTTTCATGGCTCTACGATTATAAACTTCTGTGAAGCACTTGGGGGTTCAAAGTGCTCACTACACATCTAGATAAGCTCCTTGGGGGATCTAGTTTCCAAAATGGGGTCAGTTGTGGGGGGTTTCGACTGTTTAGGCACATCAGGGGCTCTGCAAACGCAACATGATGCCCGCAGAACATCCCATCAGTCTGCATTCCAAAATCGCGCTCCTTCCCTTCTGAGCTCTCCCATGCGCCCAAACAGTGGTTTCCCCTGACATATGGGGTATCAGTGTACTCAGGACAAATTACACAACAACTTTTGTGGTCCAATTTCTCCTGTTAGCCTTGTGAAAATAAAAAATAGCGGGCTAAAAAATCATTTTTGAGGAAAAAAAATTGTTTTTTTATTTTCACTGCTCTGCGTCATAAAATTCTGTGAAGCACTTGGAGGTTCAAAGTGCTCACCACACATCTAGATAAGTTCCTTGGGTGGTCTAGTTTCCAAAGTGGGGTCACTTGTGGGGGAGCTCCAATGTTTAGGTACACAGGGGCTCTCCAAACATGACATGGTGTCCACTAACGATTGGAGCTAATTTTCCATTCAAAAAGTCATATGGTGCTCCTTCCCTTCGGGACCCTGCCGTGTGCCCAAACAGTGGTTTATGACCACATATGAGGTATCGGTGCACTCAGGAGAAATTGCCCAACAAATTTTAGGATCTATTTTATCCCATTGCACATGTGAAAATGAAAAAACTGAGGCTAAAATAAAATTTTTGTGAAAAAAAGTCCTTTTTTTTACGGCTCAATTTGTGAAGCACCTGACTGTTCAAAGTGCTCACTATGCATCTAAATAAGTTCCTTGGAGGGTCTAGTTTCCAAAATGGGGTCACTTGTGGGGGAGCTCCAATGTTTAGGCGCACAGGGACTCTCCAAACGCGACATGGCAACCGCTAAATATTCCAGAATATTTTCCATTCAAAAAGTCAAATAGCGCTCCTTCCCTTCTGAGCCCTGCCGTGCGCCCAAACAGTGGTTTATGACCACATATGAGGTATCGGTGAACTCAGGAGAAATTGCCCAACAAATTTTAGGATCCATTTTATTCTGTTGCCCATGTGAAAATGAAAAAATTGATGCTAAAAGAAAATTTTTTTGGAAAAATTAAAATGTTCATTTTTTCCTTCCACATTGCTTTAGTTGCTGTGAAGCACCTGAAGGGTTAATAATCTTCGTGAATGTAGTTTTGAGTAGCTTGAGGGGTGCAGTTTTTAGAATGGTGCCACTTTGGGGTATTTTCTGCCATATAGACCCCTCAAAGTGACTTCAAATGTGAGGTGGTCCCTAAAAAAATGGTTTTGTAAATTTTTTTGTAAAAATGAGAAATCGCTGGTCAACTTTTAACCCTTATAACTTCCCAACAAAAAAAAAATTTGTTTCCAAAATTGTGCTGATGTAAAGTAGACATGTGGGAAATGTTATTTATTAACTATTTTGTGTCACATAACTCTCTGGTTTGACGGAATTAAAATTCAAAATGTGAAAATTGCGTGATTTTCAAAATTTTCACCAAATTTCCGTTTTTTTCACAAATAAATGCAAACATTATTGATCTAAGTTTACCACTAACATGAAGCACAATATGTCATGAAAAAACAATCTCAGAATCGCTAGGATCCGTTGAAGCGTTCCTGAGTTATTACCTCATAAAGGGACACTGGTCAGAATTGCCAAAAATGGCCAGGTCATTAAGGTCAAAATAGGCTGGGTCATGAAGGGGTTAAATGCTACAACGATAAATGTCTATAGATACATATGCAATAATAGACCAAGGGACATAACCAAATTGATTTCAAATATATTTCAAATAAGGTACAAGTGCAACATAAAATTAATTGTAAATAAAACCCTATAATCTGGAACAAATAATTTGTACAAGGGCAATAACAATCACCTGAAAGATTTGAAAAAGTTATAAGGGAAAACTCTGAAGTCAGACTAAACACTAAAACATTACCTGTTTTAATTGCACCTGTTTGAACTTGTCTCTCACAATTGAAGTGTACCTGTGATAAAAATTACAGACCTTTTAATTCTTTGTAAGTGGGAAAACGTGCAAAATTGTCAGTGTGGCAAGTACTTATTTTCCCCATTGTATATATTGATATTATATTACTTTTTAGTGATATGTGCCTGTATAGGCTTTCTATGGAAGTATATAGCTATACATATTAGAGTACGTACGCACATTTATTCACACAGGCACTTTTATCACCTTTGAACTTTCACCAATTACCTGCATGCCTCACTTTACCATGTTTTACATTTGCATGTTTTTTCTTATTTTCAAGGTTACATTCTTCTTGTCATTTTACACATTCTTTCACTATGCATAGTGATAATCTTTTACTTAATGACTTTTTGTTTTGATTGATTTTTTATTCATTATGCTTTTTTTCCACTTAGTAATATGTAATGTATGTATACTTTTATTATATACTATATACATCACAACAATTGTAAATTTAATTATTTTATCATGCTATTTCTCATGTATATACATGCTGTTTTCATGCCATAAATCCCAGATCTATTTCTTATATTTATATATCCCTCTCATCCTATGTGTCAATATGATTAATAGCTTTGTGATTACATTTAACCTAATCCTGTGACTGTTCTCATGATGATAACCCTCGCATTCAGGAAGTGTACAAATATACTTTACATCAGCAGTCATGTGACTGTGATACTGTCACTCATGTCCTGGCCATGTCATCAGTCATGTGACTGTGACATCATCGGATAGCCACTGCCCGCCATTGCTTCCAGGATTGGAAATATTATCCTCACTCGCATTTGTCATTTTATCATGTGACCAGACATGTTACCCATAACACTGGCCACATGACCACTGTGTCATCGATCACATGATTAGCTTTTTGGCAATTTGGTGAAACATTCTTTGTGTTTATCTCATTGGTTGATGAGCAAGCCATCTGCTGACATCACTTTTGCCCTACATATGATGCATCATCATTTATCACATGTGTGACAACTTAGTCATGTTACCAATGGTCTTTGATTGACTGTCATGGCCTTAAATAGCCTAGTAGTGTAGTCAGCTACCAACCCTTGACGATGTAAGGTGCCAAATGTCATTGTGCATTTTTAAACCTCTTACTTAAGGGACTTATACCCTTTTCACTCTATCATTAATTAGTTTGAAATATTGAGCTTTTTTTATAATTTTTGTTATTCTATACAAACTGTTATCCATCTGAAACATTTAGATTACATTTTGCATAATTCATTATATTTACCACTTTTCACTATTTAAGTACCTGTCACATGGCAGTAAGCTTATATTTATCAAGTATTTGATTTGAATCATGTTGCTTCCATTAAGCTATGCTCATCAGCTTTGATTATCTTTTGTCTTACAGTTTTTAAACTCAGTTTTCAATAAAAGCTGCTTTTTATATTGATCATGCTGCTGCCCTGCACTTCTCCCTAATAGGTTTTTTGCATCTAATATATATATATATATATATATATATATACAGTGGGGCAAAAAAGTATTTAGTCAGTCAGAAATAGTGCAAGTTCCACCACTTAAAAAGATGAGAGGCGTCTGTAATTTACATCATAGGTAGACCTCAACTATGGGAGACAAACTGAGAAAAAAAAATCCAGAAAATCACATTGTCTGTTTTTTTTTCATTTTATTTGCATATTATGGTGGAAAATAAGTATTTGGTCAGAAACAAAATTTCATCTCAATACTTTGTGATATATCCTTTGTTGGCAATGACAGAGGTCAAACGTTTTCTGTAAGTCTTCACAAGGTTGCCACACACTGTTGTTGGTATGTTGGCCCATTCCTCCATGCAGATCTCCTCTAGAGCAGTGATGTTTTTGGCTTTTCGCTTGGCAACACGGACTTTCAACTCCCTCCAAAGGTTTTCTATAGGGTTGAGATCTGGAGACTGGCTAGGCCACTCCAGGACCTTGAAATGCTTCTTACGAAGCCACTCCTTTGTTGCCCTGGCGGTGTGCTTTGGATCATTGTCATGTTGAAAGACCCAGCCACGTTTCATCTTCAATGCCCTTGCTGATGGAAGGAGGTTTGCACTCAAAATCTCACGATACATGGCCCCATTCATTCTTTCATGTACCCGGATCAGTCGTCCTGGCCCCTTTGCAGAGAAACAGCCCCAATGCATGATGTTTCCACCACAATGCTTTACAGTAGGTATGGTGTTTGATGGATGCAACTCAGTATTCTTTTTCCTCCAAGCACGACAAGTTGTGTTTCTACCAAACAGTTCCAGTTTGGTTTCATCAGACCATAGGACATTCTCCCAAAACTCCTCTGGATCATCCAAATGCTCTCTAGCAAACTTCAGACGGGCCCGGACATGTACAGGCTTAAGCAGTGGGACACGTCTGGCACTGCAGGATCTGAGTCCATGGTGGCGTAGTGTGTTACTTATGGTAGGCCTTGTTACATTGGTCCCAGCTCTCTGCAGTTCATTCACTAGGTCCCCCCCGCGTGGTTCTGGGATTTTTGCTCACCGTTCTTGTGATCATTCTGACCCCACGGGGTGGGATTTTGCGTGGAGCACCAGATCGAGGGAGATTATCAGTGGTCTTGTATGTCTTCCATTTTCTAATTATTGCTCCCACAGTTGATTTCTTCAATCCAAGCTGGTTGGCTATTGCAGATTCAGTCTTCCCAGCCTGGTGCCGGGCTACAATTTTGTTTCTGGTGTCCTTTGACAGCTCTTTGGTCTTCACCATAGTGGAGTTTGGAGTCAGACTGTTTGAGGGTGTGCACAGGTGTCTTTTTCTACTGATAACAAGTTTAAACAGGTGCCATTACTACAGGTAATGAGTGGAGGAAAGAGGAGACTCTTAAAGAAGAAGTTACAGGTCTGTGAGAGCCAGAAATCTTGATTGCTTGTTTCTGACCAAATACTTATTTTCCACCATAATATGCAAATAAAATGAAAAAAAAAACAGACAATGTGATTTTCTGGATTTGTTTTTCTCAGTTTGTCTCCCATAGTTGAGGTCTACCTATGATGTAAATTACAGACGCCTCTCATCTTTTTAAGTGGTGGAACTTGCACTATTGCTGACTGACTAAATACTTTTTTGCCCCACTGTATATATAGTGTGTGTGTGTGTATATATATATATATATATATATATATATATAATTGCTTCTCACTAAATTAGAATATCAGCAAAAGGTTAATTTATTTCAGTTGTTCAATACAAAAAGTGAAACTCATATATCATATGTATAAAGCCATTACAGAATGATCTATTTCTAGTATTGATTTCAGTTAATGCTGATAATTAGGTCTTACAGCCATTGAAAACCCAGAGGTCATTATCCCAGTAAATTAGAATACTTTATAACACCAGCTTGAAAAATGATTTTAAAATCTGTAATGTTGGCCTACTGAAATATATATTTAGTAAATGCACTCAATACTTGGTTGGGGCACCTTTTGCATCAATTACTGCATCAATATGGCGTGGCATGGAGGTGTTCAACCTGTGGCACTGCTGAGGTGTTATGGAAGCCCAGGTTACTTTGATAGCAACCTTCAGCTCGTCTGCATGTTTGGGTCTGGTGTCTCTCATCTTCCTCTTGTCAATACACCATAGATTCTCTAAGGGGTAAATGTCAGGTGAGTTTGCTGGCCAATGAAGCAAAGTGATTATGCTGTTTTTAAACCAAGTATTGGCACTTTTGGCAGGGTGGACAGTCCTGCTGGAGAATGAAATTTCCATCTCCAAAAAGCTTGTCGGCAGAGGGAAGCATGAAGTGCTATAAAATTTCCTGATAGATGGCTGCACTGACTTTAGTCTTGATAAAACACAGTGGACCTACACCAGCAGGTGACTTGGCTCCCAAAACCATCACTGATTGTGGAAACTTCACACTAGACCTCAAGCAGCTTGGATTGTCTGCTTCGCTACTCTTTCTCCAGACTCTGGGACCTTGATTTCCAAATGAAATACAACATTTACTTTCATCTGAAAAGAACACCTTGGACCACTGAGCAACAGTCCAGTTCTTTTTCTCTTTGGCCCAAATAAGATGCTTCTGGCGTTGTCTATTTGTCATGAGTGGCTTGACACAAAGATTGTGACACTTGTAGCCCATATCCTGGATACGTCTGTGTGTGGTGTCTCTTGGAGCAATGACTCCAGCAGCAGTCCACTCCTTGTGAATCTCCCCCAAATTTTTGAATGACCTTTTCTTAAAAATGCTTTCAAGGCAGCGGTTATCCCGGTTGCTTGTGCACCTTCTTCTACCACACTTTTTCCTTCCACTCAATCTTCCATTAATGTGCTTGGATACAGCACTCTGTGAACAGCCAGCATCTTTTGTTTTTGCTTATCCTCCTTGTAAAGTGTGTCAATGACTGCCTTCTGGACATCTGTCAAGTCAGCAGTCTTCCCCATGATTGTGGAGCCTATTGAAACAGACTAAAGGACCTTTTTAAATGCTTACGAAGCCTTTGCAGAAGTTTTTGTTGATTATTCTAATTTACCCAGATAATGACTGTTGGGATTTCATTGGCTGTAAGCCATAATCATCAACAGAAACAGAAATGAACACTCAAAACAGATCACTCTGTTTGTAATGACTCTATATAATAAATTAGTTTCACTTTTTGTATTAAGGAACTGAAATAAATCAACTTTCTAATGATATTCTGATTCAGTGAGAGGCACTTGTGTGTGTGTGTGTGTGTGTGTGTATGTATATATATATATATATATATATATTAACCCCTTCACCCCCTAGGGTGGTTTGCACGTTCATGACCGGGCCAATTTTTACATTTCTGACCACTGTCCCTTTATGAGGTAATAACTCTGAAATGCTTCCATGGATCCTGGTGATTCTGACAGTTTTCTCGTGACATATTGTACTTCATGTTAGTGGTAACATTCCATTCATATAACTTACGTTTATTTGTGAAAAAAATGGAAATTTGGCGAAAATTTTGAAAATTTTGCAATTTTCCAACTTTGAATTTTTATGCCCTTAAATCACAGAGATATGGCACACAAAAAACTTAATAAGTAACATTTCCCACATGTTTACTTTACATCAGCACAATTTTGGAACCAAAATTTTTTTGTTAGGAAGTTATAAGGATTAAAATTTGACCAGCGATTTCTCATTTTTACAACACCATTTTATTTTTAAGGACCACATCACATTTGAAGTCACTTTGAGGGGTCTATATGATAGAAAATACCCAAAAGTGAAACCATTCTAAAAACTGCACCCCTCAAGGTGCTCAAAACCACATTCAAGAAGTTTATTAACCCTTCAGGTGCTTCACAGGAATTTTTTGAATATTTTTAAAAAAATGAACATTTAACTTTTTTTCACAAAAAAAATAATTCAGGTTCAATTTTTTTTATTTTACCAAGGGTAAAAGGAGAAATTGGACTGGAAAAGTTATTGTGCAATTTGTCCTGAGTACGCTGATACCTGATATGTGGGGGGAACCACTGTTTCGGCGCATGGCAGAGCTCAGAAGAGAAGGAGCGCCATTTGACTTTTTCAATGCAAAATTGGCTGGAATTCTGATCGGACACCATGTCACATTTGGAGAGCCCCTGATGTACCTAAACAGTGGAAACCCCCCAAAAGTGACCCCATTTTGGAAACTAGACCCCCCAAGGAACTTATCTAGATATGTGCTGAGAACTTTGAACCCACAAGGGCTTCACAGTAGTTTATAAGGTACAGCGGTACAATTAAAAAATCATATTTTTTCCGAAAAATGATCTTTTCACCCCCAATTTTTACTTTCTCAAGGGTAACAGGACCCTAAAAGTTATTTTGCAATTTGTCCTGAGTACGCTGATACCCCACATGTGGGGGTAAACGACTATTTGGGCGCATGACAGGGCTCGGAAGGGAAACAGCGCCATTTGACTTTTTTGGCTGGAATTGAGATCAGACACCATGTCGCGTTTGGAAAGCCCCTGATGTACCTAAACAGTGGAATCTCCCCACATGTGACCCCATTTTGGAAACTAGACCCCCTAAGGAACTTATCTAGATGTGTGGTGAGCACTTTGACCTCCCCCAGTGCTTCACAGAAGTTTATAACGCCCGGGCGTGAAAATAAAAAAAAAAATCGCATTTTTTCCACAAACATGACCATTTAGTCCCCAATTTTTTTATTTTCCCAAGGGTACCAGGAAAAATTGGACCCCAAAAGTTGTTGACCTATTTGTCCTGAGTACCCTGATACCCCATATGTGGGAGTAAACTACTGTATGAGCCCACGTCGGGGCTCGGAAGGGAGGTAGTGACGTTTTGGAATGCAGACTTTAATGGAATGCTCTGCAGGTGTCATGTTGCCTTTGGAGAGCCCCTAATGTACCTAAACAGTGGAAACTCCACACAAATGTCCCCATTTTGGAAAGTAGACCTCCAACGAAACTTATTTAGATGTGTGGTGAGCACTTTGAACCCCCAAGGGCTTCACAGAAGTTTATAACGCCTGTGTGTGAAAATAAAAAAATCATATTTTTTTCCCCACAAAAATGATATTTTTGCCCCCAATTTTTTATTTTCCTAAGAGCAACAGGAGAAATAGTACACCAAAAGTTGTTTTGCAATTTGTCCTGAGTAGGCTGATACCCCATATGTGGGGGTAGAACACTGTTTGGACGCATGGCAGAGCTTGGAAGGGAAGGAGCACCATTTGACTTTTTCACCGTAGAATTGACTGGAATTGAGATCAGACGCCATGTTGCGTTTGGAGAGCACCTGATGTGCCCAAACAGTGGAAACCCCCCAATTCTAACTCCAACCCTAACCCCAACACACCCCTAACCCTAATCTCAGCCCTAACCCTAACCCTAACCCTAGCCCCAACCCTAGCCCTAGCACTAACCCTAACCCTAGCCCTAGCCCTAACCCTAATGGGAAAATGGAAATAAATACATTTTTTAATTTTATTATTTTTCCTTAACTAAGGGAGTGATAACGGGGGTTTGATTTACTATTTATGGTGGTTTTAATTTTTGGCAGCTGTCACGCTAAAAGACGCTTTTTATGATAAAAAATAGTTTTTGCATCACCACATATTGAGAGCTATAATTTTTCCGTATTTTGACCCACCGGGTCATGTGACATCTTATTTTTTGAGGGACGAGTTGACGTTTTTACTGGGATCATGTTCTGGCATGTGACATTTTTTGATCGCTTTTTATTCTGATTTTTGGGACGCAGAATGAACAAAAACCAGCATTTCATGAATTTCTTTTGGGCAGGTGCGTTTACACCGTTCCACGGTAAAATTGATAAAGTGGTTTTACTCTTCGGGTCAGTACGGCTGCAGCGATACCGCATTTTTGTCATTTTTTTCTGTTTTGGCGCTTTTATGCAATAAAAACTATTTTATATAAAAAATAATTATTTTTGCATCGCTTTATTCTGCGTGCTATAACTTTTTTATTTTTTCTCTGATGATGCTATGTGGTGGCTCATTTTTTGCGGGACAAGATGATGTTTTCAGAGGTTAAATGGATATTTATAAGTGTCTTTTTGATCGCGCGTTATTGCACTTTTTGTTCGGCGGTATGATAATAAATCATTATTTTTTGCTTCGTTTTTTATTTTTATTTTTTAAGGGGTTTGCTATAGTGGTTAACTAATGGGACAGTTTTATAGGGCAGGTCGTTACGGACGCGGCAATACCAAATATGTGTACTTTTATTGTTTTTTTTTTTATTTCCAAAAAAATGAATTTATTAGGGAATATTTTTTTTTTTAATTTATTTAGCGATTTTTTTAAAATTATTTTTACACCTGATCTGTCACATCACAGATCACTGTGACAGATCAGAAATCTGTCACAGGCAGTGCAGAAGGCTTCCTCATGCCTGCGCTTTGCAGGCACTGAGGAAGCCTGCTCCCTGCAGGCCCCCGAAGGTCCCCATCGCCATCTTGGATCCGGGGACCTGCAGGGAAAGAGCCCCCCGCAGCAGCGCTGCACATTGCGCTTCTGTGGGGGGCTCAGGGAAGCACGGAGGGCACCCCCTCCCTGCCGATGCTTCCCTTTAACCCCCAATACACCGCAATCGTGTTTTATCGCGGTGTGCAAGGGGTTAACGTGTCGGGGGCGGTCCGTGACCACCCCTGACACATAGTGCCGGGTGTCAGCTGTGATAATCAGCTGACACCCAGTCGCGATCAGCGGCGTTCACCACGTGGGCGCCGCTGATCGCGCTGGAAGTACTATCCCGTCCATGGGCACAGGGGCCCGGATCCCATGGACGGGATAGTACATCTGATGTCAGAAAGGGGTTAAACACCTACTCAAAACAATATAAAGTATGGCTGTATCCTTCTTTCCAAAGCTGTATTTTAAATCTGGTCCAGAAGATTTATTAAAAATATTCACAGTGTCCATTTCGAATACAAATTAGATTTTCACTCACATATACTGTCTAGTGATGTAAGGTAAAAAGGTGGAACTATTTTTTATTTTCTAGTTATTCGCAGAAATATATTCTTTCATGCAGGCCCAAAAGCTGAACCTGCTTCTTTACTGGCATATTATGGCTCTGATAGTCTGCGATCATCTACCTCTAACAAGTGTAAAGGGTGTGGAGCTTTGTCAGCACAGGTTAACCTGTTAATTCTGCTGCCAATTTGTGACAGCATTGACAGCATGCAGCCAAGGGGTGTACTGTTCTTACAGCCCACTGGTGCCCCTCTGATGAGAACGCTATGTGCTGACTTAACGTCATTAACGTTGGGGGTCTGTTCAAGACCTCATTTTCGGTCATGACAGTACTTCTATAAAAATCAGACCTTGTCTGGCATTCATGGGAGACTGTAATTTTCATTATGCACACTACAATAGCATTTCTATGTATAATGCAGTCAGACAATCGCAGATTTAAGTTCTTTTGAAAGAAGCAGAGGAAAAAAAATCCAAGAAAAGGAAGGGAGAGGTTAAGAGGCATTTAGGTGAGAGAACATTACATGTATAGAAATGACTTAAAATTTAATCCAAACTACTAAAAAAAAATTATATCTATTAGTATAGGGAATGTACGGAACACAAACAGCCTATCTTATTTTCTATTCCTAAACAGCTCATTGAAATATAAATGTTTTATATTGTAGTTATTACCATTTTTGTTTGGTTTCTTATATTATCTTTTGTCATCTTTGTAAGGGTATGTGCACATGTTGCAGATTAGCCTGCAGAATTTTCTGCACAGAATCTGCATCTCTTGGTAGAAAACGCAGGGAAAAACGCTTGCTGATTTTTTGCAGATAGTAATGCATTTTTGCTGTGCGGATTTGTTAGTTGGTACTGAGGGGGGAGAGAGAGAGATATGCCAGACTAAAAACCGCTGCTGTGGATCCTCAAAAATAATTGACAGGCTGTGGGGAAAAAACTGCTGCACTTCTGAGTGGATTTTTCTGCAGCATGTGTACAGCAATTCTTAATTTACCATTGACTAAAGTAATATTGGCTGTGCACTACACTGCGGATTTGATGCAATTCCGTGAGTCCCAAAATGCTGCAGATCCTCATGAATATCCGCAACGTGCGCACATAGCCTAAGTCTCAACACCTGTTCTCTGTTTATATAATTCACAAGTAATTCAGACACTCTTGGGGTAGGTCATAGCGTATGTGTTACATTCCATTCACACCCATTTTCACCAATAACAGACTAAACCTATATTTTTTTATTAATTAAAATACACATTAAGAAAGTCCTGTCTTTTACACAATATCCAAAAAAGTATGTGTACATTCTCTGTTCACGAAGGCTGGGTTCACAAAAGTCCATTGCTGCTTTGTCTTTTCCACATGGCATTTAACAAAAACTGATGGAGAAATTGATTCCATTGTTTGCTATTCAATCGCACCAGTATGACGAGTGCATCAGTTTTTTCCCTGGATAGGTGTGGATGCTTGATCACAATATTTTATGTAACGCCATTTTCACACGTTCAGTATTTGACATCAGTATCTATAAACCTAAACCAGGAGAGTAACAATCAGAGGAATAGTATAATAAAAACACGTCACCACTTCTGGATTTCTCACCCACTCATGGCTTTGGCTAAGGCCGCTTTCACACTTCAGGCTTTCGGTATCCGGCATGGGGCGGCAAAAAACCGGAATACCGGATCCGGCCGCATACGCAGGCACCGGATCCTTCTTTCTGCCGGATATATTCCTGGCAGAGAAGGTTTCCGGGCATGCGCAGTGCGAAAAACCGGTCCGGCGTTGGGAAAAAACATTGCATGCAACGTTTTTTCCAGACGCCGGACTGGCTATTTTCTCCGGATCCGGAAAAAAACAGACGCGCCGCATTGCCATCCAGCCCAATGCAGCAGCAATGAAACAGCACGGGGAAAAAGCCGGATCTGGTCGTAACAGGCGCCGGATCCAGCAGTCCGGTTTTTCGCTGCACCATGCCGGATACCGAAAGCCTGAAGTGTGAAAGCGGCCTTACAAATACTGATGTAAATTACTGACCAAATACTGAATGTTTGATCATGGAATAATGATAACGTTGAGATCAGATCTCATATTAGCACCTGACAGTATATGTTAAAACAGCCTGATGACAACAGATGTAATTTTGCATCAGTTTTGTCATTAGTTATTATTACCAGTTGCACTGCATCAGCCTCTAGAAATCTGAGCTTGATCAAACAGGGATAGGTGAACTCAACATTGCATCTCAGATGTCGAGCTATTTTACTAATAAAGGGTGTTTTGTAGTTTACGTGAAACATTCTTACTGATATACCGTAATTTATATTTAAACCTTTACGACTAGCAATTAATTTTGAAACAAGTATACTTGAATTATCCCAATACTAACAGTTCTGCTTCAAAACTACATGCTATCCGCTTTCATTCACTGCAAATCGGATATAATGCATAAATTAAATTTGACAATATAGCCTGAATATATTATATGGGGCTTAAGCAAATGTTCCACAATAATTAATGAATATCACATGGTTATATGATCAAACAATACATACTTTATGTTAAGTCTAAATGAACACGCTATACACAAGTAGCTACTAAAGATTCTTTTATGACTCCTGCCCCTTTTAAAATGTAAAACACAGCACGACTAATGTACTTAAACTTGTAGAAACAATTTAAAAAGCATTATAATTTTAATGGACTTTAAAATACTTTTTTGAAAAACTCATTTATATGTGGGTGTGATATGAAGTGTTACATTTTCCTTTTTACTTTCCACTTATAAAATAAATGTACCTTTCTGCTTTACTTTTCTACTTTAGAGAAAAATAGTTTATACCTTTTTGTATTTTACATTATGCAAAGTATATGGACTTACTTTGACTTACAATGAATAATGCTTTATTTTTTAGTTGAAATAGTAAAAAAAACTTTGTTTCACGTACAATTGGTTACATGGTGGCATTAAAGAAAATGGATGCCCAAACTCCATAAAATACAATAATTATATGTGCACACAAATGGTTAAAGGTATCCTAAACCACAAAGGAGCAAGATATGTAAGATAA
This sequence comes from Dendrobates tinctorius, assembly GCF_039654945.1. Taxonomy (NCBI): domain Eukaryota; kingdom Metazoa; phylum Chordata; class Amphibia; order Anura; family Dendrobatidae; genus Dendrobates; species Dendrobates tinctorius. The sequence continues at coordinate 2,051,048 of NW_027361779.1, read as the reverse complement.
GGCCAAGCATGTAGTTAATTTTGCCTAGTACAGCATGTTAATGAGCATACGATAGCCTAAAACAATATTAGATATATTATGACCCCTACATAAGCAATAGTAATTATGAAGTCTGCAAAAAACCCATATTGTGAAAAATGAATATAGATTATGTTAGTGACTAGTAATAGAAATGGAATATTAGGTACTGAATAAAGCAAACAAGGAGGGGGACTAATTGCACACGACACCTATCACTAGCAAGCAAAGCAATGTATGACAGGCAGTTCAGACAATAGTGCCAATGTGACAGGGTGTGAAGAGGAGTATATAGGAGTAAAACACGGCACTCCTGGTTGGTGTCATGGGTCACTAGGGGGAAAACAGGAGAAGTGGATCTTGAGCCCCTGAACTGCCCCTCAGGCTAAGGGGGTGCCCTGACTCTCCTTAACTTGGAGGTACACTTGATGGTAGTGAGGCCCAAGTCCCCGACCTGTCCCTATCTCCTGTTTAGCCCTTAGCTAAACCCCAAACCCCCTCCCCAGGAGGTGAGACATGGAAAAACGTGTACTGCACCAAATAACCAACAAGGAAAGAGACGACAGACACCTAAGGGTAAAATAAACTGAAAAACAAGACTTAGCTTCTCTCTGCTGCTAATGCTCTGACCAGCAGAGTAAGGCACCAGAACAAGAGGATAGTTGGAGCTCCACTGCAACACAGCCTGCTCTTGAGTCCAGCTTGGTTGGTCTCCAAATGAATAATATCAACAACAGTGAATGCAGGGCGTGGTCACACTTGCTGACTGATTAAACATGTAGTAACACCAGCGGCCACCGGGGGTGGAAACCCAGCAGCAGACTCACTAAACTTATAGTAACACCAGCGGCCACCGGGGGCAAAAATTCATATTAAGCCCCGAGGGCCTGAAAGGAAAAAGGTTTATATAAGAGAGTCCAGACTCTGACACAGATCCAAAAATGGATCGTGACAGTTGGTGCTCAAGTAGGGTCCAAGACCAATACAGTATATGAAAAAACATGGCATTCAATATTGAATGTATTTCTTAATTTTAATTGCAGTCAATGTAAACAAATACAATGAATAGACGTTTCTGTCTCGGACAACCTTCCTCAGTGTTCTGACAGCACAAATAGAGAAGGAAAAAAGAAAAGGGCAAAGTTTCCAGTGAAGTAAGTGTTCCGGATTGTTTTAGAGAAAAGCCCAAAAGCCCAAATTGTTAGCGTGCTATTTTGGGTTTTTTTCTGAAACAATCCTGAACACTCACTTCACTGGACACTGTGATTTCCTTTTTACCTTCTCTACATGTGAAGTCGGAACATTGAGGAAGGTCATTTGAGACCAAAACGTCTATTCATTATACTTATTTTCATGGCCTGCAATTAAATTTAAAAAATACATTCAATATTGAGTGCCAAGTTTTTCATAGGCTGTGAAGAGGAGTGCTTGGCAGGTGTCCAGCAAATTCTGGATAGATATTGTACATAGTATTCTGTATGGGGGCCAGGTTAGATAGTATATGAAAAGTAAACCGGAAAGGCAAAGTTAAAAAAAAGCATGAGGCATATCACTTTGTGGTCTAGGGTACTGAGTGGTGCCTGAGCTGCAAGTGTTTCTTGTTGCTATTCCAAGGTTCCCTGTACACTCGTGCCATTGTTCTGCCAGCATTCTGCCAACTCCGTTTGTCTCCTCAAAGTGCCAGCCATGCCTTCCAACATCTCCTTGGAGGATGCCTGAACTCTCTGAGCTTGTTCTTACCTGCCGCTGCCCGCTACCTGATTCAGGTGCTCACCATCTGCTGAGTTCTCCACTATCTGCTATACCTGCCTGTCCCCCAGTCCCTTTGGGTCAGCTTCCATGTGTCCGGGGTCTAACTGGAGGTAGCACCTGCGTCCCTTGGACATTCCAATCTGACCCTGTTTCAGTGGTTTTACTATGGGTGTCTGGGATCGCATAGTCACGCCCCCTTCAGAGCCCCCCAGAAAGTGGTGCTGTGCTTCCACAACAATTACAATAAACGAATGTACACTGCAACATCTGTGCCTCTGCTTCAATTCGTTACATGGGTTTCCTCATTATTTCCGAACAGTCTACCATTCAGATCCTAGTAAGTATCTTTTACAGTTGCTGTGTGTTCTTGTGCCATTTTTTAAGGTGCACTGTGATGTACGCATAGGTTTCTATGTCCAAAAATATGATGAAGATAATGTACTGATTTTTGCTATAGATAACTTGCAGATATTTAGTTGAATATAGAAATGACAAAGGATAACGTAATCCAGGAAGGCTAGTAATGTCACTTCTCATATGAAGTTACAGATTTATTTGACTTTACTCTGAATCACCTTTGCTGCGCTGTGCTTTTGAGAGGTTTCAATTTACATGTACATTGTCCACATACACAAAAAAAAAATTACTAAAGATTCCCTTTTAGACATGTACATGGGCTGCCACATGTCATTTGTACGTTTATACAGTGAACTAATTGATCAGTGCTCTGTAAGAGGTTGTCATGCCCGTCATGTCTGTTATGCTGCATGATCCCTGGAGCTGTGTGCACATGCACTTCATGACTGTTATGCTGCATGATCCCTGGAGCAGTGTGCACGCGCACCTCATGACTGTTATGCTGCTTGACCCCTGGAGTAGTGTGCACGTGCACCTCATGACTGTTATGCTGCATGATCCCTAGAGCAGTGTGCACGCGCACCTCATGACTGTTATGCTGCATGACCCCTGGAGCAGTGTGCATGTGCACCTTACCTCATGGCTATCCGCTATTGCGCACATGTGCTATGTCTCATGGCTGTGCGCCATCGCTAGTGTGCACGCATGCCTCATGGCTGCATGCAGTTGCTGTGTGCATGCCCATCTCTGCTCTGCCTGCTGTGGTCCTCTCTATGGTACTGTAGGACCGAATCCAGCAATCCTCTCTATGGTCCTGGAGGACCTATCCAGCAATCCTCTCTATGGTCCTGGAGGACCCGACCATGAGATCCTCTCTATGATCCTGGAGGACTCGACCCAGAAGTCCTCCCCTAGTCCTGACCCGGAAGTTCAGGTGCTAATGCCCTATATCAGATCGCCCCTTCCTATGGTCGGGGACTGAGTATAGTGTTGCTTCCCTACTAGGCTGTTTGGTCCTGCTTGGTCGCTCCCTGTATTCTGTGCCTCTGCACGCTGCCCTGTTGTGCTTCTCTGCACACGCTCTGTGCTTGTACTCTGTCTATTGTCCTGTGCCATGTCTTGTGTTGTCTTTTGTGCCATGTTTTCTCTTTGCTATTCTTAGCCTTGTAGTTCCTATCCTCTGTCTTTTTGTGCTCCTTTTGCACAAGCTCTGCTTCCTTCCTTGCTCTGCCTTACTGTGCTATCTTGCACAAGCCTGTTTCCATACTGTGCCTCACCGAGCGGTCTGTGCATGCTTTGGCCATGTGCTCTGCTTTAACCCTTATCTTTGTATTCTGCCTTCCCGTGCTCCTTTAGCACAAGTCTTGTCTTATACTCTGTGCTTTGCCATATACCCGCCTCTGTGCTCTGGTATACGCTCCGCTTTTCCCTTGTAACCAGCTGTGTGCCTCAGCATACGTTCCGCTACCTGTCTGTACTCTGCTCTATGTCTCTCACCCAGCTCTGGGCTCTAGCATACGCTCCGCTTCTCTTTCTTGTACCCGGCTCTGTGCTTCTGCCTACATTCCACTCCTTGCTCTGTACTTTGCCTAGCCTTGCCTTGCCTTGCTTCTTCACGTGCCCTTTGCACGCGCCTGGTCTTCCCTCGCCCGCCTGTTTGTGCCTCAGCCATGCCCACCTTAGCCGTGCCCGCCTGCTTGTGCCTCAGCCATGCTCGTCGGCCAGTGACTTAGCTGTGTCCGCCTGTTGTGCCTCAGCCGTGCTTGCCCAGTCTTGCCCGCCTGTCTGAGCCTCAGCCCAACCAGCTAGCTAGTGCCCCAGCCATGCTCTGTGCTTCCTTGCACTCACGCTGTCTCTGCACTGTGCATTACGTGCCTTCTTGGCACACGCAGGCCCTAGCCTGCCCCTTGGCATACCTCCCCGTGCTTCTCTAAAGCACACACAGGTCCTGCCATGAACCCTGACGTGCCTCCTAGCAAGCACAGGCCCTAGCCTGTACCCTGACATGCCCTCTAGTACGCACAGGCCTAGCCTGTACCCTGGTGTGTCCTCTAGCATGCACAGACCCTAGCCTGCACCCTGGTGTGCCATCTAGCACGCACAGGCCCTAGTCTGTACTCTGGTGTGCCCTCTAGCATGCACAGGCCCTAGCCTGAATCCTGGTCTGCCTCCTAGCATGCGCAGGCCCTTGCCCTAGCCTGTACCCTGGCATGTCCCTTAGTACGCACCCTGACTAGGATCATGGTGTGCACCCTAGCACGCACCCTGCATTGCACCCTGGTGTGCCCCCTAGCACGCACCCTGCTTTGATCCCTGCCCTGGACTCTGGTGTGTCTCCTAGCACGCATCCTGCCTGGAACCCTGCCTTGGACCTTGGCATGTCTCTTAACACGCATCATGTCTTGAACTCTGGCGTGCCTCCTTGCCTGAACCCTGGCTTGCCTGCCGGATTCCCAGAGCCTGCTGATCGCTGCCAGAGGTCCGGACCCTGATGACTGCAGCCTGATGTCCGGAGCTGATGTCCGCAGCCTGATATCCGGAGCCTGTCGATCGTTGCCAGATGTCCGGAGTCCGATGCCATCTAGCCCTTGCCGGAACCCTGGCATGCCACCTAGCATGTATCATGCCTTGGACCTTGGCGTGCCCTTGCACGCACTTTGCTGTGCATCACTTTGTCCTCGTAATTATGTCTTGCACCTGATGTTACCCTGAGACCATGCTTTCATGAAGATACCCTGAGATCGTGCTTTGTCTTGTCTTGTATCCTGCACGTTCCCTGTTGCAAGACACTCACACTAGTGTCTTCCTTGAGCTGGCCGTCTGGTTCCAGCAGTCGTGGTGACTCACCCCCTTGGTCTTGCCCCTCACAAGGTCAGCTTGCCCTAGGTGGGTGGGTGCCACGACCCAGAGGGTCCGCTCAAAAAATCGACTTAGCAGAAGCTGACTCCGTCACAGAGGTTCAGTGATAAACCAATTTTTTCCTATACTTCCAGTGCTTTACTCTTCTCCACAACTTTATCCCTGACCTGTCTTGTGTGTTACTTGGTTTTCATGATGTTGGTTGACCCCTGATGTTCTCAAACAAACCTCTGAGGCCTTCACAGAACAGCTTTAGCTATACTGAGAATAAATTACACACAGGTAGACTGAATTTACTATTTATATGACTTCCGGAGGCAATGGAAACGCAGGATTTTATTTAAGAATATCAGACTGTAGGGGGCTGAATACAATTGCATGTCTCAATTTTCAGAATTATATTTTTAAATTAATTAGAAAACAATGTATCATTTATTTACACTTCACAAATGCTTTTTGCTTTGTCTTGCAATATCACATAAAATCCCAAGAAAATACATTTAAGTTTGTGGGTGTTATGTTAAAAAATGTGGAAAAGTTCAATACTTTTCAATGCAAACAACAAAGCTGGGAAAGAAAGAAAACATGATAGGGTCTTAACCAGTAACAAAAAAGTGGCAAGGATATGGATCACCTCAACCTTGTATGGTGGCTACAGAGTAATATGTAACTGGCATAGAATATATGTCAGCTGCTGCAAGAACGTCGGTCACTGGAGGGACCAAATAGTGTGAAATGATAGGGAAGGATATGTCACTCCTGCACTGCTGCTGATGACTCCACAATGGTTTCCAATGGATAAAAATTTATTAAACAGGTTTACAGGGTCAATGCATTTTGACCAGGGGAAGAGTCTTGAGGAGATCATTTGCATATTCCCAGTGCCTTCTGGGATAAGTGAAGAGTCTCCGCGAGCTCTACGATCACTGGGTTTTGGCCGTTGCGGCTGAAAAGAAGAAATCGGAAAACCAGAGGAAGAGTCTTGAGGAGATCATTTGCATATTCCCAGTGCCTTCTGGGATAAGTGAAGAGTCTCCGCGAGCTCTACGATCACTGGGTTTTGGCCGTTGCGGCTGAAAAGAGGAAATCGGAAAACCAGGGGAAGAGTCTTGAGGAGATCATTTGCATATTCCCAGTGCCTTCTGGGATAAGTGAAGAGTCTCCGCGAGCTCTACGATCACTGGGTTTTGGCCGTTGCGGCTGAAAAGAGGAAATCGGAAAACCAGGGGAAGAGTCTTGAGGAGATCATTTGCATATTCCCAGTGCCTTCTGGGATAAGTGAAGAGTCTCCGCGAGCTCTACGATCACTGGGTTTTGGCCGTTGCGGCTGAAAAGAGGAAATCGGAAAACCAGGGGAAGAGTCTTGAGGAGATCATTTGCATATTCCCAGTGCCTTCTGGGATAAGTGAAGAGTCTCCGCGAGCTCTACGATCACTGGGTTTTGGCCGTTGCAGCTGAAAAGAGGAAATCGGAAAACCAGGGGAAGAGTCTTGAGGAGATCATTTGCATATTCCCAGTGCCTTCTGGGATAAGTGAAGAGTCTCCGCGAGCTCTACGATCACTGGGTTTTGGCCGTTGCAGCTGAAAAGAGGAAATCGGAAAACCAGGGGAAGAGTCTTGAGGAGATCATTTGCATATTCCCAGTGCCTTCTGGGATAAGTGAAGCGTCTCCGCGAGCTCTACGATCACTGGGTTTTGGCCGTTGCAGCTGAAAAGAGGAAATCGGAAAACCAGGGGAAGAGTCTTGAGGAGATCATTTGCATATTCCCAGTGCCTTCTGGGATAAGTGAAGAGTCTCCGCGAGCTCTACGATCACTGGGTTTTGGCCGTTGCGGCTGAAAAGAGGAAATCGGAAAACCAGGGGAAGAGTCTTGAGGAGATCATTTGCATATTCCCAGTGCCTTCTGGGATAAGTGAAGAGTCTCCGCGAGCTCTACGATCACTGGGTTTTGGCCGTTGCGGCTGAAAAGAGGAAATCGGAAAACCAGGGGAAGAGTCTTGAGGAGATCATTTGCATATTCCCAGTGCCTTCTGGGATAAGTGAAGAGTCTCCGCGAGCTCTACGATCACTGGGTTTTGGCCGTTGCGGCTGAAAAGAGGAAATCGGAAAACCAGAGGAAGAGTCTTGAGGAGATCATTTGCATATTCCCAGTGCCTTCTGGGATAAGTGAAGAGTCTCCGCGAGCTCTACGATCACTGGGTTTTGGCCGTTGCGGCTGAAAAGAGGAAATCGGAAAACCAGGGGAAGAGTCTTGAGGAGATCATTTGCATATTCCCAGTGCCTTCTGGGATAAGTGAAGAGTCTCCGCGAGCTCTACGATCACTGGGTTTTGGCCGTTGCGGCTGAAAAGAGGAAATCGGAAAACCAGGGGAAGAGTCTTGAGGAGATCATTTGCATATTCCCAGTGCCTTCTGGGATAAGTGAAGAGTCTCCGCGAGCTCTACGATCACTGGGTTTTGGCCGTTGCGGCTGAAAAGAGGAAATCGGAAAACCAGGGGAAGAGTCTTGAGGAGATCATTTGCATATTCCCAGTGCCTTCTGGGATAAGTGAAGAGTCTCCGCGAGCTCTACGATCACTGGGTTTTGGCCGTTGCAGCTGAAAAGAGGAAATCGGAAAACCAGGGGAAGAGTCTTGAGGAGATCATTTGCATATTCCCAGTGCCTTCTGGGATAAGTGAAGAGTCTCCCCGAGCTCTACGATCACTGGGTTTTGGCCGTTGCAGCTGAAAAGAGGAAATCGGAAAACCAGGGGAAGAGTCTTGAGGAGATCATTTGCATATTCCCAGTGCCTTCTGGGATAAGTGAAGAGTCTCCGCGAGCTCTACGATCACTGGGTTTTGGCCGTTGCAGCTGAAAAGAGGAAATCGGAAAACCAGGGGAAGAGTCTTGAGGAGATCATTTGCATATTCCCAGTGCCTTCTGGGATAAGTGAAGAGTCTCCGCGAGCTCTACGATCACTGGGTTTTGGCCGTTGCAGCTGAAAAGAGGAAATCGGAAAACCAGGGGAAGAGTCTTGAGGAGATCATTTGCATATTCCCAGGGCCTTCTGGGATAAGTGAAGAGTCTCCGCGAGCTCTACGATCACTGGGTTTTGGCCGTTGCAGCTGAAAAGAGGAAATCGGAAAACCAGGGGAAGAGTCTTGAGGAGATCATTTGCATATTCCCAGTGCCTTCTGGGATAAGTGAAGAGTCTCCGCGAGCTCTACGATCACTGGGTTTTGGCCGTTGCAGCTGAAAAGAGGAAATCGGAAAACCAGGGGAAGAGTCTTGAGGAGATCATTTGCATATTCCCAGTGCCTTCTGGGATAAGTGAAGCGTCTCCGCGAGCTCTACGATCACTGGGTTTTGGCCGTTGCAGCTGAAAAGAGGAAATCGGAAAACCAGGGGAAGAGTCTTGAGGAGATCATTTGCATATTCCCAGTGCCTTCTGGGATAAGTGAAGCGTCTCCGCGAGCTCTACGATCACTGGGTTTTGGCCGTTGCAGCTGAAAAGAGGAAATCGGAAAACCAGGGGAAGAGTCTTGAGGAGATCATTTGCATATTCCCAGTGCCTTCTGGGATAAGTGAAGAGTCTCCGCGAGCTCTACGATCACTGGGTTTTGGCCGTTGCAGCTGAAAAGAGGAAATCGGAAAACCAGGGGAACAGTCTTGAGGAGATCATTTGCATATTCCCAGTGCCTTCTGGGATAAGTGAAGCGTCTCCGCGAGCTCTACGATCACTGGGTTTTGGCCGTTGCAGCTGAAAAGAGGAAATCGGAAAACCAGGGGAAGAGTCTTGAGGAGATCATTTGCATATTCCCAGTGCCTTCTGGGATAAGTGAAGCGTCTCCGCGAGCTCTACGATCACTGGGTTTTGGCCGTTGCAGCTGAAAAGAGGAAATCGGAAAACCAGGGGAAGAGTCTTGAGGAGATCATTTGCATATTCCCAGTGCCTTCTGGGATAAGTGAAGCGTCTCCGCGAGCTCTACGATCACTGGGTTTTGGCCGTTGCAGCTGAAAAGAGGAAATCGGAAAACCAGGGGAAGAGTCTTGAGGAGATCATTTGCATATTCCCAGTGCCTTCTGGGATAAGTGAAGAGTCTCCGCGAGCTCTACGATCACTGGGTTTTGGCCGTTGCAGCTGAAAAGAGGAAATCGGAAAACCAGGGGAAGAGTCTTGAGGAGATCATTTGCATATTCCCAGTGCCTTCTGGGATAAGTGAAGCGTCTCCGCGAGCTCTACGATCACTGGGTTTTGGCCGTTGCAGCTGAAAAGAGGAAATCGGAAAACCAGGGGAAGAGTCTTGAGGAGATCATTTGCATATTCCCAGTGCCTTCTGGGATAAGTGAAGAGTCTCCGCGAGCTCTACGATCACTGGGTTTTGGCCGTTGCAGCTGAAAAGAGGAAATCGGAAAACCAGGGGAACAGTCTTGAGGAGATCATTTGCATATTCCCAGTGCCTTCTGGGATAAGTGAAGCGTCTCCGCGAGCTCTACTATCACTGGGTTTTGGCCGTTGCAGCTGAAAAGAGGAAATCGGAAAACCAGGGGAAGAGTCTTGAGGAGATCATTTGCATATTCCCAGTGCCTTCTGGGATAAGTGAAGCGTCTCCGCGAGCTCTACGATCACTGGGTTTTGGCCGTTGCAGCTGAAAAGAGGAAATCGGAAAACCAGGGGAAGAGTCTTGAGGAGATCATTTGCATATTCCCAGTGCCTTCTGGGATAAGTGAAGCGTCTCCGCGAGCTCTACGATCACTGGGTTTTGGCCGTTGCAGCTGAAAAGAGGAAATCGGAAAACCAGGGGAAGAGTCTTGAGGAGATCATTTGCATATTCCCAGTGCCTTCTGGGATAAGTGAAGAGTCTCCGCGAGCTCTACGATCACTGGGTTTTGGCCGTTGCAGCTGAAAAGAGGAAATCGGAAAACCAGGGGAACAGTCTTGAGGAGATCATTTGCATATTCCCAGTGCCTTCTGGGATAAGTGAAGCGTCTCCGCGAGCTCTACGATCACTGGGTTTTGGCCGTTGCAGCTGAAAAGAGGAAATCGGAAAACCAGGGGAACAGTCTTGAGGAGATCATTTGCATATTCCCAGTGCCTTCTGGGATAAGTGAAGCGTCTCCGCGAGCTCTACTATCACTGGGTTTTGGCCGTTGCAGCTGAAAAGAGGAAATCGGAAAACCAGGGGAAGAGTCTTGAGGAGATCATTTGCATATTCCCAGTGCCTTCTGGGATAAGTGAAGCGTCTCCGCGAGCTCTACGATCACTGGGTTTTGGCCGTTGCAGCTGAAAAGAGGAAATCGGAAAACCAGGGGAAGAGTCTTGAGGAGATCATTTGCATATTCCCAGTGCCTTCTGGGATAAGTGAAGCGTCTCCGCGAGCTCTACGATCACTGGGTTTTGGCCGTTGCAGCTGAAAAGAGGAAATCGGAAAACCAGGGGAAGAGTCTTGAGGAGATCATTTGCATATTCCCAGTGCCTTCTGGGATAAGTGAAGCGTCTCCGCGAGCTCTACGATCACTGGGTTTTGGCCGTTGCAGCTGAAAAGAGGAAATCGGAAAACCAGGGGAAGAGTCTTGAGGAGATCATTTGCATATTCCCAGTGCCTTCTGGGATAAGTGAAGAGTCTCCGCGAGCTCTACGATCACTGGGTTTTGGCCGTTGCAGCTGAAAAGAGGAAATCGGAAAACCAGGGGAACAGTCTTGAGGAGATCATTTGCATATTCCCAGTGCCTTCTGGGATAAGTGAAGCGTCTCCGCGAGCTCTACTATCACTGGGTTTTGGCCGTTGCAGCTGAAAAGAGGAAATCGGAAAACCAGGGGAACAGTCTTGAGGAGATCATTTGCATATTCCCAGTGCCTTCTGGGATAAGTGAAGCGTCTCCGCGAGCTCTACTATCACTGGGTTTTGGCCGTTGCAGCTGAAAAGAGGAAATCGGAAAACCAGGGGAACAGTCTTGAGGAGATCATTTGCATATTCCCAGTGCCTTCTGGGATAAGTGAAGCGTCTCCGCGAGCTCTACTATCACTGGGTTTTGGCCGTTGCAGCTGAAAAGAGGAAATCGGAAAACCAGGGGAAGAGTCTTGAGGAGATCATTTGCATATTCCCAGTGCCTTCTGGGATAAGTGAAGAGTCTCCGCGAGCTCTACGATCACTGGGTTTTGGCCGTTGCAGCTGAAAAGAGGAAATCGGAAAACCAGGGGAACAGTCTTGAGGAGATCATTTGCATATTCCCAGTGCCTTCTGGGATAAGTGAAGCGTCTCCGCGAGCTCTACGATCACTGGGTTTTGGCCGTTGCAGCTGAAAAGAGGAAATCGGAAAACCAGGGGAAGAGTCTTGAGGAGATGATTTGCATATTCCCAGTGCCTTCTGGGATAAGTGAAGAGTCTCCGCGAGCTCTACGATCACTGGGTTTTGGCCGTTGCAGCTGAAAAGAGGAAATCGGAAAAACCGCGCGCCTATCGGCGCGCGAATTTTGGCTCATCTTTCATCATTTTTAAGAAATCTCAAGATGCAAGAGGCCAGGAGCCATTTGGTGAGCTGCATTTCTTGCTACATGTTCACAGATTTACCAGTGGAAAAGCCAAACTTCACATGCCACAAATGCAAGCTTGTGTCCCTGTTGGAGGAAAAGTTGCAAAATCTCGAAGAGAGGTTAGCTACGTTGAAGATCATTAAGGAAGGTGAAGAGTTCTTGGACAGAGCAGAATTATCTCTTCATGTTACAGAAAGAGAAGAAATTCGAAGTACACCTGAAGAAACAGAGGAATGGAGACATGTGACCCAGAGAAGCAGGAGGATCAGGAGGCAGTCAGCACCCATACTGCTCAGAAACCAGTACCAGGCTCTCACGCAGGAAAATGATGAAGAAATACATCAGGATAAGACTTTGCCAACAAACAGCAACCTTGTACGCCTTCAGAGTCCTCCTGGATGGAGAAAGAAAAATGTTGTGAAGAAGAAACGGAGAGTGGTGGTCATGGGGGATTCCCTGTTGAGAGGAACAGAGGCCGCTATCTGCAGACCGGATATAACTTCAAGAGAAATGTGCTGTCTTCCAGGTGCAAAAATTAAAGATGTGTCTGACAGGATATCAGGACTCTTCAGACCTACAGATGACTACCCATTCCTGCTACTTCATGTGGGGACAAATGACACCGCAAGAAATGACCTGGAAACCATCTGCAAAGACTTTGAAGACTTAGGCAAGAAAGTGAAAGAACTGGGAGCGCAGGTGGTCTTCTCTTCCATCCTCCCAGTGGATGGCCATGGAACAAGGAGGTGGAATAAGATTCTGCAGGTGAACAACTGGCTACGTCGATGGTGCCGTCAGCAACGATTTGGATTTCTGGATCACGGAGTGAACTACTTATACGATGGACTACTTGCTAGAGATGGGGTGCACCTTACGAAGACTGGAAAGCATGTATTTGGAAGTCGCCTTGCTACACTTGTAAGGAGAGCTTTAAACTAGAACAACATGGGAAGGGAAGCAAAAGACCAGAAAAAGCCATACACCTGACAAATGCTATTGAGAACTCTGCTAATAGAAGTGGAAAGGAAGAACAAAGACGAAAGAATCTAATTAATAAAAATATTGGAGAAAGAGAAACCAATCACAAACTAAAATGTTTCTATACTAATGCACAAAGCATGGGCAACAAACAAGGAGAATTGGAACTACTAACACAGGAAAAGAAATATGATGTCATTGGAATCACTGAAACTTGGTGGGACGATACACATGGTTGGAATACAAGACTAGAAGGATACAACTTATTTGCAAGAAACAGACTTGATAAACGAGGAGGGGGTGTCGCATTGTATGTTAGAAAAGCGTATATCTGCACAGAGATTGAAGCTTCAGAGACTGGGAGTTCTGTGGAAACTGTTTGGGTAAGAATACAAGGACAGAACAATGGAAAGGACACCATTGTAGGCATTTACTACAGGCTGCCTGTGCAAGCTGAAGATATGGATGAACTCTTTATGCATCAAATGGCCAAGTTCTCCAAAAAATATGACATAGTTGTCATGGGAGATTTCAACTATCCAGACATTTGTTGGGAATCTCTCTCAGGCAAAACTAACAGGTCAAGGAAATTCTTATCCTCTCTTGCTGACAACTTTATCTTCCAAAAGGTAGGGGAGAAAACAAGGGGAACTGCTACCTTGGATCTAATCCTTATAAACAGGGAGGAAATGGTTGAGGAGGTAAAAGTGGCTGGAACCCTAGGAGGTAGCGACCATGCTATTTTAGAATTTTGGATAACTAGAGGCGGAAGACCTGTGAAGACTCAGACGTCAAGGTTAGATTTCAGAAAGGCAGATTTTAAGGGATTCAGAAAGATAATTGGAGGGATCCAATGGCTGGATATCCTTAAAGACAAAAATGTCCAGGAAGGATGGGAAATCTTGAAAAATGAAATTCTCAAAGCACAGTTGTTAACAATTCCGAAAAGAGGGAAGAATAGGAAGCATTTAAGGAAACCAGGATGGGTGAACACAGAACTTAAGCACATGCTAAAAAGGAAGAAAAAAATGTTTATAAAATGGAAAGAGGGAGGCATATCTAAAGAAGAATATAATGCTGTCTGCAGAATCTGCAGGGCACAAATCAGATTAGCTAAAGCTGAAAATGAATTGAGGCTTGCAAGAGATGTCAAAAGCAATAATAAAGGATTTTGGGGATATGTCAAAAGTAAAAGAAAAGTCAAAGATGCTATAGGATTTTTACAGGATGAAAATGATGAAATGGTAAGACAGGATGTTGAGAAGGCTGAACTTTTAAATTCCTATTTTGCATCTGTTTTCTCTCAGAAAGGAAATGTAACACCAACTGTTATTCACTGTCCTATTAAGGGAATAGAAGAATCCAGGATATCTATAAACAGAAAGATAGTGAGGAAACACTTAGCTAATCTAAATGAATTCAAGTCTCCAGGTCCAGATGAATTACACCCCAGAGTACTGAAGGAGATAGCAGAAGAAATTTCTGAACCACTCTCCATAATCTTTGAAAATTCTTGGAGAACAGGAGAAGTGCCAGAAGACTGGAGAAGAGCAAATGTTGTTCCTATCTTCAAAAAGGGGAAGAAGGTGGACCCAGGCAACTATAGGCCGGTGAGTCTGACTTCTATACCAGGAAAGATCTTTGAACAAATTATTAAACAACATGTAAGTCAATACCTGGATAAGAATGAAGTGATCAAACAGTGTCAGCATGGGTTTGTAACTAATAAGTCATGTCAGACTAACTTAATTTCCTTCTATGACGGTATCACTGATTGGGTGGATCAAGGAAATGCTGTAGATATAGTATATCTTGACTTCAGCAAAGCATTTGACAAAGTCTCTCATACAATCCTTATTGAAAAAATGACTAAGTATGGAATGGACAAGGCAACTGTTAGGTGGATTCATAGCTGGCTTAGTGATCGGACCCAAAGAGTGGTCGTAAATGGCTGCACATCCAGTTGGAAGAATGTCTCAAGTGGGGTACCACAGGGCTCTGTCCTGGGCCCTGTATTGTTCAACATCTTTATCAACGATTTAGATGAAGGAATTGAGGGTAAACTGATTAAATTTGCTGATGACACAAAGCTAGGAGGGATAGCTAATACTAGAGAAGAGAGAGAGAGGATTCAAAAAGATTTAAATAAACTGGAGAAGTGGGCAGTAACTAACAGAATGGTTTTTAACAGGGAGAAATGCAAAGTACTACATCTGGGCAATAAAAATGAAAAAAGCATATATAGAATGGGAGGAATAGGGCTAAGTGACAGCACATGTGAAAAAGACTTGGGTATACTAATAGATCACAGACTGAATATGAGTCAACAGTGTGATGCAGCAGCAAAAAAGGCAAATGCAGTTCTAGGATGTATTAACAGAAGCATACAGTCTAGATCACGTGAAGTCATTATTTCCCTCTACTCCTCTTTGGTCAGACCTCATCTGGAATATTGTGTCCAGTTTTGGGCACCACATTTTAAAAAAGACATCAACAAACTGGAGCAAGTTCAGAAAAGAGCGACCAGAATGGTGACCGGTCTGCAAACCCTGTCTTATGAGGAAAGGTTGCAGGATTTGGGAATGTTTAGTTTGCAAAAGAGAAGACTGAGAGGAGACTTAATTGCTGTCTACAAATATCTAAAGGGCTGTCACATTGTAGAAGGATCAACTTTATTCTCATTTGCACAAGGAAAGACTAGAAGCAATGGGATGAAACTGAATGGGAGGAGACACAGATTAGATATTAGAAAAAACTTTTTGACAGTTAGAGTGATCAATGAGTGGAACAGGCTGCCACGAGAAGTGGTGAGTTTTCCTTCAATGGAAGTCTTCAAACAGAGGCTGGACAGACATCTGACTGGGATGATTTAGCGAATCCTGCTTTGAGCAGGGGGTTGGACCAGATGGCCCAGGAGGTCCCTTCCAACTCTACGATTCTATGATTCTATGAAGTCACGCAGGGCCTCTTCTGGTACACCAATTTTCTGCCTGATGAAGAGGTCCTGCTGTGAGGCATGGAGGCGATCAGCCGGTGGCACTGCTGAGGTGTAATAGAAGTCCAGGTTGCTCTGATAGCAGCCTTCAGCTCATCTGCATTGTTACAGTAGATTTGGTGTCTCTCATCTTCCTCCTGGCAATACCCCATATATTCTCTATGGGGTTACGATCAGACGAGTTTGCTGTCCAATCAAGCAAAGTGATACTATTGTTTATAAACCAGGTATTGGTACTTTTGGCAGTGTGGACAGTCCTGCTGGAGAATGAAATTTACATTTCCAAAAAGTTTGTCAGCGGAGGGAAGCATGAAGTGCTATAAAATTTCCTGCTAAATGGCTATGCTGACTTTGGTCTTGATAAAGCACAGTGCACCTACACCAGCAGATGTCATGGCTCCTCAAATCATCAATGATTGTGGAAACTTCACATTAGACCTCATGCAGTGTGGATTGTGTGCCTCTTCACTCTTTCTCCAGGCTCTGGGACCTTGATCCCCAAATGAAATGCTAAATTTACTTTAATCTGAAAACAGCACCTTGGATCACTGAGCAAGGTGTTCTTTTTCTCCTTGGCTCAGGTAAGATGCTACTGGCATTGTCTATTGGTCACAAGTGGCTTGACACAAGGAATGTGATCCTTGTAGCCCATGTCCTGGATATGTCTGTGTGTGGTGGCTCTTGAAGCAATGACTACAGCTGCAGTCCACTCCTTGTGAATCTCCCCAAAATTTTTGAATGGCCTTTTCTTAACAATCCTTTCAAGGCTGCAGTCATCTCGGTTTCTTGTGCACCTTTTTCTACCACACTTTTTCCTTCCACTCAACTTTCCATTAATATTCTTGGATACAGGACTCTGAGAGCACCCAGCTTCTTCAGCAATGACCATTTGTGACTTACCCTCCTTATGGAGTGTGTCAATGACTGACTTATGGACATTTGTTAAGTCATCAGTCTTCCCCATGATTGTGGAGCCTACTGAAACAGACCAAGGGACCTTTTTAAATGCTTAGGAAACCTTAGCACATATTTTTGCTAATTATACTAATTTACTGAGATAATGAATTTTAGGTTTTCTTTGGCTGTAAGCCATAATCATCAACATTAACAGAAATAAACACTTGAAATAGATCACTCTGTTTGTCATGACCCTATATAATATGAGTTTCACGTCTTGTGTTGAAAAACAGAAATAAATTAGCTTTTTGATGATATTCTAATTTTGTGAGAAGCACCTGTAGCATATGCCTCACTCCTTTTTTGGCTTGTGGTATTTTTTGATCTTGTACAGTTGTGGCCAAAAGCATTGACAAACTTTCAATTTTGTCAGATAATACTCAGTTTCTTCCTGAAAATGATTGCAAACACAAATTCTTTGGTATTATTATCTTCATTTAATTTGTCTTAAATGAAAAAACACAAAAAGAATTGTCCTAAAGCCAAATTGGATATAATTCCACACCAAACATAAAAAAGAGAGTGGACAAAAGTATTGACACTGTTCGAAAAATCATGTGATACTCCCTAATTTGTGCAATTAACAGCACCTGTAACTTACCTGTGGCACCTAACAGGTGTTGGCAATAACTAAATCACACTTGCAGCCAGTTGACATGGATTAAAGTTGACTCAACCTCTGTCCTGTGTCCTTGTGTGTACCACATTGAGCATGGAGAAAAGAAAGAAGACCAAAGAACTGTCTGAGGACTTGAGAAACCAAATTGTGAGGAAGCATGAGCAACCTCAAGGCTACAAGTTCATCTCCAAAGACCTGAATGTTCCTGTGTCTACCGTGTGCAGTGTCATCAAGAAGTTTAAAGCCTATGGCACTGTAGCTAACCTGCCTAGATGTGGATGGAAAAGAAAAATTGACAAGAGATTTCAACGCAAGATTGTGTGGATGTTGGATAAAGAACCTCGACTAACATCCAAACAAGTTCAAGCTGCCCTGCAGTCCGAGGGTACAACAGTGTCAATCCGTACTATCCGTCGACGTCTGAATGAAAAGGGACTGTATGGTAGGAGACCCAGGAAGACCCCACTTCTTACCCCGAGACATAAAAAAGCCAGGCTGGAGTTTGCCAAAACTTACCTGAAATAGCCTAAAACATTTTGGAAGAATGTTCTCTGGTCAGATGAGACAAAAGTAGAGTTTTTTGGGCAAAGGCATCAACATAGAGTTTACAGGAGAAAAAAAGAGGCATTCAAAGAAAAAAAACACGTTCCCTACAGTCAAACATGGCGGAGGTTCCCTGATGTTTTGGGGTTGCTTTGCTGGATCTGGCACTGGACTGCTTGACCGTGTGCACGGCATTATGAGGTCTGAAGACTACCAACAAATTTTGCAGCATAATGTAGGGCCCAGTGTGAGAAAGTTGGGTCACCCTCAGAGGTCATGGGTTTTCCAGCAGGACAATGACCCAAAACACACTTCAAAACGCACTAGAAAATGGTTTGAGAGAAAGCACTGGAGACTTCTAAGGTGGCCAGCAATGAGTCCTGACCTGAATCCCATAGAACACCTGTGGAGAGATCTAAAAATGGCAGTTTGGAGAAGGCACCCTTCTAATATCAGGGACCTGGAGCAGTTTGCCAAAGAAGAATGGTCTAAAATTCCAGCAGAGCATTGATGGTTATCGGAAGCGGTTGGTCGCAGTTATTTTGGCTAAAGATTGTGCAACCAAGTATTAGGCTGAGGATGCCAATACTTTTGTCTGGCCCATTTTTGGAGTTTTGTGTGAAATGATCAATGTTTTGCTTTTTGCTTCATTCTCTTTTGTGTTTTTTCATTTAAGACAAATTAAATGAAGATAATAATACCAAAGAATTTGTGTTTGCAATCATTTCCAGGAAGAAACTGAGTATTATCTGACAGAATTGCAGGGGTGTTAATACTTTTGGCCACAACTGTATATCGAGTACAATTGTTTTTTCTTATTTTTGAATACTTTCAGTGTGTTTTTGTATAGTAATAACGTTTATTGCATTTTCTAGATAATTGTCTTATTTCATTCTTTATCGGTTCTGTTGCTGTTTATATGCCTTTTTGTTTTCTCTTTGTCAGAAAAGCACATGCAATGCTAAAATGCTAAGCACAGCAGAAATGAAATGTTTAACAATGTTTAATGTTCCTACTTTTTAATCATGTGTGAATGCTGAGAGGTGAAGCAGCAGCCAACATTACTGAATCAATCGGCAGAGACAAAAAGCAGAGATACCCAACAATGCTTTATTAAAATATCAGACAAAATTTTGCCCTAAATGCCCTCAGTGCATAGCATTAAATAGTGCCCCACCTATTTGTGAATGAACAATGTTTTTCTATATTATATAGATAATATATAAATTAATTTATTATTAAAATTAATAAATTATATACATGTTGAACAGTTAAATATGTATTAAAAACATAAAACAATGCAAAAGGGGAGATGTTAGGACAAAAATAGCGTGGCGTGTCCTATATAAGCTTCCTGGCTCTGGCGTTTGCTCACAAGCCCAGTGGGAGAGAAGTAATGCACATTTTATTGTATATATAATAACTATAGTTCTAAAGAACAGAAGGATGAAAACCTGGTTCAAAGGTACAAATACACACTAAATACATATGTGAAATAAATATTTTCATGCAGAACGTCATAGAGATTGTTGCAGATTTTATTTTCACAAATGCAAGAAGCACATATCGTGTGACAAACTGAACTCTTGACAGTGTGGATTTTGAGAAAATATGTATCCTGTCATGTTTCATTTTTGTCATAAAACCAGCTGGTTGGTGTTGTCATTTTGCCTCAAGTGTGCTACAGGCTTTCTACAAAATTACACATGGGAATATTTAATTGTCCTCGAGAAGAAGTCTATTGTAAACAATTTCTAAGATGCAGATGCTGTGAACTATTTTAAACTTAAAATACAATGATACATCATAAAGGAGTCAATATACAGGTGCTTCTCACAAAATTAGAATATCATCAAAAAGTTAATTTATTTCAGTTCTTCAATATAAAAAGTGAAACTCCTATATTATATAGAGTCATTACAGACAGAGTGATCTATTTCAAGTAATTATTTCTGTTAATGTTGATGATTATGGCTTACAGCCAATGAAAACCCAAAAGTCATTATCTCAGTAAATTAGAATACTTTATAACACCAGCTTGACTTGCAGGAACCTCTCTGGTAGATAGAGCATCCTTAACATGCTCAGCTAAACCTCTCCAAAACACAGGCATGAGGGCTCTATCAGACCACTCCAGCTCGGAAGCCAGTGTCCGAAAATGAACGGTGTTATGATTGAGTCACCGTAGGAGGCAAAAAACAGAAATGCTAGCTAAGTCCAGAAAACCAGAGAGGTTGGCAGCTATCGGATTGCAGACCCCTGATCCTATCCACAACAACTAACAGTAGCCGTGGGGGGTTCCTACGATGCCCTAGACCCCTTGATCAAAGCCGGAGAATTAAATAGGCCTAAAGAAAGAAAGGGGAAATCTAAACTGCCCCAGAGCAGCCCCCAAAGCAATAGGCAGCCCCCAACATATAATGACGGTGAAGCAAGATGAAAATACTAACACAGACAGAAAGATAGACTGAGCAAAGAGGGGCTCAAGCTAACTAGACAGAAAAGGACAGGAAGGCTGCTGTCTACAATCCGTGAAAAACCCTATGAAAATAAGAGCCAACAGACTGACAGTGAAAAAGGCCCTGAAGACGCTAGGCCTCAAAAAAGCTATGTCAGTACTCAGGAATATACTGAAGACAGAGCTACAGGCAAAAGGAGATTCAGCTCACCCCAGCAGGGAATGGCAGAATACAGAAAAGCAAGGAAAACAAAAAACAAAACCAAAAGCTTAACAGGCAAAACAGAAAACTTAGCTTGAGAGGAGCAGGAATCAGACTGGTGTCCTAGAAGTCCACAGAGAAATCACCCGCAGGGCAGAAGGGCGTCGGCAGCCTTATATCCAGTCCGTGACTCCACTCAGCCAGTCATCCTCATTAGACTCAGGTGCCTGATAATCAGGCTCATTACCTTCCTTTACCAGAATAGGGAGTTCACCAGACCCCAGTGACGAAGGGGAAAATGAACTCACAACAGTACCTCCCCCTTGAGGAGGGGTCACCGAACCCTCAACCACGCCACCAGGGCGATCAGGGTGAGCCCGATGAAATGCACGCACCAATCTTTTGGCATGAATATCAGAGGCCGAGACCCAGGAATTATCCTCCTGACCATAACCCTTCCACTTAACCAAATACTGGAGTCTCCGTCTAGCCAGATGGGAATCCAGTATTTTCTCTACCTCATATTCCATGTTACCTTCAACCAATACAGGGTCTGGAGGTTCCACCCCAGGAACAACTGGTTCAACAAACCTCTTCAACAAGGACTTATGGAACACATTATGGATTTTAAATGTGACAGGAAGAGCCAAACGAAAAGAGACCGGATTAATAATCTCCAAAATCTTGTAAGGTCCAATAAATCTAGGCTTAAACTTAGGAGAAGCCACCTTCATAGCAATATTTTTTGATGATAACCACACCATATCACCAATCTTAAACTGGGGACCAATGGTCCTATATCGATTGGAAAACCGCTGGGCCTTTTCCTGGGAGAGAGATAACTTATCCACCACTTGGTCCCAGATCTGGTGCATTCTCTCCACCACAGTGTCAACATCTGGGCAGGCAGAAGGCTCCACCTGCCCTGAAGAAAATCGAGGATGAAACCCAAAGTTACAAAAAAAAGGTGACATCAAAGTGGCAGAACTAGCTCTATTATTTAAAGCAAATTCGGCCAAGGGCAAAAATGAAACCCAATCATCCTGATCAGCGGAAATAAAACATCTCAAATACGACTCCAAGGTCTGGTTTGTTCTCTCTGTCTGCCCATTGGTCTGAGGGTGAAAAGCAGAGGAGAAGGACAACTGAATTCCCAGCTTGGAACAGAAAGTCCTCCAAAATCTAGACACAAACTGAACTCCTCTGTCAGATACAATGTTCTCAGGAATCCCGTGTAAGCGAACCACCTGTTGCAAAAACAGGGGCACCAACTCAGAGGAAGATGGCAACTTAGGGAGTGGTACAAGATGAACCATCTTAGAGAACCTATCACAAATCACCCAAATAACAGTCATTCTTTGAGAGACCGGCATATCAGAGATGAAATCCATTGAAATATGGGTCCATGGCCTCCTGGGGACCGGCAAAGGCATCAACCCACTAGAGCGAGAACAAGATTTAGACCGGGAGCAAGTCCCACAGGACTACACAAAATTCCTGACATCATGAGACAAGGTGGGCCACCAAAAAGAGCGACTCACCAGATCTCTAGTACCAAAAATACCTGGATGACCAGCCAATGCAGAGCAATGAACTTCAAACATCACTCTCTTCTTCCACTGGTCAGGAACATACAACTTTCCACTGGGACAACGCTCAGGTTTGTCCTCCTGGAACTCTGGCAGAGCAAGTCTGAAATCGGGCGAGATGTCAGAAAGAACTACCCCTTCGCCTAAGATGGTAGCAGGCTTGGTCACCACAGGAGAATCAGCAAAGAAACTCCTAGAGAGGGCGTCTGCCTTGACATTCTTAGTTCCAGGAAGAAAAGAGACCACAAAATCAAAACGTGTAAAAAACAAAGCCCACCTAGCCTGTCTAGAATTCAAGTGTTTAGCCGACTCCAGGTAAATCAAATTCTTGTGGTCAGTGAGGACCACAACTTGATATTTAGCTCCCTCCAACCAATGTCTCCACTCCTCAAATGCCCATTTCATGGCCAACAGTTCCCGATTCCCCACATCATAGTTACGTTCAGATGGAGAGAACTTTCGGGAAAAGAAAGCACAGGGATTCATTTTAGATGTTACAGCATCCTTTTGGGACAAAACAGCTCCTGCACCAATCTCAGAAGCATCCACCTCTACCTGGAACGGGAGTGAGACATCAGGTTGCCGCAAAACCGGGGCGGAGGTAAATCTTCGCTTCAGCTCCTGAAAGGAAGCAACAGCATCAGGAGACCAATTAAACACATCAGCACCCTTCTTAGTCAGATCAGTCAATGGCTTGGCAATACTAGAAAATTTTGCTATAAATTTCCGATAAAAATTAGCAAAACGCAAAAACTTCTGGAGGGCCTTCAAAGAAGTGGGCTGAACCCAATCATAAATGGCCTGTACCTTGGCCGGGTCCATTTCAATAGTTGACGGAGACAAAATAAATACCAAAAATGAAATCCTCTGTACTCCAAAAAGGCATTTCGATCCTTTGACATACAGGGAATTCTCCCTCAAGATCCGGAACACAGTCCGAATATGTTCCACATGAGAATTCCAATCCTTGGAGAAGATCAAAATATCATCCAGATAGATAATCAAAAATTTACCGACAAAGTCTCGGAAAATATCGTTCATGAAGCACTGGAAGACAGAAGGGGCATTAGTGAGCCCAAAAGGCATCACCAGGTACTCAAAATGTCCCTCCGGAGTATTGAACGCCGTCTTCCATTCATCCCCCTGCTTAATGCGGATAAGATTATACGCCCCCTGAGGTCAAGCTTGGTAAACCAGAAGCACCTCTAACTCTAGAGAATAGATCCGAAATCAGGGGTAACGGATACTGATATTTAATAGTAATTTTATTGAGGGCACGATAATCAATACAAGGCCTTAAAGAACCATCCTTTTTGGCCACAAAAAAAACCCGGCACCTAAGGGTGAAGAGGATGGTCTAATATGACCCTTCTCCAACGCCTCCTTAATATAGGACCGCATAGCCTCGTGCTCGGGTACAGATAAATTGAAGAGCCGACCCTTGGGAAATTTACACCCCGGGCTTAGTTCAATTGCACAGTCATAACTCCTATGAGGAGGCAAGGACACAGACTCATTCTCACTAAATACATCATAAAAGTCCGCCAAATAGTCAGGAATGTCATGCGAGTGAGGAGAGGTGGAAAAAACCGGAGCCTCACTAAAGGCACACCGACAACCCCAACTCACCACAGACACAGATTTCCAATCCAAAACTGGATTATGAATTTGCAACCAGGGAAACCCCAGAACAACGGCATCATGCAGACCATGCAATACCAAAAATCTGCAATTTTCTTGATGGTCTGGGGCGACCCGCATGACCACCTGGGTCCAAAACTGTGGTTTATTTTTAGCCAAAGGAGTAGCATCAATCCCCCTCAAAGGGATAGGTGTCTGCAGAGGTGTCATCGGAAATCCACAACGTTTAGCAAAATCCAAGTCCATTAGGTTTAGCGCTGCTCCTGAATCCACAAAAGCCTTGGCGGAAAATGTGGACAGGGAGCAGATCAGAGTAATTGCCAGAAGAAACTTAGGTTGAACACCACCAACAGAAAATGTGTCTGCAAAGCGTTTCTCTCGTTTAGGACAAACAGAAATAATATGCGAGGCATCTCCACAGAAAAAACACAGCTTATTATGCCTTCTGAACTCCTGACGTTGCGCCTTAGACAAAACTCTATCACATTGCATAGGTTCAGATGTCTGTTCAACTGGTTGCAACACCTCTCGTGCAATCCTGCGTTCACGTAAACGCCGATCAACCTGAATGGCTAATGACATAGAATCGTCAAGACCAGAGGGAACAGGAAATCCCACCATAGTATCTTTTATGGCTTCTGACAAACCCTTCCGAAAGAGAGCAGCCAAGGCATTATCATTCCAGGTAGTAAGGACCGCCCACTTTCGGAACTTTTGACAGTACAACTCTGCAGAATCTCAACCCTGGTTCAATGCCAACAGGGTCTTTTCAGCCTGATCGATAGCATTAGGTTCATCATACAACAACCCCAGGGCCTGAAAAAATGCATTCACATCAGTCAGAATAGGATCATCAGGTTTCAAAGAAAACGCCCAATCCTGGGGATCGCCGCGCAGCAAAGAGATGACAATTTTAACCTGCTGCGCGGAGCTCCCCGATGAGTTAGGCTTCAAGGCAAAAAATAATTTACAATTATTCTTAAAATTCAGAAATTTAGACCGATCCCCAAAAAACACATCAGAAGTAGGGATCTTAGGTTCAGCAGCATGTGAATGAGCAAGGTAGGCGGAAATTCCCCGCACTTCAGCAGTAAGCTGCTCCACACGATCAGACAATTGCTCAATCTCCATTGAGAAAAAATTCCTCCTATGGCCTTAGAGAAATAGAGGAAAAAATATATACAAAAAAAAATTCTGACCCTTTTTTTTTTTTACAATTCTTTCCTGCTATTGAGTACCCTAGAATCTGTGGTATGGCTGGTGATTCTGTTATGAATGAGTCACCGGAGGAGGAGAAAACAAAAATACAAGCTAAGTCCAGAAAACCGGTAAGGTTGGTAGCTATCGGATTGCAGACCCCTGATCCTATTCACCACAACTAACAGTAGCCGTGGGGGGTTCCTACGGTGCCCTAGACCCTTCATCACAGTCGGAGAACTACATAAGCCTAAAGAAGGAAAGGGGAAATCTAAACTGCCCCAGAGCAGACCCCAAAGCAATAGACAGCCCCCAACATGTATTGTCGGTGAAAAACAGATGAAAACACAAACACAGACAGAAAGACAGGCTGAGCAAATGATGGGGCCCAACTAACTACATAGGACAGGACAGAAAAGATGCTGGCTGCAATCTGCAAAAAGCCCTACCAAAAATGTCCCAACCGTCTGATAGGAAAAAAGGCCCTGAAGTCGCTAGACTTCAAAATCACTATATCAGCACTCAGGTATATTCTGAAAACAGAGCAAAGAGATCATCTGATCAGAGACAAAAATGGAATTCAGCCAGTCCCAACCAGGACTGGCTGAATACAAACACTAAGGAAACCAGACAAAATCTCATGGAACAATAGCAGGGCAAAACTTAGCTTTTAGTAGACAGGAACTAAAACTGGATGCCAGAGCTCAGAGCAGAAAGGATCACCAGCAAACCCTGCAGGGCGTCGGCTACCTTATATCCATTCAGAAATTCCAGATGTCCAATCACACTCCGCCTGTTCAGATAACAGGTTCTTCCCATCCAAATCAATTTCACTACCTCTCTTCACCAGCAGAGGGAGTTCATCAGACATCAAAGGTGAAGGGGAAAATGAACTCAAAACAGTTCACACTTGATTTTGTTGGTCTATTCAGTTTTTTGGTTTGGTCAGCCAGCCCCGGCTGGGGGCTGTGCTGAATTTCCACTCTTATTTATCACTATTTTGCCAATTTGCTTTTTGTCCCTTACTAGTTTGGTCTCTTTTTGCTCTGTCTCAGAATATTTCAGAGTGCTGATATAGTGGGCCAAGTCTAGTGACTTCAGGGTTAATTTTGCTATCAGAAGTGTTGGAAATTATTTTTGTAGGGCTTTTTGCAGGTTGCAGACAGGGTCTTTCCTTTCCTTTCCTCTCTAGTTAGTTTGGGCCCCATCGTTTGCTCAGCCTATTTTCCTGCCTGTGTTTGTGCCTTCACCTTGTTTCACCGTTAATACATGTGTGGGGGCTATCTATTCCTTTGGGGTCTGCTCTGGGGCAGTTAGTTTTCCCCTTTTCATGCTTCAGGCTTACTTAGTCTTCCGGCTGTGACAAAGCGTCTAGGAACATCGTAGGTACGCTCCACGGCTGCTGCTAGTTGTATGGTAGGATCAGGGATCTGCAATCTGCATAGTTACCAACCTCTCTGTTTTTCTGTGACTTAGCTTGTTTTGCTTTTTTCTCCTCGGTGACCCATTCATAACAGACACCGTGCTGATGAGCCTGACACACCGCCCACTGAACCACCACTGGTAAGATACACTGTGCTTCTGAATACATTTAACCCTAGAATGCTTTCCATTAGTAGCAGTAATGGGCCATATTATTTTCTTAGGGCTGACGCTAATACTGCCTGGAGATACAGTGAGACCATGCATGAGTAAGCATATTTCTGGTTCCAGTTCCCCCATATGTTGTTGTTTCTTCTTACACTAACTGGACATATTTTTTCTTATATTTATTGGACATATTATCATTATAGGTAAAGGCTTTTCCCTATATAAGAGATTTAAACACTTTTCCATTATCCTATTAGAGGACATTTTCTCCTGAATACATCTGGCCATATTTAAGAACCTTATGCCATCCATGAAAGTAAGCACCACTGATTTTTACTAATTTTGAGAGCTCTTTACTTATTTACATACTCATACATATCTCTTCCTTTTACAGATTTTTTGATGCCCATGGTAGTGGATGCTCATTAGATGCAATTTATACAAATTAGCAATTTGGTTGGTACCATTGCTTTGAAATGATTACTGACACATATCCCTCACACTCAATATGACATGTCTATCGATTTATTTATCTTCATAGGGTCAATTTACCCATTTAACTATACCTCTTGAAGGTGCACCCCAGTCTACACGGTACGTTCACTTACCTGAGATACTTACCTCAATTTAGTATTCATGACCACTCAGGTTGATTATTTAATATTTTCAGGCTGGTTTCTATCCCAACATATTGTAGTGTGTTCACACTGAGCAGTCGGGTAGGTATCCCCATACCCTCTTTTCCTTCCCAACTTCTGTTTTGCACTTTAAGCACGTATATGATGCCTGATTGGCTGTTAATTTTCAGTTTTGACATTTATATTTTTTTGTCTCATGTTTATGTTCCAATTATCATGTATTTGAGATACAGTTAGGTACATATATATTTGGACAGAGACAACATTTTTCTAATTTTGGTTCTAGACATTACCACAATGAATTTTAAACAAAACAATTCAGATGCAGTTGAAGTTCAGACTTTCAGCTTTCATTTGAGGGTATCCACATTAAAATTGGATGAAGGGTTTAGGAGTTTCAGCTCCTTAACATGTGCCACCCTGTTTTTAAAGGGACCAAAAGTAATTGGACAATTGACTCCAAGGCTATTTCATGGACAGGTGTGGGCAATCCCTTCATTATGTCATTCTCAATTAAGCAGATAAAAGGCCTGGAGTTGATTTGAAGTGTGGTGCTTGCATTTGGAAGGTTTTGCTGTGAAGGAAACATGCGATCAAAGGAGCTCTCCATGCAGGTGAAACAAGCCATCCTTAAGCTGCAAAAACAGAAAAAACCCATCTGAGAAATTGCTACAACATTAGGAGTGGCAAAATCTACAGTCTGGTACATCCTGAGAAAGAAAGAAAGCACTGGTGAACTCATCAATGCAAAAAGACCTGGGCGCTCATGGAAGACAACAGTGGTGGATGATCGCAGAATAGTCTCCATGGTGAAGCAAAACCCCTTCACAACAGCCAACCAAGTGAATCTCACTCTCCAGGAGGTAGGTGTATCAATATCCAAATCTACCATAAAGAGAAGACTGCATGAAAGTAAATACAGAGGCTTCCCTGCATGGTGCAAGCCACTCATAAGCATCAAGAATAAAAAGGCTAGACTGGACTTTGCTAAGAAACATCTAAAAAAGCCATCACAGTTCTGGAAGAACATTCTTTGGACAGATGAAACCAAGATCAACCTCTACCAGAATGATGGAAAGAGAAAAGTATGGCAAAGGCGTGGTACAGCTTATGATCCAAAGCATGCTGCATCATCTGTAAAACACGGCGACGGCAGTGTGATGGCTTGGGCATGCATGGCTGCCAGTGGTACTGGGTCACTAGTGTTTATTGATGATGTGACACATGACAGAAGCAGTCGAATGAATTCTGAGGTATTCAGAGCCATACTGCGTGCTCAGATCCAGCCAAATGCAGCCAAACTGATTGGTCATTGTTTCATACTACAGATGAACAATGACCCAAAACATAAAGCCAAAGCAACCCAGGAGTTTATTAAAGCAAAGAAGTGGAATATTCTTGAATGGCCAAGTCAGTCACATGATCTCAACCCAATTGAGCATGCATTTCACTTGTTAACGACTAAACTTCAGACAGAAAGGCCCACAAACAAACAGCAACTGAAAACCACAGCAGTGAAGGCCTGGCAGAGCATCAAAAAGGAGGAAACACAGCGTCTGGTGATGTCCATGAGTTCAAGACTTCAGGCAGTCATTGCCAACAAAGGGTTTTCAGCCAAGTACTAGAAATGAACATTTTATTTACAATTATTTAATCTGTCCAATTACTTTTGGTCCCTTTAAAAACAGGGTGGCACATGTTAAGGAGCTGAAACTCTTAAACCCTTCATCCAATTTTAATGTAGATACCCTCAAATGAAAGCTGAAAGTCTGAACTTCAACTGCATCTGAATTGTTTTGTTTAAAATTCACTGTGGTAATGTCTAGAACCAAAATTAGAAAAATGTTGTCTTTTTCCAACTATATATGGACCTAACTGTATGTCATTTACTTATAGTATATGATACACATTTGTTGCAGTACTTGATGAAGGTTCACTTTGGGACCGAAACGTTGTTGATTTTGGACTGCATTAAAATTTTCATAATCATCAAATGTTGAGTGCCAAGTTTTCTCTTGATCAAAGAGACCAGTGATCCCATATTAGGACACTTCAAGAATCTTTAGAACATATTTTCTTGATTGTGGCCTGTGTAGTGATGCAAAAAGCTTAGAGCAGCTACGGTAACAAGAAGATAATGGTGGGGAACCGCAAATTAAGGGCTCCTCCTGAAGAAGTGTTGACAAAATGCACATTGGGGTGGAGGGACATGACACTGACTCAGCACACTCAGTAAGTTATTAGTGAGAGATGTTTGCCTATAACACCCACAAGCATTTTTAGCTAATAACTGTGCTATGTTCAGAGACTAGCGTTATTAGCATTTAGAGTTTGTTCTTAGGCTATACTAGTTATGAGGCATATGACATTTGTGAGGTCCTTGAATTTAGCGCCTTATTTTTGTAATAGTAACTTTTTACTGCATATTTGTTGCCTTCTATAGTATTTCTATTTGGCTAGTTGTACTTCTCTCTAATTTAATTAAAATTGTTATACTATATGCAATTATTATAATACATGACATTTAGCTGGGTGTGTTTAACCCCTTAACGACCGCCGATACGCCTTTTAACGGCGGTAATTAAGGGTACTAAAACCACAGCGCCGTTAATTCACGGCGCTGTGATTTAAGTGAATAGCGCCCCCCAGTGTCAGATTTTCTCCGGGGTCTCGGCTGCCGTTATTAACCCTATAACGGCGACCGCAAAAAAAAAAAAAAGCCGCGATTTTACATTTAATTTCTCTCTCCTCTGATGTGATCGCACATCAGAGGAGAGAGAAATAGGGTCCCCGATCACCCCCCGGTACCTCTCCGTGGCCCTCCGTCTCCTCCCGGTGGTCCCACGTCCCGCCGGCATCCTCCGATGGGTGCCGCCATCTTGAAAATGGCGGGCGCATGCGCAGTGCGCCCGCCGGGAATCTGCCGGCTCCGGCTGGCAGATTCCATTAATTATTTTGATCACTATGATAAACGATCATAGTGATCAAAATAAAAAAAATAGTACATAACCCCCCCGTTTATCACTCCCTTATATAGGCCAATATAATGAAATAAAGAAAATATTTTTTTTTTCAGTTTTCCATTAGGGTTAGGGTTAGGGTTGGGCTAGGGTTAGGGTTAGGGCTAGGGTTAGGGTAGGGTTAGGGCTAGGGTTAGGGCTAGGGTTAGGGTAGGGTTAGGGCTAAGGTTAGGGTTAGGGTTGTTCTAGGGTTAGGGTTGGGCTAGGGTTAGGGTTGGACTAGGGTTGGGCTAGGGTTAGGGTTGGGCTAGGGTTAGGGTTAGGGCTAGGGTTAGGGTTAGGGTTGTGCTAGGGCTAGGGCTGGGCTAGGGTTAGGGCTCGGGTCACGACTAGGGTTAGAATTAGGGTTAGGGCGAACTAGAATTAGGGTTAGAATTAGGATTAGGGATTAGGGTTGGGATTAGGGTTAGGGTTGGGATTAGGGTTAGGGGTGTGTTGGGGTTAGGGTTGGAGCAAGAATTGAGGGGTTTCCACTATTTGCCAACTTTGGGGGTCTAAAAATTGGGGTCTAAAAAATCACTTTTGTGGAAATAAAAAAAGACTTTATTTTCACGGCTCTGCGTTTATAAACTTTTGTGAAGCGCTTGGGGGTTCAAAGTGCTCACCACACATCTAGATAAGTTCCTTAGGGGGTCTAGTTTCCAAAATGGGGTCATTTGTGGGGGGTTTCCACTGTTTAGGCCCATCAGGGACTCTGCAAGTGCAACATGATGCCCGCAGACCATTCCATCAAAGTCTGCATTCCAAAATGGCACTCCTTCCCTTCCGAGCTCTCCCATGCGCTCAAACAGTGGTTCCCCCCACATATGGGGTATCGGCGTACTCAGGAAAAATCGCATAACAACTGTGCGGGCATGATTTCTCCTGTTACCCTTGCAAAAAATAAAAATTTGGGGGCGAAAAGATCATTTTTGTGGAAAAAAATAGATTTCTTATTTTCACGGCTCTACGTTATAAACTTCTGTGAAGCCCTTGGGGGTTCAAAGTGCTCACCACACATCTAGATAAGTTCCTTAATGGGTCTAGTTTCCAAAATGGGGTCACTTGTGGGGGGTTTCCACTGTTTAGGCCCATCAGGGGCTCTGCAAACGCAACATGATGCCCGCAGACCATTCCAACAAAGTCTGCATTCCAAAATGGCCCTCCTTCCCTTCCGAGCTCTCCCATGCACCCAAACAGTGGTTCCCCCCCACATATGGGATATCGGCGTACTCAGGACAAATCGCATAACAACTGTGCGGGTATGATTTCTCCTGTTACCCTTGTAAAAATAAAAATTTGGGGGCGAAAAGATCATTTTTGTGGAAAAAAAATGGCTTTTTTATTTTCACGGCTCTACGTTATAAACTTCTGTGAAGCACTTGAAGGTTCAAAGTGCTCACCACACATCTAGATAAGTTCCTTAATGGGTCTAGTTTCCAAAATGGGGTCACTTGTGGGGGGTTTCCACTGTTTAGGCCCATCAGGGGCTCTGCAAGCACAACATGATGCCCGTAGACCATTCCATCAAAGTCTGCATTCCAAAATGGCACTCCTTCCCTTCCGAGCTCTCCCATGTACCCAAACAGTGGTTCCCCCCCACATATGGGGTATCGGCATACTCAGGACAAATCGCATAACAACTGTGCGGGTATGATTTCTCCTGTTACCCTTGTAAAAAGTAAAAATTTGGGGGCGAAAAGATCATTTTTGTGGAAAAAAATAGATTTCTTATTTTCACGGCTCTACGTTATAAACTTCTGTGAAGCCCTTGGGGGTTCAAAGTGCTCACCACACATCTAGATAAGTTCCTTAATGGGTCTAGTTTCCAAAATGGGGTCACTTGTTGGAGGTTTCAACTGTTTAGGCACATTAAGGGCTCTCCGAACGCAACATGGCATCCGATCTCAATTCCAGCCAATTCTGCGTTGAAAAAGTCAAACGGCGCTCCATCTCTTGCGAGCTCTGCCGTGTGCTGAAAAAGTGGTTTACCCCCACATATAGGGTATCAGCGTATTCAGGAGAAATTGTACAACAAATTTTGTGGTTGATTTTCTCTTTTAACACTTGTGAAAATAAAAAAATTGGTTCTGAAGTAAATTTTTTGCAAAAAAAAGTTAAATGTTATTTTTTTCCTTCCACATTGCTTTAGTTCCTGTGAAGCACTTAAAGGGTTAATAAACTTCTTGAATGTGGTTTTGAGCACCTTGAGGGGTCTAGTGTTTAGAATGGTGCCACTTTTGGGTATTTTCTGTCATGTACACCCCTCAAAATGACTTTAAATATGATGTGGTCCCTATAAAAATGGTTTTGTAAATTTTGTTGTAAAAATGAGAAATCGCTGGTCAACTTTTAACCCTTATAACTTCCAAACAAAAAAAAAATTTGCTTCCAAAATTGTGCTGATGTAAAGTAGACATGTGGGAAATGTTATTTATTAAGAAATTTGTGTGACACATCTCTCTGATTTGAGGGCATAAAAATTTAAAGTTTTAAAATTGCAAAATTTTCAAAATTTTCGCCATATTTCTGTTTTTTTCATAAATAAACACAAGACTTATCGAAGAAATTTTACCACTAACATGAAGTACAATATGTCATGAAAAAAACAATCTTAGAATCAGTGGGATCCATTAAAGCGTTCCAGAGTTATAACCTCATAAAGGGACAGTGGTCAGAATTGTAAAAATTGGCCTGGTCATTAAGCTGCAAACTGGCTCTGTCGCTAAGGGGTTAAAGGGGTCTTTAGTCTATAGTGTCCCTTACATCTAAGGTCACTATGAGTGTTTTTCTTTGTTTAGCTAATATATTTGTAATAAAATTATATATTTTTTAAATGTTCTTAAATGTGCTTTTTTCTGTTCACTTCCCCTAAGCTAAGGGATTATTGGGAAACAGACTGATTTATTATACAGTTGATGCAATTCTGACCACGAGAAAATGTCCCACTTTATTAGATGTGTTTCAGATATTTACATTTACAGTTTTTATGGATTAGACAGTAATAAAATTTTTCAAGTTTTAGATGTGCGCATCAATATTTTATTTCTTTTTATTTTCTGTGTTTACTATTTTTACATGATGGAGCACCCTGTGGTCATATATAGACTGAGCATCCATTTTCTTTTGTAATGCAAAAGATCATGTGAGCCTTCTCTGGCTGATGTAATGTACTGTAAGGCATATTTGGGGATTTTTGAGAATAGAATAGAATTGCAAATTGATCGAATTTGTCAGGTCCAGCAAATTTCCAAAAATTCATCACAAATTGGATTCTCTAATAAATGCTGAAAAGAGTTAAAATTATACCCTACTCCATTTTTTGCCTTTAAATAACTAGATTTGTAGATTTATTAGAAAATACACAAACTATTGCGTGTGCATGTTGTAGATTTTGAATGTCAATTTTCATTTCAGCTGCATAATGTAGAGAGTGAGCCAATTTAAACATTTCAAGATACATCTTTTCTATTGAATATAGGTTTTATCCCCTTGCTATATTAAATATTAAGTGCAAAAATAATTGAATGTACTATTTACCTATTATATATGAAATATCGCAATACTTGTGTAATTTGACAAAAAAAAGAAATTCTTTTCACTTGTCATATTGAGTATTATTAACTATAAAGTGAAGTACACCACTATAAATCATGTGGAATGGACATCACATTTCACTAAAGACTGTTAAGGCGATGGAAAATGTAATCACAAAATATAATGAGGGCTTTGATATCGGGTTATGGAGTTAGTCTCACAATTTTGAATTCCTTGAAAAGTACAGAAAAAACAATTTTCAAGAACAGATAGTCCATAACAAAGTGGAGTTTGAAAAAAAATAATCTTTAATAAAGTTTAATGTTCACTCTTTTTCTTTTCAAATCATGAAGTAGAGAGATAAGAAAAAAGGGGCTCAAAACTTGATTTTCTGATTACTTTTGTTGTTTTTTAGAAAATGTTATGTTACATATCTTGATTTATTTTTTTTTTTGCAAAATTAGTATGGCTATCAAACCAAATGAACAACAGGAATACATTTGAGACTTCATTCAACTTACAATGTTTGCTTAATTTACTTGTTTCCCATGTCATAGTTTCATCATAATTTTTATATATTAATTTGGCACCTTGATTTTACTGGAAAAGGATCATATATGATAAAAGACAAGTAATTAAATGCATTATTTTAATTAAAGTCAGTGAGCAATTGGGAAAGAAAACTATTCAAAATGTATCTGCATTTTTCACCACCCATTGGCTTTATCGATTTAGAGAGACAGACTTTATGAATTAAACTTTTGCTGGCTAATGAATGTATACACAATAAAGTTTATGATGGTGTGTGGGCTAAAATAATCATTTTACATACTGTAGTTAGATGTTTTTTTCAGGTACAGTTCAGTTGGAAATATAAGTTCTAATCCATAGCATAATGTCAACAATTTTAATGTTTCGCTGACTACAACTTGGTAAAAGTGCTGTAATTACTTGTTGAAATAAATGTTTGTCGTTCCTTGTCATCTTGAGTCACTTTTTGCAAAGTTATTTTATAGTGATAAAACACATGATTTTATTTATTTTAAGTCTTTTGTTTAAATTATGTACATATTGTTTTAACCTTGCCCTAAGCAGTAAGAAAAGCAGTCTTTTTTAAATGACTTAGATGATAACTTTTGTTTGTCCAATAAATAATGTAGGTTATCTCTATTAAATGCATTTTTATCTGAAAACTTTCATTTTTATGTCAAGTATTTTATTTGATCCAAAAGGAGATGATAAAAGATGTATTGATAAGATGAATTCAGGGTTAGCATTATATAAATCATGTTTCAAAATGTAACCATTGGAAGGTTTGTTACATACTGTACATGGGTTTTTAAATAAGATTTCTTTAGTATTTTCATTTTACCTAATTAATGATTTTGTAATTTTGAGCAATAAGAAATTATTAATGATTTTTAACATTACTAAAGGTTATTTACTGACTACATAATTAGAAAATTGCTTTTGTTTTAGTTTATCTTAACTGCTTTTTCATCTAGTTTTAGGAGGATTTAGGCCAAAAAGAAGCAAAAAATTGTAAGTGTTGAAGGATTAGATTAAATTAAAAAAATGTTTTCAGTTTTAACTTTCTAGGGAAAATTTCCAAACTGCGATTAGATTTTGATAGCTTTTTTATTTCTGTTTTTTTGTTGTTGTTTCTGAGGTCATATATTTGTTTTTAATCCAATAGAAGAATATATATATATATATATATATATATATATATACAGGATGGGCCATTTATATGGATACACCTAAATAAAATGGAAATGGTTGGTGTTATCAACTTCCTGTTTGTGGCACATTAGTATAAGGGAGGGGGAAAACCTTTTGAGATGGGTGGTGACCATGGTGGCCATTTTGAAGTCAGCCATTTTGGATCCAATTTTATTTTTTTCAATGGGAAGAGGGTCATGTGACACATCAAACTTATTGAGAATTTCACAAGAAAAACAATGGTGTGCTTAATTTAACATAACTTTATTCTTTCATAAGTTATTTACAAGGTTATGACCACTTATAAAATATGTTCAAAGTGCTGTCCATTGTGCTGGATTGTCAATGCCACCCTCTTTTCCCACTCTTGACACACTGATAGCAACAACGCATAAGAAGTGCTAGCGCAGGCTTCCAGTATCCATTGTTTCAGATGCTGCACATCTTGTATCTTTACAGCATAGACAATTGCCTTTAGATGACCCCAAAGATAAAAATCTAAGGGGGTCAGATTGGGAGACCTTGGTGGCCATTCAACTGGTCGACAATGATCAATCCACTTTCCAGGAAACTGTTTATGTAGGAATGCTCGGCAAGATGGTGCACCACCACATTATGGGTGTCAGGTCTGAGCATTCCTACATGAATTACCCTCATTCTCCTGTAATAAAAATAAAAAAGCAACAATATACCATAGCTGTCGGTCATTGTGTCCCACGCCATAATCCATATCTGGGGATATTGGTTTTTCAACCTGGACGAAGCTAAGACGTTACCATCCCAGCTGAAAAAAACACTGATGAATGAGGAAATGCTGGGAGCGCAGACTCAGTGACTAGCACTGACATTACTGAGTAAGCGCTCCCTCACAGCATGACCCGTGCTGAACTCTGGAGCATGGGAAAATGCCAGTGATGAGGTCACGGCAGTTCATGCTCAGTGTCTTCATAGCAGATCACTGTGACAAATTCTCACGGTGATCAACTGTGAATACACTGAGCATGAACTGCCATGACCTCATCACTGGCCTTTTCCCATGGTCCTGAGGTCACAGCATCTCAACCCGACTGCGAGAACAGCTTCATTGAATAGTGATGATGGCACTGATGCTGCACTCCCTCACAGCCTGACCCACAATGAAGTTTGGAGCGTGGGAAAATGAACTGGCATTTATCACACTCTCCATAGATCAGCGCAGGGCAGACTGTGAGGGAGCGCCAACTCAGTGATGTCAGTATTAGTCACTGAGTCTGTTTTCTGATTTTTACAAGTGACTTGGGCTTCAATGGATTCAGAGTAAGATGAGTATAACTTTGTTTTTTCATTTTTTAACTATAAAGGTATCTGTGTCAGTCTTTAAATTAAAGAATTTTATTCTGGCTGTGTCTTTTTTACAATCTAACTATGAAGTTAGCAATATGGGTTATCTACTTACAACCTTGTGGGTGTGGTACCTTTTAATGGCTAACAAATTATAGTGAATGATGTTACAAAGCAAGCTTTTGGGACTGCTTAGGTCCCTTCATCACCCTGATATAACAAAATATTTGAAGCAACCTTATTTATATACAGTATAAAGCACAGGCATGATACATGGACATTTCAATAACCATAGACTGAGCTAGAAGATAGAATCGTTAACCCCTTACCTACAAAGGACGTAATATTCCGTCCATGTGACCCTGGACCTAACTACCATGGACGGAATATTATGTCCCAGCGATCAGCGGCGCCCACGTGGTGAGCGCCGCTGATCGCGGCCGGGTGTCAGCTAATTATCATAGCTGACACCCGGCACAATGTGTCAGGGGTGGTCACGGACCGCCCCCGACACGTTAACCCCTTGCACACCGCGATCAAATGCGATTGCGGTGTACCGGGGGTTAAAGGGAAGCATCGGCAGGGAGGGGGCTCCCTCCGTGCTTCCCTGAGCCCCCCACGGCAGCGCAATGTGCAGCGCTGCTGCGGAGGACTCTTTCCCTACAGGCCCCCGGATCCAAGATGGCAACGGGGGGCCTGCAGGGAGCTGACTTCCTCACTGCCTGAAAAGCGCAGGCATGAGGAAGTCTGCAGCAGTGCCTGTGACAGATCGCTGATCTGTCACAGTGATCTGTGATGTGACAGATCAGCGATCTGTCACAGGACAGTGATGTCCCACCTGGGACAAGGTAATAAAGTAAAAAAAAAAAAGTGTTAAAAATAATTAAAAAAAAATCGCTAAATAAATTAGTAAAAAAAAAAAAAAATATTCCTCAATAAATCCATTTTTTCAAAATAAAAAAACCAAAAACAATAAAAGTACACATATTTGGTATCGCCGCGTCCGTAATGACCTGCCCTATAAAACTGTCCTATTAGTTAACCCCTTTAGCGAACCCCTTAAAAAATAAAAATAAAAAACGAAGCAAAAAATAATGATTTTTATCATACCACCGAACAAAAAGTGCAATAACGCGCGATCAAAAAGACGCATATAAATATCCATGGTACCGCTGAAAACGTCATCTTGTCCCGCAAAAAACGAGCTGCCATACAGCATCATCCGCAAAAAAATAAAAAAGTTATATCTCGCAGAATAAAGCGATACAAAAATAATTATTTTTTATATAAAATTGTTTTCATTGCAAAAAACCGACAAAACATAAAAAAACGACCTAAATGAGGTATCGCTGTAACCGTACTGACCCGAAGAATAAAAATGCTTTATCAATTTTACCGCACGTGGAACGGTGTAAACGCACCCCCCAAAAGAAATTCATGAAACGCTGGTTTTTGTTCATTCTGCGTCCCAAAAATCGGAATAAAAAGCGATCAAAAAATGTCACGTGCCCGAAAATGGTAACAATAAAAACGTCAACTCGTCCCGCAAAAAATAAGACCTCACATGACACGGTGGGTCAAAATACGTAAAAATTATAGCTCACAATATGTGGTGATGCAAAAACTATTTTTACAATAAAAAGCGTCTTTTAGCGTGCGACAGCTGCCAAACATAAAAACCGCCATAAATAGTAAATCAAACCCCCCGCTATCACCCCCTTAGTTAGGGAAAAATAATAAAACTAAAAGAAAATGTATTTATTTCCATTTTCCCGCTAGGGTTAGGGTTAGCGTAGGGTTAGGGTTAGGGCTAGGGTTAGGGCTAGGGTTAGGGCTAGGGTTAGGGCTAGGGTTAGGGTTAGGGCTAGGGTTAGGGCTAGGGTTAGGGCTAGGGCTCAGATTAGGGTTAGGGGTGTGTTGAGGTTAGGGTTGGAGTTATAATTGGGGGGTTTCCACTGTTTGGGCACATCAGGTGCTCTCCAAAGGCAACATGGCGTCTGATCTCAATTCCAGCCAATTCTGCGTTGAAAAAGTCAAATGGTGCTCCTTCCCTTCCAAGCTCTGCCATGCGCCCAAACAGTGTTTTACCCCCACATATAGGGTATCAGCCTACTCAGGACAAATTACAAAACAACTTTTGGGGTCCAATTTCTCCTGTTACCCTTAGGAAAATAAAAAATTGGGGGCAAAAATATAATTTTGCGGAAAAAAATGTTTTTTTTATTTTCACGCCCAGGCGTTATAAACTTCTGTGAAGCACTTGGGGGTTCAAAGTGCTCTCCACACATCTAGATAAGCTCCGTGGGGGGTCTAGTTTCCAAAATGGGGTCACTTGTGGGGAGTTTCAATAGTTTAGGTACATCAGGGGCTCTCCAAACGCACATGACACCCGCAGACCAATCCATCAAAGTCTGCATTCCAAAACGTCACTACTTCTCTTCCGAGCCCCGACGTGTGCCCATACAGTAGTTTTCTCCCACATATGAGGTATCAGCGTACTCAGGACAAATTGGACAACAACTTTTGGGGTCCAATTTCTCCTGTTACCCTTGGGAAAATAAAAAAAATGGGGACTAAAAGATGATGTTTGTTGAAAAAGTACGATATTTTTATTTTCACGCCCAGTCGTTATAAACTTCTGTGAAGCACTGGGGGGTTCAAAGTGCTCACCACACATCTAGATAAGTTAATTAGGGGGTCTAGTTTCCAAAATGGGGTCACTTGTGGGGAGTTTCCACTGTTTAGGTACATCAGGGGCTCTCCAAAAGCAACATGACACCCGCAGACCATGCCATCAAAGTCTGCATTCCAAAACGTCACTACTTCCCTTCCGAGCCCTGATGTGTGCCCATACAGTAGTTTTCTCCCACATATGAGGTATCAGCGTACTCAGGACAAATTGGAAAACAACTTTTGGTGTCCAATTTCTCCTGTTACCCTTGGGAAAATAAAAAAATTGGGGACTAATTGATCATGTTTGTGGAAAAAATACGATTTTTTTATTTTCATGCCTGGGCATTATAAACTTCTGTGAAGCCCTTGGGGGTTCAAAGTGCTCACCACACATCTAGATAAGTTCCTCAGGGGGTCTAGTTTCCAAAATGGGATCATTTGTGGGGGGTTTCCACTGTTTAGGTACATTAGGGGCTCTCCAAAGGCAACATGACACCCACAGACCATTCCATCAAAGTCTGCATTCCAAAACGTCACTACTTCCCTTCCGAGCCCCGACGTGTGCCCATACAGTAGTTTTCTCCCACATATGGGGTGTCAGCGTACTCAGGACAAATTGGACAACAACTTTTAGTGTCCAATTTCTCCTGTTACCCTTGGGAAAATAAAAAAATGGGGACTAAAAGATGATGTTTGTGGAAAAAATACGATTTTTTTATTTTCACGCCCGGACGTTATAAACTTCAGTGAAGCACTGGGGGGTTCAAAGTGCTCACCACACATCTAGATAAGTTCCTTGGGGGGTCTTGTTTCCAAAATGGTGTCATTTGTGGGGGGTTTCTACTGTTTTGGTACATCAGGGGCTTTCCTAACGCGACATGGTGTCCGATCTCAATTCCAGCCAAAAACGTCAAATGGCGCTGCTTCCCTTCCGAGCTCTGCCATGCGCCCAAATAGTGGTTTACACCCACATGTGGGGTATCAGCGTACTCAGGATAAATTGCACAATATCTTTTAGGGTCCTGTTACTTTTGGAAAAATAAGAATTGAGGGTGAAAAGATCATTTTTGTGGAAAAAATATGATTTTTTAATTGTACTGCTGTACGTTATAAACTTCTGTGAAGCCCTTGGGGGTTCAAAGTTCTCACCACACATCTAGATAAGTTCCCTGGGGGTCTAGATTCCAAAATGGTGTCATTTGTGGGGGGTTTCCACTGTTTTGGTACATCAGGGGTTTTCCAATCGCGACATGGTGTCCGATCTCAATTCTAGCCAAAAACGTCAAATGGCGCTGCTTCCCTTCCGAGCTCTGCTATGCGCCCAAATAGTCATTTACACCCACATATGGGGTATCAGCGTACTCAGGACAAATTGCACAATAACTTTTAGGGTCCTGTTACCCTTGGAAAAATAAAAATTGGGGGTGCAAAGATCATTTTTGTGGAAAAAATATGATTTTTTAATTGTACCGCTGTACGTTATAAACTTCTGTGAAGCCCTTGTGGGTTCAAAGTTCTCACCACATATCTAGATAAGTTCCTTGGGGGGTCTAGTTTCCAAAATGGGGTCACTTGGGGGGTTTCCACTGTTTAGGTACATCAGGGGCTCTCCAAACGCGACATGGCGTCCGATCTGAATTCCAGCCAATTTTGCATTGAAAAAGTCAAACGGCGCTCCTTCCCTACTGAGGTCTGCCATGCGCCGAAACAGTGGTTCCCCCCCACATATCAGGTATCAGCGTACTCAGGACAAATTGCACAATAACTTTTGCAGTCCAATTTCTCCTGTTACCCTTGGTAAAATAAAGAAAATTGAACCTGAAGTATTTTTTTTGTGAAAAAAAGTTAAATGTTCATTTTTTTTTTAATATTCAAAAAATTCCTGTGACGCACCTAAAGGGTTAATAAACTTCTTGAATGTGGTTTTAAGCACCTTATGGGGTGCATTTTTTAGAATGGTGTCACTTTTGGGTATTTTCTATCATATAGACCCCTCAAAGTGGCTTCAAATGTGAAGTGGTCCCTAAAAATAAAATGGTGTTGCAAAAATGAGAAATCACTGGTCAATTTTTAACCCTTATAACTTCCTAACAAAAAAAAATTTTGGTTCCAAAATTGTGCTGATGTAAAGTAAACATGTGGGAAATGTTATGTATTAAGTTTTTTGTGTGCCGTATCGCTGTGATTTAAGGGCATAAAAATTCAAAGTTGGAAAATTGCGAAATTTTCAAAATTTTTGCCAAATTTCCATTTTTTCCACAAATAAACGCAAGTTATTTAAATGCAATTTTACCACTAACATGAAGTACAATATGTCACGAGAAAACAATGTCAGAATCACCGGGATCCATGGAAGCGTTCCAGAGTTATGACCTCATAAAGGTACAGTGGTCAGAATTGTAAAAATTGGCCTGGGAGTTAACGTGCAAACCACCCTTGGTAGTGAAGGGGTTAATTAGGTAAGATTAGATAGGTGGTGTGAAAGTTCTGTGAGATCAAAGGGCTATTCGGGGGAAATAGCTCAGATATGGTAATGAACCATAAATCCTTCTGACAAATTGAGTCCTGTGTGAATAGAATCAAAGATTGTAAGGAATTTATGTTCCCACGCCCTCCGATGTTTCTTTGATTTAAAATTGCCTTTTAAAATGACAACTTTCATATTGTCTATGTTGTGTCCTGGACCGCAGAAATGTTTAGCCACAGGTAAATTTTTTGGTTCATTCCAAACATCAGTGTATCAGAAACCAATTGACCATCCCACATGCCTCAAATGGGACAGCTTCCATTCTAAACACATTAAAAAGTCCATTGTCTACAGCCAGGCCCTTAGATATAACAGTATCTGTTCCAGTCCTAAGGACAGGGATGAACACCTAACCCAGCTTAAAATGCCATTTTTAAATCAAGGTTACCATCCCACCTCCATTGATGATCAGATCTTTAGGGCCACAAGGATCCCTAGAAGTCA
This sequence comes from Dendrobates tinctorius, assembly GCF_039654945.1. Classification (NCBI taxonomy): domain Eukaryota; kingdom Metazoa; phylum Chordata; class Amphibia; order Anura; family Dendrobatidae; genus Dendrobates; species Dendrobates tinctorius. The sequence continues at coordinate 2,008,918 of NW_027361779.1, read as the reverse complement.
AGTACTTCAATACAGAAAAAAAGAGGAAAATCATTGGGGACCTCTGGTAGTGACCTACAACCCACAGCTTGAAATACTAAGAAAAATGGCTAAGAAACTTCACCATATCCTACACAAAGATGACCGGTTAAAAATACTACTCAAAGACCCTCCCTTGCTATGTTACCGGCAACCTCCCAATTGAAGAAACATCATTATCCAAAATTCAATGCCCTCAGATTCAAAAAGAGGAGCATATCCTTGCAATGGGAGAAGATGCAAAACCTGCATTCATATAGAGACCAAAGACAAAATCCAAATTCCCAACACACAGCAAGACTATAAGATCCCCGGGACATTCACATATTCCTCTTCCAATGTGGTGTATTTCATTCTATGCAATATATGTCCTGTGGGTGGCCTCTATGTTGGAGAAACAGGATAGAGACCGAGAGCAAGGATGAGGTCTCATCGTCATACAATTACAGACAAAAAAACCCATTTACCTGTGGCTAAATATTTCTGCGGTCCAGGACACAACATAGACAATATGAAAGTTGTCATTTTAAAAGACAATTTTAAATCACAGAAATATCTGAGGGTGTGGGAACATAAATTCATTACAATCTTTGATTCTATTCACACAGGACTCAATTTGTCAGAAGGATTTAGGGTTCATTACCATATCTGAGCTATTTCCTGCAAATAGCCCTTTGATCTCACAGAACTTTCACACCACCTATCTAATCTTACCTAATTAAGGATTCTCTCTTCAAGCTCAGTGTTTGTTTATTGAAATGTCCATTTATGAAGCCTGTGCTTTATACTGTATATAAATAAGGTTTCTTCAAATATTTTGTTATATCAGCCTGATGAAGGGACATAAGCAGTCCCGAAAGCTTGCTTTGTGACATCATTCACTATAATTTGTTAGCCATTAAAAGGTACCACACCCACAAGATTCCAATTTTGTTTCTCTCACTGAGAGCACTTTATATATTTTTTTCTACTGGCTAACACATTACCAATCCACTTTTTTCATTCTACTTACAACTGTTACACATAAATTGTACTCTTTTGCTGAATATTATCTAAATTTCTGTCTATCCACATGTTTTGAGAACAATTACCTTGGAATGCCTACTTAGCACCAGAAGCCTTGGTCCACAGATAAAATGTTGTTGAAGAAAATAACTGGACAGATGAATCTTTGCAAAGGACTGCAATGGGAGATGAAAAGTCTGAAAAGCAGTGAGAAGATGTATTAATCTTTTTTTTAACTTTTTCCCTATCCTCATATTTCAGCAAAATTGCAGTCAGCACCATTTAGTTTGCTGGATTTGCAAGAACTGAATCATCAAAAGTTTTGATTTGCTTAAATATATGAATTGTGTGAAATTCTAAATTAATTTGATTCATTTATAACCAATTAACTAATTTCTTTTCCATGTCCAAATTTTTACCCAGCCAAAAGCATCCCTATAATTTACAGGTGCCAAGCAAAATTTCCTTCTACAGTACAATAGAAAAAATTACTCCATACACTTCCAGATTATTGTGTGATTGTCATTTTGTATGTTAAAATCTATTCATAAATCTTTTATAGATTCCACACTTGCTATTCAGATAACATATTAATTTGGATCACTGGTGGATATAGACAGAAAAAAGCCCCTGTGCAAGAACAATTAAAAGGCCATTTTTCAATACAATAGTTCATCAAAATGTAGAATTCCACATGTTTTGGAGGTGAAAGTGGGGCCCCTTAACTCTCGGGCCCCTGTGCAGCTGCACAGATTACACCATTGATATATCTGCCCCTGATTGGGATCAAGTAATGCTGAGTAATTGAGAGGTTTGTAATAGAAATGATCATAAGAGCTTTGGCTCTACATATGAGAGAGGATAAGGCTGGTAACATGAGCATACACTCTACAGGAAAGAAAGAGGATCTCACTGATCATAGAAGGTTACAATCTATAGGAGATGGAGAGCCAGGATTCCACTGACCATAATTGCTTTCACTCTGCAAAAGAGACAGACATATTCAAAGACTCAAGAGATGGAAAAAAACTGTGTTCAACTGGGCACCGCTGATCTGTGATGGCCCTGGCACTGACCTACCTTTGCAAGGTATGATAATCCATAAGACATCATAGCTGCTGACCATTATGGGGGGTCTGCATGATCACACAAAAAAACATTCTCCTCCTCTGTGATGATTTAACAGTGTGAGAAATGGTGCTAGATAATGGTGGATAGCTTTTTTGCATGGTTCAAATCAAATCTCAAAGTGCTTGCATTAGCGTGAAATTGCTAATTTCAGAAAATTTGACTAGATAATATGCTAATCTCTAGTTTTTGCAGTTGGTCCATATTTTACCTGTCTTGTTGGTTATTTAGAGAGACACAGCTTGGCAAAAGATTGTTTTTTATGGCTACATTACTTGACAGTGTGGAATTTGAATATCTGGGATAACCCTCTACAACTTTAGTAGTGAAATACACATTGTATGAAAAACATCTATATTGCATATTCTCAGAGTTGTGTTCAGTATCTGAATACAGTACATTCAAAATACAAGTACAATATTATGTTAGTACACTAGATTATAAAATACTTGCACCCATTCATTTAAAGAAATTGTATGAGTAGACATCCTTTGAACCTTCAAGCCTCATAGCAAAAAAGGGTTCAGAACTGTCACGCTCGCGCCTTGGCTGAATGGCACGAGCTGGGGGGTTTGTGGCCCCACTGGGCCACAAACTAGACTACGCTGGAAGGGGCGTGACTACGACAGCTACCTAGGGCTTCACTGGAGCCTCTGATGGTGAGGTCAGGCTTGTGCGGCAGATAGCTGTCTGGTGCCACTCCAGGGTGGTGTCTGGTTATGGCTGCTGGTCCTACTCGGGGACAAGTCACTTTGACAGAAGCTATAGACAGGCAGGCAGGTAGACACGACAGGCACGGCTGAGACACTAGGCAAGCAGGCGTGGCTTGGAGACACAGGACAGGCGGGCACGGCTTGGAGACACAGGACAGGCGGGCATGGCTTGGAGACACAGGACAGGCGGGCATGGCTTGGAGACAGGACAGACTGGTGTGGTATGAGAAGGGACAGGTAGGGACCTGTTCACACAGCAGGTGCAGGTGTAGGCTGGAGGGAGTGGTGTATGTTGGAACAGGATTTGGACCTGTTCACACAGGAGGTGCAGGTATGGATGTAGACAGGAGTGCAGAGTAAGCGGAGCTGCAGGATTGCGGAGTAGGCGGAGCCGCAGGAGTGCGGAGTAGAGCTGAACCACAAGGTCTGTGGAGAAACTGCAGCAAGAAGTTCTGCAGCAGCAGAGAAGGCAGAGCTGCAAGGGTGCAGATGCACAGACAGAGCTGCAAGGGTGCAGATGCTCAGATGGAGCTGCAAGGGTGCAGATCCACAGACGGAGCTGCAAGGGTGCAGATGCACAGACAGAGCTGCAAGGGTGCAGATGCACAGACAGAGCTGCAAGGGTGCAGATGCACAGACAGAGCTGCATGGGTGCAGATTCACAGATGGAGCTGCAAGGGTGCAGATGCACCGATGGAGCTGCAAGGGTGCAGATGCACAGACAGAGCTGCAAGGTTGCAGATGTACAGAAGGAGCTGCAAGGGTGCAGATGCACAGATGGAGCTGCAAGGGTGCAGATGCACAGACGGAGCTGCAAGGGTGCAGAAGCACAGACGGAGCTGCAAGGGTGCAGATGCACAGACAGGGAGGACACAAGGAAAGACACAGCAGGGAAGGAAGCCACAGACAAGGAGAAAGGGAGACTAAGGTAGGACAGAGTACAGACAAGGTACTGGGACCAAGACTCAAGGGCCTGGATATTCAGCCTCCTGGCAGGCAGACAAGGTACAAAGCAAGACAAGAAGTATTCCTCCAGAGAAGGAGGAAATACACAGGACAGGGCCTGGCTTCCTCAGCAGCAAGATACAAACTGAGATTAGACATTGCACAGGCAATGTTTCAGTGGGTGTGGCAGAACTAAATAGTCAAGGGCTCTAGGTGATTGGTCAGGGACAGATTAGACAGGTGCACCCTGACTGCATAAGAACCAGAGAGTTCTGGCGCCGCCCCCCTATACATACATAGCCAGGAAACAAACAGGAGAGCAGAGGCACAGAGCACAGGACTGGCAACAGACAAAATTCACAGCATGACCCGGAGCAGTGAGTAAGTTGATGTGCGGGGGGGATGGGAGGCCATGCAGTGACACCAGCAGGGTTGTTACAAGAACATATATAACACAGGTATGGGTTATTATATATGGAGGGCTTGGAACAAAGTTGAATACTTCTCCCTCTGTTTCAGACATCCTTTGTGTAATAAAATATTGTTAGGGTTGGCGGATTGCACTGAATAAAAATAAATAATAAACTGCAATCGCAACCTGGGGTCCACCATGCAGAGATGTATAACTGCTGCTAGTGTACAATGGCGGAACTTAACAGTGAGCAATCACCTTAGATGCACTGTGTTAAACACCACACAGTGTGAACAAAACTCAGGGTTCCCAGTTCAGTTGCTGCACAGATTGGAATTGCAAACAGAAAGCAAGGTAATAAACCTTTTTAAACATCATAGGGGAAGTAGCACATGGGTTGAGCTCGCTGAGAAAGAAAATTGTGTTATCCGCTGTGATGCAGTGACCCTTGTGACAGCTAGGGGGCACTGTATGGGTCATGCACACAGGCATATCCATTGTGGTAATGGAGACAGGATGAACGGCAGGATGGTAAATGACCGTTATGTATCCCAGGGTGGGTGGCTCTGGGATGGAAGCTTGAATGTGTGTTGATCATAAGATGTACTGATGAGGTTTTGGTTACAGTGTATCAGGGATATGCAAATTGCCTCTTCAGAAAGAAAGAGGACTTTTACTCTACAGCGCCACCTATTGGTAGTAGCGATCCTACAAGTCACAATCAACCCTTTAACGAGTCTTGTAGTATGACTTAGGATACAAGCCAAATCAGAATCTCAATTTGCAGACACGGTGTTTCGAGCTGTTGGCTCTCGTCAGTGCAAAGTATGAGATCTGATTTGGCAAGGTGAGAGGCTCTGGACTAGGGTCTAAGAAGTAAGGTTTCTCCTTGCGGAGAGTGACATGCCAGCTGTGGCTTGTCAAGGTAAGGAGACTTATTCGCCGTGCAATGCTCCTCTGGGAAAATAATATGCAAATTGCCTCTTCAGAAAGAAAGAGGACTTTTACTCTACAGCGCCACCTATTGGTAGTAGCGATCCTACAAGTCACAATCAACCCTTTAACGAGTCTTGTAGTATGACTTAGGATACAAGCCAAATCAGAATCTCAATTTGCAGACACGGTGTTTCGAGCTGTTGGCTCTCGTCAGTGCAAAGTATGAGATCTGATTTGGCAAGGTGAGAGGCTCTGGACTAGGGTCTAAGAAGTAAGGTTTCTCCTTGCGGAGAGTGACATGCCAGCTGTGGCTTGTCAAGGTAAGGAGACTTATTCGCCGTGCAATGCTCCTCTGGGAAAATAATATGCAAATTGCCTCTTCAGAAAGAAAGAGGACTTTTACTCTACAGCGCCACCTATTGGTAGTAGCGATCCTACAAGTCACAATCAACCCTTTAACGAGTCTTGTAGTATGACTTAGGATACAAGCCAAATCAGAATCTCAATTTGCAGACACGGTGTTTCGAGCTGTTGGCTCTCGTCAGTGCAAAGTATGAGATCTGATTTGGCAAGGTGAGAGGCTCTGGACTAGGGTCTAAGAAGTAAGGTTTCTCCTTGCGGAGAGTGACATGCCAGCTGTGGCTTGTCAAGGTAAGGAGACTTATTCGCCGTGCAATGCTCCTCTGGGAAAATAATATGCAAATTGCCTCTTCAGAAAGAAAGAGGACTTTTACTCTACAGCGCCACCTATTGGTAGTAGCGATCCTACAAGTCACAATCAACCCTTTAACGAGTCTTGTAGTATGACTTAGGATACAAGCCAAATCAGAATCTCAATTTGCAGACACGGTGTTTCGAGCTGTTGGCTCTCGTCAGTGCAAAGTATGAGATCTGATTTGGCAAGGTGAGAGGCTCTGGACTAGGGTCTAAGAAGTAAGGTTTCTCCTTGCGGAGAGTGACATGCCAGCTGTGGCTTGTCAAGGTAAGGAGACTTATTCGCCGTGCAATGCTCCTCTGGGAAAATAATATGCAAATTGCCTCTTCAGAAAGAAAGAGGACTTTTACTCTACAGTGCCACCTATTGGTAGTAGCGATCCTACAAGTCACAATCAACCCTTTAACGAGTCTTGTAGTATGACTTAGGATACAAGCCAAATCAGAATCTCAATTTGCAGACACGGTGTTTCGAGCTGTTGGCTCTCGTCAGTGCAAAGTATGAGATCTGATTTGGCAAGTGTATCAGGGAAAGATTCCAGGTGGCTTGGTGAGATGGGTGGGACCAGTCATCTACAAACTCACCCAGGGGCATGTGTCTGAACGCCCATAGTAAGCCTGTATATGTGTGTATGGCTGGGTGTCTGGAAAGGACATGCGATGAGGTCATAGCCATGTGGTTCATATCTCACCGGTGGGTGTGGCTGCGAACCATATAAGGTGACCAGGGTAGGTCACATGGGGGAGAGTGCCTGGATCTGATCGGTCCATGTGGAAGGTCTCGGGAGGCCTACATGCTGGAAGGTGTGCTGCCTTCCCGAAGCGCACATGCGGAGGCCGCTGACCGGGTGAGGCCTGTGTATAATGGCCTGTGTGTATTGGACAGTCCCCAGGAGGGAAAGGACATCCGGAAAGAGAAGCAGCTAAGACGTAACCCCAGACAGGGGGAATTAACTGAGAGACTGTAGAGCCTGATTGCTGGACAAAGCATCGCCTGTGTGATCACAGGGCTAAGGGAGCGGAGCTCCACTATGAACATTCGTTTGGTCTGCTGTAAGACCAAATGAATATCACAAGCCTGAGCAACATGCTGGGACTGGTGTCTGTGCTGAGCAGCACTTGCAGCAGCCAGGAAAGAATGGGAGACCAAAGCACCAGGCAATGCTTGAGATCTATCCTGCACCGTGGAAGAATCTTCCTAACACATATAATACTGAAATTTTATTCTTATATTATGCTTTATCTGTTTAATAATTTATTGTTGCATACTAAAGTGTGTTCTTCCTCATATAAAAACTAAAATACTTTAATTATGTTTTAGATTTTCCTCCAAAATATTTGATAAAATGTTTTGCTGAATCTTAAAGATGGAATAATGATAATATATATTAATTGAATCAGCTATTTTTATATACTTAAAACAACAATATTTAATTTTGTGAGCAGTCAATGTTTTCAAGAGGAAGCTGAATTGTCTGCAGAAATCTTCAGCCATTTTCATTGCAACACCAGAATAATTCCCCCAGACATATCCAAATTCAGAAGATGACAGGAAGGTGGATACTGACAGTAAAGATCACCCTTGAGGGTGTTTAGAAGAAAATCTATCATCTGTGAAACTGGAGTGATAACAGCCATTAGCTGCAAGGGATGTACTCCTTGTCAATTTTCCAAAAGAGAAAATGCTTTTACAGAAAAGATAAACTGTGACTGTCAAGCAAAGATGATACTCTTATCATTGACAAGATTAATCACTAAAATACTAAGGAACTGGTGTACCAGAAAAGCTTGCTGGACTGCTGTGCACTATTGTTAAACAGTCATTCATGTTCAGTGTACTCTTGTAAGTTTTATGTTTACTACGTAAACTGAATATTGTATATACTCCGAACACACCCAATGAAACATGATAAATGGAAAAGCAATTGTTTTACTTTAAAAGTTAGTGGGGACATTTGGTAATTTACTTACTGATCTAAACTTTTAATTATCATATGAACATTTACGACAAACATCTTCTACCATTAAAACAATTTAAATGTAGTCATCATATGTCAAATGTCCTTAATTTTTCTTGAGACACACTCTTGGTTTTGACTGTATTCCCATGTTGTTTTGGTAAGGTAGGCTACTCTTCAGCAAATGTAGCAAAAAATTTCTCATGAATTCACAAGTAGTTAGTGTCATACAGTAGGTAGCATCATGGTCTGTTGGATAAATGTTGACATTATGAAAAATAAAAATGAAAGTACCAACATCCACAATATAAAGACACTTAAAAATTCATTTTATTAGACAACTCGTAAAAATGTTCAATAAATATAAACTACATTCTCCTGAGAGTCATTACCAATGTATTTCAAACCTGAAGGTTTTAGTGATGGTGTGCTAAAAAACTCCAAGTTTGAAATGCTTGGGTCATATCGCTCATCCACTTGTTACTGATCAATGTTTCAGCTAGAAATGCTCCAAGCCCTGCCCCATGCATCCATGATGCACAATTATACCATTTGTACTCTGGGTCAATTGATGCCACTTTTCCTGGTGTCTGCCCCTAATTTCAGCTCTTTGAGAAGCTTTTTGGCCCCACTTAAGGTGTTGTATATACATTTGGCTTTGCCTCAGTTTTTTCGAATGGTCCCATAAGCCCCTATGTTTTCTTTAACCAGACTTTTAAATAGGGGTATGCTGTTGTAGTAGTTGGCAACCTACAGATTCTAGCCTTCTTGTAAAAATGGAGTTATAAGCTTCCAACTGATTTTTCTAGATGTCCCCAGATAAGTAGAGCATCCTGGTGGGTTTAGTAGGCTATCTTTCCCTTCATAAATGTGAAAAGCAGATGTGTATCCGGTTGAATTCTCGCACATTTTATAGAGCTTTATTCCAAACCTTGCCCTCTTAGAAGGAATAAATTGCTTGAGGTGCAGTCTTCCTTTGAATTTTACAAGGGACTCATCAATGGAAATGTTTTCTGTTGGGGTGTAGAGCTTTAAGAACCCTTCTGTCAATTCTTCGATGATGGGTCTGATTTTGAATAGTCTGTCATGTTCTGGGGCATGTCGTTAATATGCCAAAATCACTTGAGCATATCATAACTTGTCTTAGGAAGAACGTCAGAAAACATAGGGGTGGCTTGAACAGGTTGGTTGGACCAATAGGATCAAATGCTCATTTTTTTAACAAGCCCCATAGCGAATGTAAGTCGTTTTTCTTTCTTCTTCTTTTTTATTTTTATATAGCGCTAACATATTCCGCAGCGCTTTACAGTTTGCACACATTATCATCACTGTCCCCGATGGGGCTCACAATCTAAATTCCCTATCAGTATGTCTTTTAGAATGTGGGAGGAAACCGGAGTACCCAGAAGAAACCCATGCAAACACGGGGAGAACATACAAACTGCATGCAGATGTTGTCCTTGTTGGGATTCGAACCCAGGACCCCAGCTAACCACTGAGCCACCGTGCTGCCCGTCTTAAAATTTTTTTCATTTCCAGGACATTAGTTGGTATCTATAAATTTGACATAGCATAATAGGATTGTGGATTCTGGCTGATGAATTGGGACACGTATAAATTTGTTTGTAGGACGATATGCTCTATCAAGCTACCTGTCATAAACAAATTAAAAAAATTAATTGGTCCACAATTTTCCACCTCCACCTTTATACCAGGAATGGAATTAAAATTAGGGATGAATGGAGTAGCTGAATTCGAAGCCTCCCATCTGGGAAATGCTACATCAAGAGGCAAAGCCCCATGGACATTGGGGTGAATCAATTCATGAGCAGAAGGGACAGCGTTAGTACTAGGCATTGTTCGCTGAGTTGGAGACATTTCTCTAGAAATGCTATTTGCCCTTATTGTTGTACTGGTCCTCGTGTGTGAGGATTGAAAAGAATCAATGCTCATTTCTGAGCTATCACTGTCTCCGCTACTAAAGCCCTCAAAATCCACATCACCATCTGACACTGCACTTTCATCGCTGTCAGAACATAAAAGTGCATAAGCCTCCTTTGCACTGTAATACTGACAGGTAATTTTATTTGTCTTTATTTTTATTTTTTCCGGAAATAGAAAATGTGACTTGACTGACATGATGTGACTGACATAATGTGACTGACGTGACGTGACTGACGCTACGTGACTGACTGATGTGACTGACGTGACCAAATTATTGGTGAAACAATTGAAAAAGACTAATTCCTTAGCCTAACCCTAATTTTCGAATAAACACTAACCCTACCTTTAGCCTAACCCGAACACTAACTTTAGCCTAGCCCCAAATTTAGCCCATCCTCATCTTTAGCCTAACCCTAACTTTATACACAAAACACAAGAAAGAAGGTCCTCAAATGAGAGTAAAAGGTTTTTTAATTTTATTAATCAAATAAATACATGATAAAATTAGAATTGGCAAACCATACAGAAATAGGATAGCAAAAAACAAGCACACTGGGTGACACAATGAATAACTAAGGATAAACTACCTTAATAATGGCACATGAGAACGCATATAAAAAAGATATAATAAATTATTTTTTATATAAAGTGCTTAATGCAAGAGAATTACTGACCAATATGCTTCAAAGCTCCAGACATATCAAAATTAATCCAAAAAATGCATAAATAAATAAATACTACAGTTGAGCAAAATGGGTCGGTCAAATCCATAAGTCGCCGATTTTCGCTGAAGTTGGGTTTCATGAAACAAAACCCGACCATAGCGTGAGGTCAGCCACGAGGTCGGCGACCAGAGCGCCAAAGTCGCGTTTCAAATGATGCTTCCAGCGCCCTCTTTCAGCCAATGATGGAGGACGCACACTGTGGGCAATGCGATGACATGGGCATTGGTCACCACTATCTTTGAGAAGGGCATGCAAGTGATTGGCTTGCTTTGTGTGGCGTTACAGACAGGGGCTATAAAAGGGCATGCATGCCGACCGCCATCATACTTCTGCCGATATTAGCATTAGGGAGAGGTTGCAGCTGCTGATTCTGAATAAGAGAGAGCGTTAGGCAGGGAAGAACAAAAAAATTGCTTCTGCTGTTAGCGATTTCCACTGTACAACACAACAGTTTGTGTGCAGTGACAGGGGAGGCTATATTTTTTGCGCATCAGCTCTATTGGTTATTAGGCTGCCTTATAAGGCTCCCTGATAGCTGCATTGCTGTTTGCACACTGCTGTGCAAACTGCTTTTTCAAAAGCAAAAATACTTTTCTTCCTCTTTTCTGCACAGTTACAAAACGTTAATTTTTCCACACTTTTGTGTGCAGCAGTCCTGCTTATTAGGCTGCCTGCTGCCATACTTGGACTGAGAGCATCATTATAAGCCTCCTAAATTCTCTAGGGAGCTTCCAATTCTCCCCAATACTATATACACACCTTGTACTTTGTCATACACCAGCCAATTTCAGCATGTTAAATTGAGGTGTAATCTATAGTGGGCCTGAGATAATAGTTCAGCCTCCTAAAATCTCTAGGGAGCTTCCAATTCTCCCCAATACTAAATACACACCTTGTACTTTGTCATACACCAGCCAATTTCAGCCTGTTAAATTGAGGTGTAATCTATAGTGGGCCTGAGATAATAGTTCAGCCTTCTAAAATCTCTAGGGAGATTAAAATTCTCCACAATACTATATACACCTTGTACCATATTTTACAGTACCATATAGCTGGGGGTATTTTGGGTACATTTTTCCAAACGTATGGTGGAAGAGGCCATGGAAGTGGGAAGGGGTTGCCAGCTGGTACTGATGATGGTGGGGGTGGTGGTGCATCTGCTGGTTGTGGCAAAAGCACAATAGCACCTAAGGCAGGCGGTGTTGAGCCTGCGTCATTGTCTGGCTCCACAAGGCCTCAAAGGCTCCCTCTTCTGGGAGTAGGTAAACCGCTTTTAAAGCCGGAGCTTCAGGAACAAGCTTTGGCTTACATTGCTGACACAGCCTCCAGCTCTATCGCCTCCTCTTCTGAAGTTTCAAAAAATAAAAGGACTGAGTCGTCAGTGGAGGTTTTGGTCAAGAACAACACCATTCCTTGTGTCCTTCACCCCTACCAAAAGTGAAGGATGCGGCAGGCCACACTACAGATTACTGCATGGAGCTCTTTTCACATACCATGCCTGGGTTATCAAGTCAAATCGTGAATTGCCCAGTCCAAGATGAATCGGACATGGAGTGCACTGATGCACAGCCACTGCTAGATTTTTCTGCTGATACATTCACTCAGAGCACTACATTGTCCTCACAGTGTACTGAGCCAGAATCTGACCCTGATGAAACTCGGGTGCCCCTTCCCGCATACTATACCACCTTACACGGTGACACAGAGGAGGGTGCACATGAAATTGAAGAGGAGGTGATGGATGACCCAGTTGTTGACCCAGATTGGCATCCATTGGGGGAAGAGGGTGCCATTGCCAATAGCTCAGAAGAGGAGGAGGATCCGCAGCAGGCATCGACATCACAACAGCTGTTATCTGGCAGGCCCGTAGCAGTCCAAAAATGGTTTACAAAAGCCCAAAGAGTTGCAGGACAGCTTGGCCAGACGGTCAAATTAGCACAGCGTGCAATGCCTCAAAATGTCTTCCATAGTAGGAAGAGTGCAGTGTGGCACTTTTTTGAACAAAATCTTAGTGATCAGGCAAAGGTTATCTGTATGAAGTGCGCAAAGACCTTTAGCCGAGGGAAAAATCTGAGAAATTTGAATACCAGTTGCATGCTTAGACATTTAACCACCATGCACTTGCAAGGTGTCGTCGCAAGGCCAAAGCAGTCAGGGAATCACAATGTTATTGCTACGAAAGACTGAATCTAGGCCATCAGCAAGACCACCAACACCATTACATTCACCAACCCTCTCTCAGTCCGCCATGTCCACCGCTAGTTCCACTATATGCAGCTCTCAAGTCCAGCTCACCCTACCAGAGACTCTCAGTAGGACAAGAAAGTACTCATACTCTCATCCGTGTACACAGTGTTTGAACACCCACATTGCCAAACTAATCTCGCTAGAGATGATGCCCTACCGGTTGGTTGAAAGCAAAGCTTTCCACGAGCTCATGGCCTATGCAGTTCCACGCTATGACCTACCCAGTCGGCACTTCTTTTCTCAAAAAGCCATCCCAGTCCTCCATCTGCATGTGAAAGACCGCATTTTCCATGCACTCAAGCAATCAGTGAGTGGAAAGGTGCACCTCACAACAGATGCATGGTCCAGTAGGCATGGCCAGGGCTGTTACGTGTCCATCACTGCGCACTGGGTTAATGTGGTGGATGCAGGGTCCACAGGGGACAGCAGCGGTGGGGCAGTGCTGCCTAGCCCACGGTATAGGAAACAGTTGGCTGTAGGCATTCGACCCTCCTCCTCCAGAAGCGAAAGCTCGTCCACAGAGCGCAGTCGCACGAGCACTCCATCCGCAGCTGCCAGTGTTGCACACGAGGTGTCTCACTATCGAACAGCTAGTGGTAAGCGTCAGCAGGCTGTGCTGAAGATGATGTGTGGGCGACAACAGACACACCGCGGAGGTACTGGCCGACTACTTGCAGCGACAAACTGAGTCATGGCAGGGCAGTCTACATCTTGAGGCAGGCAAGGTAGTTAGTGATAACGGCCAGAATTTTGTGGCAGCCATAGCCCTTTCAAAACTCAGACACATACCTTGCCTGGCTCACACCTTGAACCTGGTGGTGCAGTGCTTCCTCAATAATTATCCGGAGTTAACAGGCCTGCTCCATAAGGTGCGAAGACTGTGCTCACACATCTGCCAGTCGCCCGTACACTCCAGTCATATGCAGAAGCTGCAGCGATTGCTCCACCTTCCCAAGCACCGCCTAATTATCGATGTTGCAACAAGGTGGAACTCCACCCTGCACATGGTTGAGCAGCTGTGCGAACAGAGGCAGGCTGTAATACACTTGTTGGAGGATACACGGGCAGGCAGTTTGAGGGCAGACATGAAGTTGTCTGGTGTGCAGTGGTCGAAGCTGAAAGACCTCTCTAAAGTCCATCAGTGTTTTGAGGAATGCACACGGCTGGTATGCGCAGACGATGCTATCATAAGCATGAGCATCCCACTTATGCGTCTGCTCATGCAAACTTTGATGCATATTAAGCAGTAGGCGTCTGCAACCGAGGAGGAAGAGGAGGAGGGAAGTGTTAGGAATCTGGGTTCTATGATGCCTATGGAGGAATCCAGATTCTCACATTTGTCTCCAGAGGCTAAGTCCTTTTTCCAGCTTCTGAGCATGCCCACGGGTCGAGCTCCCATTGGAGTTCAGAAGTCAGGTGCTCAGGTCCTGCTCCTGATTCCATTGGCTTAGCTCAGGGCTCTGGAGATTTCTGGCAGGTCCTGTACGCTATAAAAAGTCTGCATGGCTGTTATGCCATGCGCTTGTATATTTATGCTGCTGCTGTGTGAATGGTGACAGATGCTTGGACTGGTGACTGACTCATTAAGAAACCCCTTCCCTCGGTTATTACATCTGTGTGAGTGAGTGGTATTCTGTCAGCACCTGCGCTAGCGCCAACGCGCACACGTTCCATCTTCCAGCAGCTTAGTGTGCTGCATCGCGCTTGCGATATTTGCGGTTGCAGCCTGTCCAGGTGTGTGCAGTTGCGACGCCGAGCACACGTGTACACGGTAAGTCCGCTCGGTTGTAGTGACTATCCTTAACTACTCCAGTTTCCGGCTACCGCACGTGTGCCGCTGAGATCCTGTGCTGTTAACAAGTTCAGCGACACTATTTTGTGTTATTTTTCCCTGCAGCTCTGTGTGCTTTAACAGGGCTTACCTTATTGCATCTGGGTGAGTTAGAACCCTGTGCATATTAGTGCTCTGCCTCTCTCAGCAGCGGTTTTGTCATCCACCGCACGGTGGACGCCGAGTGGCGAAGGCACTTTAATTATTTTTTTTTTTAGTGCCTTCCGCCACTCCTAACATAATACTAGTGCCATGGTCTGGCTGGAGATGGCAGATCAGCAGCAACTGTTGCAGTGCGTGCGACAGCTCGAGACTCGCTTGGCTACCCTTGAGTGAGCTCTCACAGCTTCGCAGGCCACAGATGCTGCTGTTCAAGCACTCACGGACGCGGTAGGGCACATGTCCATGTCCGCCCTTGTGCCGACAGTTACCCGCCTCCCATTACCCAAAAAATATTCTGGGGATGGCGCCTCCTGTAGAGGTTTTATCAGCCAGTGCTCGATTCAGCTGGAGCTGCTGGCTGCGCAATTCCCTACAGAGCGGGCCAAGGTGGCCTTTATTATATCCCTACTGTTGGGCAAGGCGCTGGAATGGGCTACGCCACTATGGGAGCGTGGTGACCTGGATATTTGGACCGCCGCTAATCTGCTAACTGTTATCAGGCAGGTGTTTCTTGGTCCACGGGTTACACACGACACCTCTCTCCAACTGCTCTCCTTGTCTCAAGGAACACTCTTGGTCAGTCAATACGCCGTCCGTTTTCGGACACTGGCATCCGAGTTGGAGTGGTCCGACAAGACTCTGATTCTTGTCTTCTGGAAGGGATTAGCGGAGCATGTAAAGGATGCTCTCTCCACGAGTGAAATTCCTACCAGTCTCGAGGAGTTGATATCAATCTCCTCGCGGATTGACCTCCGTTTTTCGGAGCGTGGTTTGGAGCGAGCTCACTCCAAACGGAGAGGTACCCCGGCTCCAAAATTTTTAGAGCCTTTGGATCTGCCCAAGCCAGAGGTTCCGCCCCCCCAGCCCATGGAAGTGTCTTGTGCCATTTCTGAGACATGTCCGGCTCAACAGTCCATATGCGATTGTCACCATCTACCCGCTGCTTCTCCGGAAGACAGCACCCTGCAGTGGTCTGACTGTGAGTTGGTAGGTGAGGCTTTTGTCCCTCCTTGCCAGCGGCCTAAAGTCCTCACGTGGGCACACGCGCCCAATGCGGACGGCCATTGTGGCTATATGCAGACCATAAAGTCTCTGGCCGGATCGTATTGGTGGCCGCACAGGGCTCGGGACGTAAAAAAGTTCATTCGGGCATGCACCCTATGTGCTCGGGATAGCCTTCTCAAACGAAGTGTGGCTACGCCCGCCGTTACGCTGCAGCCTCCTCCTAAAACTCCGACTCCCATTGTCTCCGGGGTGTCCCTCCTGAGACCTTGCGATCTCGTCTCCCCTGATCGGAAGGTTCAGGGAGGAGGGGGACCTAGGATGGGGGTAATGTTAGGAATCTGGTTTCTATGATGCCTATGGGGGAATCCAGATTCTCACATTTGTCTCCAGAGGCTAAGCCCTTTTTTCCAGCTTCTGAGCATGCCCACGGGTCGAGCTCCCATTGGAGTTCAGGATTCAGGTGCTCAGGTCCTGCTTCTGATTCTATTGGCTTAGCTCAGGGCTCTGGAGATTTCCGGCAGGTCCCGTGCGCTATAAAAAGTGCGCATGGCCGTTATGCCATGCGCTAGTATTTTTATACTGTTGCTGTGTGAATGGTGACGGATGCTTGGACTGGTGACTGACTCATTAAGAAACCCCTTCCCTCGGTTATTACGTCTGTGTGAGTGAGTGGTATTCTGTCAGCACCTGCGCTAGCGCCAACGTGCACAAGCTCCATCTTCCAGCAGCTTAGCGTCCTGCATCGCGCTTGCGATATTTGCAGTTGCAGCCTGTCCAGGCGTGCACAGTTGCGACGCCGAGCACACATGTACACGGTAAGTCCGCTCGGTTGTAGTGACTATCCTTAACTACTCCGGTTTCCTGCTACTGCACATGTGCCGCTGAGATCCTGTGCTGTTAACAAGCTCAGCGACACTATTTTGTGTTATTTTTCCCTGCAGCTCTGTGTGCTTTAACAGGGCTTACCTTATTGCATCTGTGTGAGTTAGAACCCTGTGCATATTAGTGCTCTGCCTCTCCCAGCAGCGGTTTTGTCAACCACCGTACAGTGGACCCCGAGTGGCGAAGGCACTTTAATTATTTTTTTTTTTTAGTGCCTTCCGCCACTCCTAACAGGAAGCCTTCATGACAGTCAGCCATTGTCTGCTCAGGGAACTCTCCTGGACAAGGTGGAGGAAGAAGAGGAGGAGGAGGATGATGGGGATGATTATTTAGGGGAGGAGGATGCTTCTCAGGGGCAAGAGAAAATGCTGGTGTGGCAAGGTCAGGTACAGGGTTTGTGCGTGACTGGAGGGATGTTGATTTGCCAGAAAGTGTCCTCCACCCAGCACTCGCGGTGCATCATTGACACCTGGAACATTGGCCCACATGTGTGATTATGCCTTGCAGATCCTAAAAAGGGACCCCCGCATTTCCAAAATGATGAACGATGATGACTACTGGTTGGCCTCACAGGAGCTTGCTTGCCCTGCTGCTAGTGTGCTATCCGAAAGAGTCTTCAGTGCTGCTGGATCAATCCTGACAGAAAAAAGGACCCGTCTGTCGACCCAAAATGTTGATGATCTAACCTTCATTAAAATGAACCATGCATGGGTTTCAAAGGATTTTGTCCCACCTTCCCCTGCTGACACGTAGGTTGCCAGAAAAATGGCTCGCTTTTGTCCTCCTCTTCCTCTGACTTATCCAATTCCTCCATTTGCAGCTGCTGAATGTCCAACATCAACATATGCCATTTTTTCAACCTCCCTAACAGGACTGCCTCCCCCCAGGGCCGGGGTCACCACCTGGCGCACGCACCCGTGCGAGTGCCGTTGCCCTGGACAGGTGGGTGGGCCCACTCTTGGGCGACGGCACTGGCACAGGGTCCCTCATAGTACAATCTAGTGTCTCTGATGGCGGGGGTGCACATCCGCTGTCAAACACACCAGCATACTAGGAGGGGCCCTGTGCCAGAGCCATCACCAACGAGTGGGCCCCCCCCTGCTTGCTCAGGATCACAGCACTTGCAAAGTTGAAATACTTACCTCTCCCTGCTCCACTGTCGTGATGTGTTAGGGCAGGTTAGGACAGGATATGGGTTATACTAGATGGACTTAAAATCTCCCTTCAACCTTAATAACTATGTTACTATGTTACTATGTCTTCCGCATTTCCTGACAATGACATTCTGGTCAGAGAGCGCGATGACATCACGTCTGTACGCCCCTGCCTAAACAGTCCAAGTGCAGAGAGATGGAAGATGGGGACGATGAGGAGTCCAGACTAATACAGGGATTCCCTAGCGAGGAGACTTATTTAATTGTTATAAAGGTTAAGAGCAATTTTTGGGGAGCACTATACTCTGGAGAATGATATATGGGGCCCACCATACACTGGAGCATTCCAAAGGTGGACATCAGACACTGGAGAAGCATTTACAGGGCCCATTATACACTGAAGCATTAGAAATGGGGCCCATTATATATGGAGCATTATTTGGGCCCATAAGACAGTGGAGGTTCATCTATGGGGACCAACATATACTGTAGCATTATGTGGAGCTCATCATATACTGTATGGAACATTATATGGGACCAATGATTCTGTATGGAGAAATATATGGGCCTCATTACTCTGTATAGCGCACTATGCGGTGCCATAATACTGTATGGAGTAATATACTGTCTGTTTTTGGAGCTATTGGAAAATATAAAATGGATATCAGTCATGTGATGTAAGAAGTGAAGTATTTTTCATTGTACTATACCGCTATTTCTCTGCCGTATCAGAGGATCATGAATTGTGGCATGTGTTAAAGGAGCCCATTGACACTCTTTGGCCCTGGGCCTACGAAAATCTGGAGCCAGCCCTACCCCCCCCCACAACTTTAGCCAAATAACACCCAGTTTCAATGCCTAACTATTATTATAAAGTAAATTAAGGTTGACAAGCTTAAGTAATAAGAATTGATGTTTTTGGCATTAAAATGGGCACTGTAGGTGTGTTTCCTGTCCTCCACTCAATGCCGACTTTTCTTCCCCATTGACTTGCATTGGGTTTCATGTTTCAGTCGGCCTTCGACTTTTCACGATAATCGGCCGATTTCGTTCGACCCGACTCTTGCGAAAGTCGGGTTTCATGAAACCCGACTCGACCCGAGAAAAGGCAAAGTCGCTCATCTCTAATAAATATATAAAGTGCTGGTGCAATGAAAAAACTATAAGCAAAAGGAATTATGGTTAAATAATGTATTTCATAAATCCAAATACATCCATATCGATTCATCATTCCTCAAAGGGTAGGCTGGTTTCACAGGGCACGATATTGTTGTGCTGTATGATGTGATATCTCCAGGACAACGGAGTACACTTCCTTTCACGGGGCATCCAAGATGGCGCCGATACTTCCGCGTCTTAATATATGCATAGTGATTCGTCACTAAGACGACGATGAGGGTGCACTTCCGGGTACCGTGTATCAGCTATAACGGCATCTTTATATGTGTGAAACACGGCGGCTTTTTATGGGGACACATTTCCGGGATGGTGATGTAATGCAGCTGGTAGGGTCCACGCACTACACAGGTGATCCACATTGCATGGAGGATGTGGTTATTAAAGGGTGATCGTTTGAAACGGGAGGTTGAGCACCCCTTCTGAGGAAGATAACCATTGAAACGCACGTCAGGGGGGCCCTGGGTGATTTTCTACTTTGGTAAATATACTTATATAGCTTTTCTTTCACAGCCATGAGATGCATTTCCTTATATCTGACTCTCTCAGTATATTCACAACATGCATTACAGACATCAGGATTTCAGATCCCGTTCTGAGGTAGCCAGATATGGGAAAAACCAGCAATACCAGTATCTGACCAATCTCTATGTGCATGATTTTCTCTTTCAATTCTTCTGTTGCACCAGCACTTTATGTATTTCTCCATACACTTTGATGAATCGATATGGATGTATTTGGATTCATGAAATACATTATTTAACCATAATTCCTTTTGCTTATAGTTTTTTCATTGCACCAGCACTTTATGTATTTATTTATTTATGTATTTTTTGGATTAATTTTGATATGTCTGGAGCTATGAAGCATATTGGTCAGTAATTCTCTTGCACTAAGCACTTTAAATAAAAATTATTTTTTATATCTTTTTTTATATGCTTTCTCATGTGCCGTTATTAAGGTCGTTTATCCTTAGCTATTCATTGTGTCACCCAGTGTGCTTGTTTTTTGCTATTCTATTTCTGTATGGTTTGCCAATTTTAATTTTATCTTGTATTTATTTGATTAATAAAATTAAAAACTTTTTACTCTCATTGGAGGACCTTTTCTCTTTTGTTTTGTGTATCTGGTTTCACGGTCCTCCATGTTATAACCTTTTTTGAACATTGATTTAACCCTAACTTTAGCCTTACCCTAACCCTAACTTTAGCCTTACCCTAACCCTAGCTTTAGCCTAACCCTAACCCTAACTTTAGCCTAACACTAACCCTAATTTTAGCCTAACCCTAATCCTAATTTTAGCCTAATCCTAACCCTAACTATAGCCTTACACTAACCCTAAATTTAGCGTAAAACTCACCCTAACTATAGCACTAACCTTAACCTGCCTTATCTATTTTTTACTTTTTAGCAGGATCGCTGCAGCACTTGTAACAC
Source organism: Dendrobates tinctorius (assembly GCF_039654945.1). Classification (NCBI taxonomy): domain Eukaryota; kingdom Metazoa; phylum Chordata; class Amphibia; order Anura; family Dendrobatidae; genus Dendrobates; species Dendrobates tinctorius. The sequence continues at coordinate 1,988,526 of NW_027361779.1, read as the reverse complement.
TGTTTCTCCTCTAATCCCTCACTGAGAGGAGATCTGAGGAGAAACAGTGTTTTTATGAGGCAGATCGCCTGGGAGAGTTTGTTGCTACAACAAACTTTCCCAGTGATTTGTCTCATTGGCTGTTGTGCTGCTGACATCATCATGACCTGATCTAATCAGGTCTTGATGAGTTTGGGGGTCACAGGAAGCATTGTGCACCGGATTCCCATCATTATAAGATATGTGGGGGTCCCGATCAGCACAAAACCACCAACCGTAGACAAACATTGGCGCTGCACAAAGCCCTGCTAGCACCTAGGTATATCTTCTGTTGGTCATGATGAGGTTAAAATCTCAGCCTTTTTTTTGTAATTGTCTTGTTATTATCATCTATAATCTTGTGTTTATTTTTGGCATTGATGTATTTTTGCAATTTTTGGGGATTTATTTTAATGTCCCTAGCAATTCGTTTCTCTGTAGATAACTTTGCTAACTTTGCTTCTACTTTTCTTATTGAGAACTTTATACTCCTAAAATGCTATTTCTGTCTTCAAGATTTCAAATACCCTTAGTGTTTGTCTTAATAAACTTTGCACTGTCTTATTTATCCATAATGGCTTCTTTTTATTCCTGGACATTTTATTGCTGGAGGGTATAAGTTTTCTACAGGATTCTAGTAGTATATCCTTAAACATGCCCCATTTATGTTCAGTATCCACAGTTACCATGACTTTGTCCCAGTTTATATGATTAAGCTCTTCACTTAATTTGCTGGAATCAGCATTCCAAAAGTTCCAGTTTTTTGCATTTTCCCTTTTGAATGTTTGAAAATTTCATTGAAACTTACTGTTAGGCGTCGGGCTACTGTCGCTGCAAACAGGAATCCGGAGCCTTGCCTTCGGTGGTCTCCCATTCCTCTCCAGCTCAACAGACTCATAGATCCTGGTGCTCTGCTCAGACTAGCACTGTGGGTTTGGTGCTGCTGCCACCTCTGGTCCAGGTATAGCAACGCATGCTGGTCAACAGCGAGCTACTCCAGGGACTAAGTCCTCCTTTCGGTCCACTGAGCATGCCCATTGGACGATCTCCCATTGGAGATCGGAGGTCACATGCTCAGGTCCTTCTCCAGCTTGGATTAGACCATCAGGAAGGTCCCAGAAGGACGCTGCTATAAAAGGGTTGCTTGGCCGCTCGGCCATGCGCTAGTATAGACTGCATTATCAGACTATGTGGAGTGAGAGTTGTATGCATGTATGAATGTCTCTGGTGAATTACTCATTAAGAAACCACTGCCCTTGGTATGCATGTGTTGTGCAGCCTAGCCTGTTAAGCGCCCAGGCTTAGGTATAGGTAGAGGCAGAGTCTGAGACTGGCATCAGTGTCCACCGGTGACTCTGCACGCCACGGTGCACTTGCTCGACACTCCACAATAGTCAGTATCTATAGTGGCGTCCGCAGGTGCGACGCCACGTGCTCAGAAGGTCTAGAGGGACTCTGACCCTGCGTCCTTTGGGCTGAGTTCTGTGACCGCATTGTGTGCACTCCATTGCCGACCTCTGTGAGCTTAAACAGGCTCCGGCATTTATGTTCTGCAGTAGTGCGGCTCTGTGAGGTAACAGAGTTCGTCTTGTACACACCGGGTGACGTTAACCCGCGTGTGTTCTTCCTTTATATCGCCATATAGCATCCACCATTACCGAGCAGCAGTTACCATCTCTGCATGGTGGACCACAGGCTGCGAATGCACCTTATACCTTCTTTATTATTTGGTGCATTCCGCCAGCCCGTAACACTTACCATGTGATGGTCACTGCATCCCAAATGCTCACTGACCTTTAGATCTGAAATTGTATCTGATGTATTTTTACGGGACCAGATCCAGCAGATTATCTCCCCTGGTTGGTTCATCTACCACCTCATAGAGGTAACTGTCTTGAATTATGGAATTAAGAATTTGCAGCTTTTAGCACAACCAGAAGATTCTATGACCTATTGATTGTCTGGATAGTTAAAATCCCCCCATAATAAGGACCCTATTATAATAATTTTTAATTTGTTGCAGCATTTTCTTCTAGAACTGTTCTGCTATATTAGGAGGCTTGTAGCAAACTCCAATTAGCAGCTATCCATTATTGCTATCCCCTTGTACATTTACCCACACTGACTCTACTGACCATAGTCACAGGTCTTAAGTAGGATTTAACAAAAATACACACCCCTCCACCTTTTCTGTCTTTCCTGTCCTTTCTAAACGTATTGTAACCATCTACATTTTTCACCCAATCATTACTTTTGTCCAGGCAGGCTTCCATAATGCATTCTACATCGCTTTCTGTGGCCGACATAAGAGTCTCAAATTCATTAATTTTGTTTGCAAGACTTATTGCATTTTTCAGCAGAAATTTAATACTATAGGCACAAATATTACTCATGCTCACCTTCCTATGTTCCTTGCATGTTCAAGCCCCCCTAAATCTTCATTGACCCGTACTGTCTCACTCTCTCTGCCTACTCTAACTATCCCCTTTATAGAACAAGTACCTTCCCCCAGATCGTAGTTTAAAAGCTTCTCCATCTGTCTGACCATTTATTCCCATGCACAGCTACACCCTCTACATTGAGGTGCGGCCCGTCCCTACCATGGAGCCTGTATCCAAAAAGAAGTTGGCCCAGTTCTCCATGAACCCAAACCCTTCCTTCCAGCGCCAATTTTGAAGACACTTATTCCTCTACCTAAGGTCTGCTTTTTTTCTATCGACTCTTGTGGCACTGGCAGTATTTCTGATAACACCACCTTTAAAGTCCTGGCCTTTAGCTTTTATTTATTTATTTTACTCATTTTTATAGCGCCATTAATTCCATAGCTCTTTGCAAACATTATTGGCACTGTCCTCATTAGGGCTCACAATCTAGAAAACCTATCAGCTTCTCTCCTAGTTCCCTGTAATCATTTTTAAGGATTTTCTACTTCCCTTTGATTTTGTCATTAGTACCAATGTGTACCATGGCCGCTGGATTTTCCCCAGTCCCACCCAGCAATCTGTCTATCTGATCTTCAGTATGCCAAACCCGAGCACCCAGCAGACAGGACACTGTTTGTCATTCATGGTCTCAGAGGCAGATGACCCTGTCTGTCAGCCTAATTATAGTATTCCCTGTCACCAACATCTTTCTGGCCTTTGGTGTATTCCTATTTCCCTTCCTAGAGCCATTATTTTCCTGGTTGCTAGGAGCAACATCCTGCTGTAGTGATCCTAGTAAAGGGATTGCATTCCTAACATCAGCCAAACAAGCATATATACTAGGTTGTACCAGATGAGGATTGAGCTCATTGGTACTTTCCCCCATACCAATTCTTGTAGCTGCTATCCAGCTGCCTACTTTTGGGTCCTGATCTTCCCCACCTCCACCCTCCTCCATATCACTGGCACCAGCCAGCGCATGCTCAGTGATACTCATATATAGTCTGCAAAGCCTCTGGTTAGGAAATTGCATCTACCATTGCATTGTTTCAGTAGAATGGTGATATCAGGCTTAGTACAATAGTTCGGTTAATGATTAGTGATGATCGAATAGTGAACTATTCGGAATTGGGAACTTCGCTAGGAATAATTTATAATCAGGTATTCATACTGAATAACGAATACAATGCAAGTCAATTGGAAAGCTGAATATTTTTCTGCTGGACCCAACAAACAGGACAGGGGGCATGAGAAAAAAGCTGAAATGCATGGGAAAGTGCTAAAACTAAATAGGAACAGGATGGAGAAGATGTCTGCATGCATTTATGACTCACATATGGTTTCTGGGAATAACGTGTCATGATCCCAGTGCAGGTATTGACCTGCACGTCAGGGGTTAATGTCTGGAGCCCAGTGCAGGCTTTGACCTGCACACCTGGGGTTAATGATTGTGGCCACTCTTTGGTTCAGGGAGAGCTTCTTACACCCCTGAGAAGCTCCAATCCCCATCAGTTACACTTTTGCCTTTGTCCGAGTGTGTTGACCCCTGTGTGCCTGTGACTGTTCATTGTCTTTTAGCTTGCTTATATGGTCCTGACCTGGTTCTGTTCCCCGTTGTGAGTTTGCCTGTTGATTCTGTACTGCGCTACCCTCTCTGTGTATGACTCATTGCCTGTGATCTAACTACTCTCTGCTCGCCCCTCTTGTATTTTGCAGCTATCTTCGTGTATGGCTCATTGGCTACGTCCTGACGATCCTCCCTGTCTATGCCCCTTGGTAACTTTGTCCCGCAGTTACCCTGCTAGGAGTTTTCCTGCAGCTCCTAGCTCTCTGAGGTTTAGGCCACGCCCCCAGCAGTCACGTGCTTCAGGTCCTGCTGTTCTGAAGTACGCACCTTGTCGGCTGCTGCCCACTCCACAGGTATCTCTGAGCACAGTTTGCTTTACTCAGGACACGCACACTGGCTCAGTGAGCAAGTTCAGTGCGGTGTTCCTGACATTATAACTGACCGTGAACTTTTTTTTTCTCTCCTCACTTCTGCAGCATGGACCCAATGTGTGATTTATCTGAGCAGGTGAAATGTTTGACTCAGTCACTGCAGAAGCTAAGTTTGGAACACCAAGCTCTGGCCCGGTCCCAACGGCAGGTTGCAGACTTGGTTCAGGGGGTGCTTTCCGCAGGCTTTCAGCAGGTGGGGAATAGAGATGTCATTTTAGTCCCACTCGAATCCCCGGTTAAATTGCCAGATATGTTTGCTGGTAACAAAGATGAATTTAGAGCATTTAAGGAGGGCTGTAAGCTCTTTTTCTCCTTGAGACCCCGCTCCTCTAGGGATGAGAAACAGAGGGTGGGGGTTGTTATGTCCCTGCTTAGGGGGTCCCCACAAGCCTGGGCATTTTCGCTTTCCTCTTCTGCCCCTGAGAGAATGTCTGTGGATGCGTTTTTTGAGGCCTTAGGGCTTATTTATGATGAACCTGATAGAGTGTGTTTGGCTGAGGACAAGGTGATGAGTGTCTGTCAGGGGGAGCACTCGGCCGAGTGGTTCTTTTCTGAATTCAGACGTTGGGCAGCCGATATCTTGTGGATTGATGCCACCCTTCGGGGGCTGTTCCGTAGAGGCCTGTGTGAACATCTGAAGGATGCTCTGGCACTCCATCCTCCACCTGACTCCCTGGAGGATGCCATGACCCAAGCCATTCGCATGGATCGCAGACTGCGGGCTAGAGGCTTTATGCAACTTGAAACACCATTATTCTCCAGTGGAGGTGAGACTCAGTCTCTTCCTGTGGCTATGGAGGTGAGCACTGTCACCTGTGAGGAGAAGGAAAGAAGATGCCGCTGGTAGAAGCAGTTGTGCTTCTATTGTGGCGAATCTGGACACTGGAAGAAGGACTGCCCCTCCTGTCCGTCATCCTCCAAGATGGCGGGAAATGACTAGGTCTGGGTAGTAGTTGTGGAGGCTACCCATAAGATAGGGACAGTCAGGCTTCAGGATCCTGTTAAACTTGTGGCAATTGACTCGTTCCCTCTTACCCAGGACAGTATCTGTTTCAGGTCTGAACTTTTTTCTCTAAAAGTGGGTCCCACTCATGTGGAAAAACTAAGCTGTCTTGTGTTAGATAACTTGTCTGCAGGACTGGTACTGGGGATGCCTTGGCTTCAACGCCATAATCCTACCATTGATTGGGTAACAGGGGAGATCACTCAATGGGGATGCAAGGATAAATGTTGTGACCTGGGACATCTTGTTAACTCTGTTAAATCCTTATCTATGTCATCTGTCTGTCTGGAAGGTATTCCAGAGTACCTGAAGGATTTCGAAGACATTTTTTCCGAAAGTGAGGCTGACGCGCTGCCACCACATAGACCCTACGATTGTGCCATTGAGTTAGTACCCGGAGCTAAGTTACCTAAGGCTCGATTGTTCAATTTGTCCGGGCCTGAGCGCCAAGCCATGAAGGAGTACATAGCTGAGAGTCTCTGCAATGGGGATATCAGGCCTTCTGTGTCACCTGTGTCACCTGTGGCAGCAGGATTCCTCTTTGTGAAAAAGAAAGATGGTGGTTTGCGGCTGTGCCTCGACTTTCGGGAACTTAACAAGATAACAGTTAGGAACACTTACCCGCTTCCCCTCATTCCAGACTTATGTAACCAGTTAGCTTGGGCCCAAAGGTTCTCCAAGTTAGATCTCCGGGGGGCCTACAATCTGATAAGGGTTCGGGAAGGGGACGAGTGGAAAACTATGTTCCTCACATCAGAAGGACTCTTTGAAAACCTGGTAATGCCGTTTGGGTTAACTAATGCACCCGCTATTTTCCAGAATTTCATCAATGTTGTGTTTTCTGACCGGATACGCCATTTTGTTATCATTTATTTGGATGACATTTTGGTGTATTCCCCGGACAGTCAATCTCACTTGCAACATCTACAGACAGTTCTCCAGAGACTCAGGGAGAACCAATTGTTTGCTAAATTGGAAAAATGTTCGTTTTTCGTACACAAACTGTCTTTTTTGGGGTTGATTGTGTCCTGTGAGGGGTTTTGTATGGATCCTAAGAAGGTGCTGGCGATTGCTGACTGGGTTCAGCCTCAAGATCTCAAGGGGCTCCAGCGTTTCTTAGGATTTGCGAACTATTATCGGAGATTCATTAAAGGTTTCTCACAAGTGGTTAAACCGCTCACGGATCTTACCCAGAAGGGGACTGATGTAAAAAATTGGTCTGTACTCGCTAAGGAGTCCTTCTCAGCTATTAAGAAATGCTTCATGTCTGCCCCAGTGTTGGTACAACCAGACCCGTCCAAACCATTCATTGTGGAGGTGGATGCTTCTGAGGTGGGGGTGGGGGCTGTAGTGTCCCAGGGTCCGGCCACCTTTACTAATCTCAAACCCTGTGCCTTCTTCTCCAAGAAGTTCTCTTCAGCCAAGAGAAACTATGATGTAGGCAATAGAGAACTTGTGGTCAAGCTGGCATTTGAGGAATGGAGGCACTTTTTGGAAGGGGTGGCTCACCCTATCACTGTTATCATGGATCGCAAAAATTTGGCATACCTTGAATCTGCTAAGAGGCTTACTCCTAGACAAGCCCATTCATCACTTTTTTTTCACAATTTCAATTCTCCATTACTTTTCGACCAGGGTCCAAAAATGTTAAAGCGGATGCCCAGTCCAGAAGTTTTGACCCGGTGTCTCCCCCCAAGCCGCCGTCCTCCATTCTTCCCCCAGGGGAGGTAGTGGCGGGGGTCTCGTCTGAGTTGGAACAAGAAATTTCCGGCAACCAGGCCAAGGGATAAATTGTTTGTTCCTGATTTATTGCGGCCTAGACTTCTGCAGGAGTTTCATGAGTCTAGGCTGAGTGCTCATCCTGGTATAACGGCCACTACAGAGGTAGTAGCCAGGGGGTTTTGGTGGCCTTCACTGAGGTCCAATGTCAAGAAATTTTGTTTCTGCTTGTGGTGTGTGTGCCCATTCCAAAAGCTTGCATAACCGGCCGGCTGGGGAATTAATACCTTTACCGGTTCCTGATAGGCCATGGACTCATCTCTCCATGGACTTTATTACCGGCCTTCCACCTTCCAGGGGCAATACCGTGATCTGGGTGGTGGTGATAGGTTTTCAAAACAGGCCCATTTCATTCCCTTGGCAGCATTACCCTCAGCAGAAACATTGTCAAGGTTGTTTGTGCAGCATGTGGTCCGATTGCATGGGGTCCCCCTGAATGTTGTGTCTGATAGAGGTGTGCAGTTTGTGGCCAAATTTTGGAGGGCATTCTGTATGAAATTGGGCATCTCACTCTCCTTCTCGTTGGCATATCATCCGGAGAGTAATGGTCAGATGGAGCGCACCAATCAATCCCTGGAACAAATTCTCAGGTGTCTGACCTCCACCAGACAGGAGGATTGGTGTGATGCATTACCATTGGCGGAATTCGCTTTTAACAACCGGGTGAGTCAGTCCACCAACATGTCCCCATTCCTGATAAATTATGGGTTTAATCCGCATTTTGGGGAGTTTTCACGGGTGGATTCCGGTTGTCCAGGGGTAGAGGGGTCCGTTCAACGGTTAAAAAATCTCTGGGCTGAAGTCCAGCGTAATATCTCTCGGGCACAGAGGAGGTACAAATTTTTTGCTGACAAAAAGAGAGCCTCGGGAGACATGTTTCAGGTGGGAGAGAAGGGAAGAGAGAACTTTGTTGAAACCAGTAGGGTCTGTCAAGGAGGACTCTGAGTCTGTTGTTCCTCCAGTGTTGGTGGAGGGTCAATTGGAGTATGAGGTCAGACATATTGTGGACTCTCGGCGGGTGCGCCGCTCCTTGCAGTACCTGGTCCACTGGAAGGGATATGAACCAGAGGATCACTCATGGGTCCCTGCTCACTCTGTACATGCAGATAGCTTGGTTCGGGCTTTCCATGCCAAATACCCGGGGAAGCCTGGGGGTCCAGAGGCCCCCCGTTGAGAGGGGGGTACTGTCATGATCCCAGTGCATGTTTTGACCTGCACGTCAGGGGTTAATGTCTGGAGCCCAGTGCAGGCTTTGACCTGCACACCTGGGGTTAATGATTGTGGCCTCTCTTTGGTTCAGGGAGAGCTTCTTAAACCCCTGAGAAACTCCAATCCCCGTCAGTTATACTTTTGCCTTTGGCCGAGTGTGTTGACCCCTGTGTGCCTGTGCCTGTTCGTTGTCTTATAGCTTGCTTTTATGGTTATGACCCATTTCTGTTCCCCGTTGTGAGTTTGCCTGTTGATTCTGTAATGCGCTACCCTCTCTGTGTATGACTCATTGCCTGTGATCTTACTACTCTCTGCTCGCCCCTTGCTATCTCCATGTATGACTCATTGGCTACGTCCTGACTATCCTCCCTGTCTATGCCCCTTGATAACTGTCCCACAGTTACCCTGCTAGGAGTTTTCCTGCAGCTCCTAGCTCTCTGAGGTTTAGGCCTCGCCACCAGCAGTCACATGCTTCAGGTCCTGCTGTTCTGAAGTATGCACCTTGTCGGCTGCTGCCCACTCCACAGGTATCTCTGAGCACAGTTCGCTTTACTCAGGACATGCGCACTGGCTCAGTGAGCAAGTTCAGTGCGGTGTTCCTGACATAATTTTGTCAGACTATTGCTCCGGTTTTACATTTTATAAGAAGACCTACCAAACCAAACCTAAATTGTTTTATTACAAACAAAAAGCTAAGAAACACTTTTTCCTTCATAATTACTTGTATATAATACAAAATAAAAATAAAAAAATAATTTAAAAAATTATGCCTCCCCTTTAGCATATGTTCACACATAGCGTCTTGTCTTTAGTTTTTCCTTTTACTTTTGTGACTGCCTTAATTTATTAATTTGTGAGGTCCTTCCCTCATTCATAATTGTGAGCTTGATAGTGGAATACTGTATTCCCCAGCACTTTACAATGCCAGTGAAAACATGCCCATTTGAATTTTGGACTTTGTCCGCAACCACCACCACGTGCACTGCCTTTTCATTATGTGACAAACGCTTTACATTTTCAGAGGCCAACAGATGTCGTGAAACCTGAGCTTGGGAAGGGCTCTCAGATGGCCCTGTATTATACATTTCAGAGGGCTCTTACTCCTACATTTGGGAGGTCCCTCCCTCATTCAAAATTGTTAGCTAGATAGTGGATTACGTGTACATAGTAATATGTCACTATGTACACGTAATCCACTATCTAGCTAACTATGGTTAGCAATGCCGAAAAAATACATTTGTCCATCCAGTTCAGCCTATTTTCCATCAGAATACTCAGATCTACGTCCTTCTAAAGAACCTAATAAGTGTAAGATACAATATTGTTATGTTCCAGGAAGACATCCAGGCCCCTCTTGAACCCTTCAACTGAGTTTGCCATCACTACCTCCTTAGGCAAGGAATTCCAGATTCTCACTGCCCTAACAGTAAAGAATATTCTTCTATGTTGGTGGAAAAACCTTATCTCCTCCAGATGGAGAGAATGCCCCCTTGTGACCATCACATTCCTTGGTATAAACATATCCTCAGAGACATATTTCTATTGTCCCCTTATGAAAATATCCTCAACACTTTGCAATGCCAGCTAAAACATGCCCATTTGAATTTTTGGCTTTGCCCGCTACCAGCATCACATCCACAGCCATGCCATTATGCAACCCTAGCATCACATTTTCAGAGGGCCAGCAGGATGCATTAAACCTGAGTTTGGGAAGGGCCTTCAGGAGGTTCTGTATCACACATTTGGGAGGGCTCTCACTCCTACATTTGGGAGGTCCGTCCTTCATTCAAAATTGTTAGCTAGATAGTTTAATACATATTCCCCAGCACAACATAATATAACTCCAAGTAAATCAAACTTCTGTGAAATCAAACTGTCCACTTAGGAAGCAACACTGTTAGACAATCAATTTCACATGCTATTGTGCAAATGGAATAGACAACAGATGGAAATTATTGGCAATTTTCAAGACACCCTCAATAAATGAGTGGTTTTGCAGGTGGGCAGACCACATCTCAGTACCAATGCTTTCTGGCTGATGTTTTGGTCACTTTTGAATGTTGGTTGTGCTTTCACACTCATGGTAGCATGAGATGGACTCTACAACCCACACAAGTGGCTCAAGTAGTGCAGCTCATCCAGGATGGCATGTCAATGTGAGCTGTGGCAAGAAGGTTTGCTGTGTCTGTCAGCGTAGTGTCCAGAGGCTGGAGGCACTACCACGAGACAGGCCAGTACAACAGTAGATGTGGACGGGGCTGTAGGAGGGCAACAACCCAGCAGCAGGACCGCTACCTCAGCCTTTGTGCAAGGAGGAACAGGAGGAGCACTGCCAGAGCCCTGCAAAATGACCTCCAGCAGGCCACAAATGTGCATGTGTCTGAACAAATGGTTAGAAACCGACTCCATGAGGATGGTCTGAGTGCCCGACGTCCACAGATGGGGGTTGTGCTCACAGCCCAACATCATGCGGCCCTCCAAAGAAATGCCACCCCACATCATTACTGACCCACTTCCAAACCGGTCATGCTGAAGGATGTTGCAGGCAGCAGATCGCTCTCCACGGCGTCTCCAGATTCTGTCACATCTGTCACATGTGCTCAGTGTGAATCTGCTTTCATCTGTGAAGAGCAGAGGGCGCCTGTGGCGAATTTGCCAATCCTGGTGTTCTGTGGCAAATTCCAAGCGCCCTGCATGGTGTTGGGCTGTGAGCACCCTTGGCCTGTGATCTAGACAAGTGGGGGGCTCTGTGGAACAGTTGACAGAGTTTCCCCTCTGGTCAAACAACTACCTCTTCTTGCCTGTTTTTGTGCTACAGATCCATCCCTTTCTGCACTGCTGTGCTCGCTACATGTGCCACCTTGCCAGGTTGAATCAGTGGCTTCATCATTGACCATGCCGTCTTCCAATTCATCAATCTGATCCTCCTTCTGAGTTGCTATTTTAGGCTGAACCAATGGCAACTGTGCATCATCATTATCCTCCACTTCTTCAGACATAAATTGAAGTTTCCCCAACCTGGCTTTCTTCTGGACGTAGGTGCTCAAATGATTGTGCATCACTGCACTCCACCTCCTCATAACCATCTTTAATGGTGTAATGTGAGAGGCCAAAATAATTACAAAGGAACATAAACAGTATCTCGGAGTGGCCATCTTTGGGGTCATATGTCTCCTGGGACTCTTGATGAGGGAAAGAAGGAGGGCCAGGTTGAGGATTGTGAAGCCCACCTGCTGAGACTGGACTGTGTGGAAGACTTGGTGGTGCTGCTTGTCAACACACTGGAGCCTTTGTTTGCCATCCAACCCACAACATCCTGGCACTTTTCTGGGTTCAACAGAGTTGTAACGAGCAGACCAAATTTTGACAGGAAGCTAGAATGATATAGTCACCTTCTGATCTATCACACTGTCTTGGCGGGCACCACCACATCCACAGCCCTCTCCTTTAACGTCACCCTTTCCCATATTGAATGCGTTATGAAAAAAAAATCATAGCTTTATTTGTTACAAGTGCCTTACAGAGGCGTTATGTACAAAATCCCTGTATTTAGCAATGTGTGGGTAATTTTTTTTCACTGTCAGCTTTATTACACATGGAAACAGCAGACTCAGGTAAATTACTGGTAAATATTGTCGTTTGCTTATCTCAGCAGGCTCTACATCAGTCACACAACTGCTACATAAATGTACACTATTTCAGCAATAGCAGAGCAATTTTTTTAGATATCAGCTTTATTACACATGCCATCAGCAGCTCAGGTAAATTACTGTTAATTAGTTACATTTGCATATGAGATCATATTTGATGCCAGTTGCACAACTTCTAGATAAATATACACTTTTTCACCAATAGCAGAATAATTTTTTTTCTGCTCTCGGCTTTATTACACACGCCAACAGCAGACTCAGGTAAATTACTGATAAATACAATGCCTGGCAAAAATTATGTAATCACCGGCCTTGGAGGATGTTCATTCAGTTGTTTAATTTTGTAGAAAAAAAGCAGATCACACACATAGCACAAAACTAAAGTCATTTCAAATGGCAACTTTCTGGCTTTAAGAAACACTAAAAGAAATCAAGAATAAAAAATGTGGTATTAGTGACCTTTGCATATGTCAGCAGGCTTTATGCCAGTCGCACAACTGCTAGATAAATATATGCTACTTCACAAAAAGCAAAGCAATTTTTTTGCTATCAGCTTTATTACATAAGCCAACAGCAAACTCAGGTAGACTACTGGTAAATAGTAACACATGCTTTACAGCAGTTGCGCAACTGCTAGAAGAATATACTCTATTTCTCCAATAGCAGAGTAATATTTTTTTCTATCGGCTTTATTACATTCGCCAGCAGCAGACTCACGTAAATTACTTTTAAATAGTGACCTTTGTGTATGTCAGCAGTATTTATGCCAGTCACACAACTGCTAGATAAAAATACGCTATTTCTGCAATAGGCGAGGAATATTATTTACTGTAGCTCTAAAAAAAGCTGTTTAGTATATGATGGTACTGAGGAGTGTTATTTAGCTCTAAAAGGACATGTTTAGTACATGCTAGTACTGGATATCAAACCCTGCCTCTCTTTCCCTACTCCAGAATCTGTTCTTAAACTGTACACAATGCCACCTAGCAGAGATCTGAAGCGTGTAATTTCAATGCTAGCACCCTGCCTGCCTTTACCTTTCCCTGGCATAAAATCTCTTCCTACGCTACCTAAACCTAGCAGAAAACTAATCTTCACTCTAAGTAGCTCTTAAAGGAGTTTTTGGACTCAGAAACTCTACCTATACGATGCTTTAAATCTCCCTACGCTGACACTAAGCTCTCACTACGCTGTTTCCGCATGCAATGTGCTCAATATGGCGCCGGCTGGGCTTAAATATCCCTTATGTTGCTATAAGACCAGCCATTCAGAGTAATGCCACAGCAAAGATGGCTACGGCATTACTGTGATTGACAAGCAGCAAGCCAATATGTTAATTGGCTGCAAATAAAGCACCAAACATGCTTGGCAGGTCACTCGAATATACCGAGGTGAATAGCTGATTACTAGTCAAATAACGAATAGCCCAAATAGCATACTATTCATGCAAGTAACGAATAGTGACCAATGTAATCGTTCATCACTAAAAATGATCCATATGGCGTTACTTTATGTGCTAGCAATTTAGGACTATGGTCTGTCAGTATTATTTGTTTCATGTTGCAATATTGATGTTAACATTAGTCTTGGAACAGTTCTGTTTGGTAATGATCAATATGATGGCAATCATTCATTGCTATGTGATAGTATTATTTGCTTATATTTTGGTGCTATTACTTAACTCATAAAACTTATTGATTATATTGTCTGTAAATCTTTATTTTCTCCAATGTGAGGACAAGTCATATTTCTAGCAAAGACCCCCATCCTGGAAAGTGGGTGTGTGGGGGAAGCAGCATGGACGTGTGTGCTTTCAAATGCCCTGGCTGAATTTTAGTCTTAGTCTGGATATGTCTATTATTATATGGCGATGTAAGTCTAACATAATTTTGACTGACACATCAGTAGTGCTCAAAGATGACAGAATTATTTGCAAAAAACACAATATTATGCATAATGTTCTAACTTTTTCTATTCGTTAAAATGTCTATATTTGTTAAGCAACAATTTGCACATGATTCTATCAAATGGAGAGATAGCCTTTATTTTTATAAGTGAATGTGCAGCCAATGTTAAACTGTTTTTTTATTATAAATATTTATGTATAATTGCCTTCCCCTTGTAAACAGGATTCCTTTTTGCCCAAAGGGAGAAAAAACAATTTGTGTTAATTTTATCTCACTTGTTATGTCATGCCTCAGATGTTTTGTATATAAAAGAGATTAGATTAAAAAATGCATGTAACCTGTGCTTGAAATATAGGAATTGTAATTAGAGGAACTGTTAATTTAGATCTCGCTTATATACCACATGTATCCCAATGAGAATATACATGAAATAACTTATAATGTACAAATCTTCACAAATGCATTTAAATTTAAAATAATTCTTAGAACACTGCAATCAATATTTTGATACAATGTATTCTGATCCAGCCTAGCTGTTTGTTTGCTCCTCAGGGAATTTCAACAAGCAAATGTATATTCCTAAACTTGTTTGATGTCTACTACATAGTGAAAAATGCTTCTAGTCCTTAGTTTGAACAGTTTAGAAATGGAAATAACAACTATGCTTAGATTAAGAAATCTCAAATATTTCAAAATAGTCTTCTTATCCCCAAGCATGACAAGAATAAAATATTTGACAGTTCAGCATTTCTGAATTTGACTGTAGACATATAGTAAAAACAGCCAAAAACAGATTCAATGAAAAAAACTTTGCAGAGATTCTCATGAGATTTTTAATCTATTGTTTACCACCAGTCAGAGTACTGTGGTTCCCATGCTGTCATACAGATGACAGCATGTGAGCTAGGAGCTGTGACAAGCGGTAAAAAGGTTACTGGCGGTCACAGATGTCGTGTTCTGTGAGTACTACTCTCATCTATGTATGCGCGGTCTTGCTGATAGCAGCAAGGACAGGCGTATGATACTGAGTGTATTCATGAAAACAACCAAATTACGTTCTTTGGGTCACCGCAACATTGCAATGAAATGCAATAAGAGGCGATAAAACCTCATATCTTCTCTAAAGTGGGATCTGTAAAAATGTCAGCCCAGGGCACAAAAATAAGCCATCCCCCAGCCCCAAAACCTGAAAAATGAAAACGTTAAGGGTCTTGGAAAATGCGACACAAGCAAAACTTTTTTCACCACTTAAAGTTAAAATCAAAACCTATACATTTGCATAATCATTGTGATCTAGGGAATCAGTAAGGTAAAGATCAGTTTTACCATAAAGAGAACATGGTAAAAAAAAATCCAAAAAACTATTGTGGAATTGCACTTTTTAGCAAATTTAACATACTTAGCATTTTTCCCTGCTTTTCAGTGCATCACATGATAACAAAATTTATTCTAATTCAAGAGCATGACTTGTCCCTCAGAAAAACAAGCCTTCATTTGGCTATGGGGATGGAGAAAAAATTATGGCTCTTGGAATAAAGAGATGAAAAAATGAAAGCGCAAAAAAATGGAAAATCACAAGGTCACAAAGGGGTTACTTGAGCTATGGTTACCACTGAGTTACCATACAATTCCCTGGGGAGGTCACCTGGACATTGCTACCGCTGTGTTTGTGTTAAAGAACTTAATAGCAGATTGATACAGTCCTTGAAGACTTCAGAGTGTTGTACACAACTTTTCAGGGTAAGGCTGGTTTCACATTAGCGCTTTTTAAGCGCACGCACGGCCGGGGGTAGCTCCGCCCCCGAGCCGGCTCTCTGCCCGGCGTGCCAGCCCCTTGCTTGTAGCGCCGCCTCCTAGCGCACAGCGGCGCCTGCGATCGGCGCACCCTATCTTTAGCATAGGGTGCGCAGATCGTGCGCAGGCCGTGCGCTAGTTGCGCTTTGACCTGCGCTGCGCACTTTTGACGGTGCGTCGAGCACATCGAAATCCGAAAAGTTTGATTTTGGCGCGCACGGCGCACCGTCAACAGTGCGCAGCGCAGGTCAAAGCGCAACTAGCGCACGGCCTGCGCACGATCTGCGCACCCTATGCTAAAGGTAGGGTGCGCCGATCGCAGGCGCCGCTGTGCGCTAGGAGGCGGCGCTACAAGCAAGGGGCGGGCACGCCGGGCAGAGAGCCGGCTCAGGGGCGGAGCTACCCCCGGCCGTGCGTGCGCTTAAAAAGCGCTAATGTGAAACCAGCCTAATTCAACATTTTGCAGTATTGTGAGTCACAATTATATCGATTTGCTATGAATCAAATTTTTTGGTAAAAAATGATTAACCTCTTTCTGACATCTGACATACTATCCAATCCATGGGACCCGGGCCCCTATGCCCATGGAAGGGAAAGTACATCATAGTGATCAGCGGCGCTCACAGGGTGAGCGCCGCTGATCGCGGCCAGGTGTCAGCTGATTATCACAGCTGATACCCAGCACTATGTGTCAGGGGCAGTCACAGACAACCCCCAACATGTTAAACCATGGCACGCAGTGATCAAACACAATTGCAGTGTACCGCTGCTGTGGGGGCCTCCTTCCTTGCAGGTCTCCGGATCCAATATGGCAGCGGGGACCTTCGGGGGCCTGCAGGGAGGCGGCCTCCTCAGTGCCTGCAGAGCGCAGGCATTAGGAAGCCTGCTGCAGTGCCTGTGTGAGATCGCTGATCTGTCACAGCGATCTGTGATTTGACAGATCAGCGATCTCACACATGACAGTGATGTCCCCCCTGGGACAGTGTAATAAAGTTACAAAAAAGTGTAATAATAATTTATAAAAAAAAATTGCTAAATAAATTAAAAAAAAAATATTCCCTAATAAATTCATTTTTTGGAAATAAAAAAAACAATAAAAGTACACATATTTAGTATCGCCGCATCCATAATGACATGCCCTATAAAACTGTCCCATTAGTTAACCCCTTTAGCGAACCCCTTAGAAAATAAAAAAACTGAGCAAAAAATAATGCTTTATTATCATACCGCCGAACAAAAAGTGCAATAACACGCGATCAAAAAGACCGATATAAATAGCAAGGTACCGCTGAAAACAACATCTTGTCCTGCAAAAAACGAGCCACCACACAGCATCATCAGCAAAAAAATAGAAAAGTTATAGCTCGCAGAATAAAGCGATGCAAAAATAATAATTTTTTATATAAAATAGTTTTCATTGCATAAAAGCGCCAAAACATAAAAAAATAACATAAATGAGGTATTGCTGTAACCATACTTACCCAAAGAATAAAACCATCTTATCAATTTTACCGCACGCGGAACGGTGTAAGCGCACCCCCCAAAAGAAATTCTTGAAATGCTGGTTTTTGTTCATTCTGCGTCCCAAAAATCAGAATAAAAAGTGATCAAAAAATGTCACTTGCCCGAAAATGGTACCAATAAAAACGTCAACTCGTCCCGCAAAAAATAAGACCTCACATAACTTGGTGGGTCAAAATATGGAAACATTATAGCTTTCAAAATGTGGTGATGTAAAAACTATTTTTACAATAAAAAGCGTCTTTTAGCGTATGACAACTGCCAAACATAAAAACCCGCTATAAATAGTAAATCAAACCCCCCTTTATCACCCCCTTAGTTAGGGAAAAATAATAAAATTTTAAAAAAGTATTTATTTCCATTTTCCCATTAGGGTTAGGGCTAGGGCTAGGGTTATGGCTGAGATTAGGGTTAGGGGTGTGTTGGAGTTAGGGTTGGAGTTAGAATTGGGGGCTTTCCACTGTTTAGGCACATCAGGTGCTCTCCAAATGCAACATGGCGTCTGATCTCAATTCCAACCAATTCTGCGTTGAAAAAAGTCAAATGGTGCTCCTTCCAATCCAAGCTCTGTCATGTGCCCAAACAGTGTTTTACCCCCACATATGGGGTGTCAGCCTACTCAGGACAAATAGCAAAACAACTTTTGGGGTCCAATTTCTCCTGTTACCCTTGGGAAAATAAAAAATTGGGGCAAAAATAACATTTTTGTGTAAAAAAATATGATTTTTTTATTTTCACGCCCGGGCATTATAAACTTCTGTGAAGCACTTGGGGGTTCAAAGTGCTCACCACACAACTAGATAAGTTCCGTGGGGGGTCTAGTTTCCAAAATGGGGTCACTTGTGGGGAGTTTCAACAGTTTAAGCACATTAGAGGCTCTCCAAACGTGACATGACACCAGCAGACCATTCCATCAAAGTCTGCATTCCAAAGCATCACTACTTCCCTTCCGAGCCCCGATGTGTGCCCATACAGTAGTTTTCTCCCACATATGGGGTATCAGAGTACTCAGGACAAATTGGACAACAATTTTCGGGTCCAATTTCTCCTGCTACCCTTGGGAAAATAAAAAAATTGGGGACTAAAAGATCATGTTTGTGGAAAAACTATGATTTTTTTACTTTCACGCCCGAGCGTTATAAACTTCTGTGAAGTACTGGGGGGATTCAAAGTGCTCACCCCACATCTAGATAAGTTTCTTAGGGGGTCTAGTTTCTAAAATGGGGTCACTTATGGGGGTTTCCACTGTTTAGGTACATCAGGGGCTCTCCAAAGGCGACATGACACCCGCAGACCATTCCATCAAAATCTGCATTCCAAAACGTCACTACTAGAGTTGAGCGAAACGGGTAGAAAAATTTCAAAAGTTGCCGACTTTTGGCAAAGTCGGGTTTCATGAAACGAAACCCGACCCTAGGATGAGGTCGGCCACGAGGTCGGCGACTTACGCGCCAAAGTCGCGTTTCAAAAGTTTGTTTTGCGCTCTTTTTCAGCGAATCAGGATCCACGGACACTGTGGGCAACGTGATAACATAGGCAGGGGTCACCACCATCTTTCAGAAGGGCATGCAAGTGATTGGCTTGCTTTGGTGGGCGTCACAGGGGGTATAAAAGGGCGTGCACGCCGACCGCCATCTTACTTCTGCCGATCTCAGTATAGGGAGAGGTTGCTGCTGATTCTGTAGGGAGAGCGTTAAGCAGGGAAGAAGACAAAACAACTGCTTCTGCAGCTAGCGATTTGGCCTGCACAACACACCAGTCACTGTGTGTGCAGTGCAAGGGGAGGCTATATAGTGGTGTATCAGTGGTGTTGGTTGTTGGGCTGCCTTCTAAGGCTTCCTGACATTCCTGCATTGCTGTTTACCCACTGCTCCGCAAACTGCTTTTTTAAAAGCAATCCCAATTTTTTTTTTTGTCCTGCTGAGAAGAAAAAAAAACTGCTTCTGCTGCTAGCAATTTGGCCTGCACAACACACCAGTCACTGTGTGTGCAGTGCAAGGGGAGGCTATATTGTGGTGTATCAGTGGTGTTGGTTGTTGGGCTGCCTTTTAAGGCTTCCTGACAGGCTGGCATTGCTGTTTACCCACTGCTCCGCAAACTGCTTTTTTAAAAGCAATCCAATCTCCCTTATCCTCTAGTCACTTTTGTCACAGCTGTGCCATCGAGCCTGTCACATAGCGCTCAGATATTCATTGGGCCTCACACAATCCAAAAGTGTCCAGTGTCCAAAAGTGTGTGCAGAGATTCAAAATCTCCCTTATCCTCTAGTCACTTTGGTTACAGCTGTGCCATCGAGCCTGTCACATAGCGCTCAGATATTCATTGGGCCTCACACAATCCAAAAGTGTCCAGTGTCCAAAAGTGTGTGCAGAGATTCAAAATCTCCCTTATCCTCTAGTCACTTTGGTCACAGCTGTGCCATCGAGCCTGTCACATAGCGCTCAGATATCAGTGGGCCTCACACAATCCAAAAGTGTCCAGTGTCCAAAAGTGTGTGCAGAGATTCAAAATCTCCCTTATCCTCTAGTCACTTTGGTCACAGCTGTGCCATCGAGCCTGTGACATAGCGCTCAGATATCAGTGGGCCTCACACAATACAAAAGTGTCCAGTGTCCACAAGTGTCTGCAGAAATTCAAAATCTCCCCTGTCCTATAGACACCTTGTACCTTGTTTTACATTACTATATAGTTTGTTGGACTTTGTCTACATTTCTACCAAAAATGAGGAAGGCTGGTGGAAGAGGCCATGGAATTGGGCGGGGGTTGGCAGCTGGTAATGATGGTGTTGGTGGTGGATCTGATGGTAGTGGAAAGAGCAAAATAGGACCGAATGCAGGAAGTGTTGAGCCTGCGTCATCGTCTGGCTACATAAGGCCTCGAACGCTTAGTTTTCTAGGAGTTGGCAAACCGCTTTTAAAGCCAGAGCATCAGGAAAAAGTTTTGTCTTACATTGCTGACTCAGCCTCCAGCTCTATCGCCTCCTCTTCTTCAGTTGTAAAAAGTAAAAGCACTGAGTCGTCATTGGAGGCTCATGTTCATGAACCACACCTTTCCTTGTGTCCTTCACCCCAACCAAGATTGAAGGATGACGCAGGCCATACTACTGATTACTCCATGCAGCTGTTTTCACATACCATGCCTGGATTATCAAGTGAAATGGTGAATTACCCAGACCAAGATGAATCTGACATGGAGTGCACTGATGCACAGCCGCTGATGGATGATTCTGCTGGTACATTCACTCAGAGCACTACATTGTCCTCGCAGTGTACAGAGCCAGATTCTGACCCTGATGAGACTCAGGTGCCCCTTCCCGCACACTATACCACCATACACGGTGACACAGAGGAAGGTGCACATGACATAGAAGAGGAGGTGATGGATGACCCAGTTGTTGACCCAGATTGGCATCCATTGGGGGAAGAGGGTGCTGCTTCCAATAGCTCAGATGAGGAGCATCCACAGCAGACATCGACATCGCAACAGCTGTTATCTGGCAGGCCCGGAGCACTCCAAAGACAGGTTCCAAACATCAAAAGAGTTGCTGGACAGCTTGTCCAGAGGGTCAAAAGATCACAGCGTGCTAGGCCGCAAAATGTCTGCCAAAGTAGGAAGAGTGCAGTGTGGCACTTTTTTGAACAAAATCCTCATGATCAGGCCAAGGTTATCTGTAAGAAGTGCACAAAGACCTTTAGCCGAGGGAAAAACCTGAAAAATTTGAATACCAGTTGCATGCTTAGACATTTAACCAGCATGCACTTGCAAGCGTGGACACAACACCAAACCTCAAGTGCCACATGTGCAACTGATCACAACGAAGGTAGTCAGCACTGCTACATTGTTTCCCCCACTGTAAGCCCACCGGTTAGCACAGCAGCAAATGTTGAGGTGTCGTTGCAAGACCACAGCAGTCAGGGAATCCCACTGTTATATCAACGAAAGACTGATTCTAGGCCATCAGAAAGAACACCAACTCCATCACCATCATCAACCCTCTCTCAGTCCGCCCTGTCCACCGCTACTTCCCCCATATGCAGCTCTCAAGTCCAGCTCACCCTCCCAGACACTATGAGTAGGTCAAGAAAGTACTCAGTCTCTCATCCGCGTACACTGGGTTTGAACGCCCACATTGCCAAACTAATCTCGTTTGATATGATGCCCTTTCGGTTGGTGGAAAGCACAGCTTTCAGCGAACTCATGGCCTATGCAGTACCACGCTATGACCTACCCAGTCGCCACTTCTTCTCTCGCAAAGCCATCCCAGCCCTCCACCATCATGTGAAAGACTGCATTGTCCATGCACTCAAGCAGTCAGTGAGCGGAAAGGTGCACCTCACAACTGATGCATGGTCCAGTCGGCATGGCCAGGGCCATTACGTGTCCATCACTGCGCACTGGGTTAATGTGGTGGATGCAGGGTCCACAGGGGACAGCGGTGGTGGGACAGTGCTGCCTAGCCCACGGTATAGGAAACAGTTGGCTGTAGGCGTTCGACCCTCCTCCTCCTCCTCCTCCAGAAGCGAAAGCTCGTCCACAGAGCGCAGTCGTACGAGCACTCCATCTGCAGCTGCCACTGTTGCACACGAGGTGTCCCCCTATCGAGCAGCTAGTGGAAAGCGTCAGCAGGCTGTGTTGCAGATGATGTGTTTGGGCGACAGACACACCGCCGAGGTGCTTGCCGAGTACTTGAAGCGACAAACTGAGTCATGGCTGGGCAGTGTACATCTTGAGGCAGGCAAGGTAGTTAGTGATAACGGCCGTAATTTTGTGGCAGCCATAGCCCTTTCAAAACTCAGCCACATACCTTGCTTGGCTCACACCTTGAACCTGGTGGTGCAGTGCTTCCTCAACAATTATCCGGAGTTAACAGCCCTGCTCCAGAAGGTGCGAAGACTGTGCGCGCACATCCGCCGGTCGCCTGTACACTCCGTTCGTATGCAGAAGCTGCAGCGATTGCTCCACCTTCCCAACCACTGCCTCATTATCGACATTGCAACAAGGTGGAACTCCACCCTGCACATGGTGGAGCGGCTGTGCGAGCAGAGGCAGGCCATAATGCATTTGTGGGAGGATACACGGCCAGGCACTTTGAGAGCAGACATGGAGTTGACAGGTGTGCAGTGGTCGAAGCTGAAAGACCTCTGTAAAGTCCTTCAGTGTGTTGAGGAATGCACACGGCTGGTAAGCGCAGACGACGCCATCCTAAGCATGAGCATCCCACTTATGCGTCTGCTCATGCAAACTTTGACGCACCTTAAGGAGCAGGCGTCTGCAGCCAATGTTGATGAGGAGGAAGAGGAGGAGGGAATCCTTGATGACATTCTGCCATTGTCTGCTCAGGGACCTCTCCTGGACGAGGTGGAGGAAGAAGAGGAGGAGGAGGATGATGATGGGGATGATTACTTAGGGGAGGAGGATGCATCTCGTGGGGCAAGTGAAAATGTTGGCGTGGCAAGGTCTGGTACAGGGTTTGTGCGTGACTGGAGGGATGTGGATTTGCCAGAAAGTGCTCCTCCACCCAGCACTCGCAGTGCATCATTGACACCGGGAACATTGGCCCACATGTCAGATTATGCCTTGCAGATCCTAAAAAGGGACCCCCGCATTGCCAAAATGATGAACGATGACGACTACTGGTTGGCCAGCATCCTGGATCCACGCTATAAAGGCAAATTACAAAACATCATGCCACAGGAGAACCTTGACCTAATATTGGCTAATAAACAAGCAACTCTGGTAAATCGGTTGCTTGAGGCATTCCCAGCACACAGCAGCGGTGATGGTTCTCACATGAGCCGTACGGGCCGGGGGCAGCTTGGCAGAGGTGTTCGTGGTGCACACAGCAGAAGTGGCGTTGGAGACAGGGGTTTCATGACAATGTTGTGGACTGATTTTTCAAATACCGCTCACACAACTGGTAAAACTGCATCGATGGAAAGTGACAGGAGACAGCAGTTGTCAACTATGGTTACAAACTACTTTTCCTCCCATATCGATGTTCTCCCACACAGGTCATTCCCCTTTGACTATTGGGCCGCTAAACTGGACAACTGGCCTGAATTGGCCCAATATGCCTTACAGGAGCTCGCTTGCCCAGCTGCAAGTGTGCTATCGGAAAGAGTCTTCAGTGTAGCTGGATCAATCCTGACAGAAAAAAGGACCCGTCTGTCAACCCAAAATGTGGATGATCTAACCTTCTTTAAAATGAACCATGCATGGGTTTCCAAGGATTTTGTCCCACCTTCCCCTGATGACAGATAGGGTGACAGAAAAATGGCTTGCTTTGGTCCACCTCTTCCTGGGACTTGACCTATTTCGCCTTTTGCATCAGCTGAATGTCCAACATCAACATATGCCACTTTCTAAAACTCCCTAACTGTGCTGCCTCCCCCCCATGGCCGGGGTCACCACCTAGCGCACGACACCGTGCGAGTGCCGTTGCCCTGGACAGGTGGGTAGGCCGACTCTTGGGCGCGGGCACTGGCACAGGGTCCCTTATAGTGCAATCAAGTATATCTGACGGTGGTGGTGCACACCCGCCGTCAGACACACCGCTGTACTATGAGGGGCCCAGTGCCAGTACCGACGCCCACGAGTGGGCCCCCCTTGCTTGGGCAGGGCCCCAGCATTTGCAATCTTTACCTCTCCCTGCTCCTCCGCTGTGTAATCTGGGCCGTCAAATCCATACTGTGCCTGACACCGTCTGAGCCTGCCTCCTGATGTATAGACATATATTTTGAATGTGTACGCTATCCATACATGTTATCCGGGGAAACGGTACCCTTTCTAACCTTTGTGCAATCACGTGCAATCCATACTGGGCCTAACACCGTCTGAGCCTGCCTCCTGATGTATAGACATATATTTTGAATGCGTACGCTATCCATACATGTTATCCGGGGATACGGTACCCTTTCTAACCTTTGTGCAATCACGTGCAATCCATACTGGGCCTAACACCGACTGAGCCTGCCTCCTGAGACATATATTTTGAATGTGTACGCTATCCATACACGTTATCCGGGGAAACGGTACCCTTTCTAACCTTTGTGCAATCACGTGCAATCCATACTGGGCCTAACACCATCTGAGCCTGCCTCCTGATGTATAGACATATATTTTGAATGTGTACACTATCCATACATGTTATCCGGGGAAACGGTACCCTTTCTAACCTTTGTGCAATCACGTGCAATCCATACTGGGCCTAACACCGTCTGAGCCTGCCTCCTGAGACATATATTTTGAATGTGTACGCTATCCATACATGTTATCCGGGGAAACGGTACCCTTTCTAACCTTTGTGCAATCACGTGCAATCCATACTGGGCCTAACACCGTCTGAGCCTGCCTCCTGAGACATATATTTTGAATGTGTACGCTATCCATACATGTTATCTGGGGATACGGTACCCTTTCTAACCTTTGTGCAATCACGTGCAATCCATACTGGGCCATATGAGCCTGCCTCCTGAGACATATATTTTGAATGTGTACGCTATCCATACATGTTATCTGGGGATACGGTACCCTTTCTAACCTTTGTGCAATCACGTGCAATCCATACTGGGCCTAACACCGTCTGAGCCTGCCTCCTGATGTATAGACATATATTTTGAATGTGTACGCTATCCATACATGTTATCCGGGGATACGGTACCCTTTCTAACCTTTGTGCAATCACGTGCAATCCATACTGGGCCTAACACCGTCTGAGCCTGCCTCCTGAGACATATATGTTTTGAATGTGTACGCTATCCATACATGTTATCCGGGGAAACTGTACCCTTTCTAACCTTTGTGCAATCACGTGCAATCCATACTGGGCCTAACACCGTCTGAGCCTGCCTCCTGAGACATATATTTTGAATGTGTACGCTATCCATACATGTTATCCGGGGAAACGGTACCCTTTCTAACCTTTGTGCAATCACGTGCAATCCATACTGGGCCTAACACCGTCTGAGCCTGCCTCCTGAGTCATATATTTTGAATGTGTACGCTATCCATACATGTTATCTGGGGATACGGTACCCTTTCTAACCTTTGTACAATCACGTGCAATCCATACTGGGCCTAACACGGTCTGAGCCTGCCTCCTGAGACATATATTTTGAATGTGTACGCTATCCATACATGTTATCTGGGGATACGGTACCCTTTCTAACCTTTGTGCAATCACGTGCAATCCATACTGGGCCTAACACCATCTGAGCCTGCCTCCTGATGTATAAACATATATTTTGAATGTGTACGCTATCCATACATGTTATCCGGGGAAATGGTACCCTTTCTAACCTTTGTGCAATCACGTGCAATCCATACTGGGCCTAACACCGTCTGAGCCTGCCTCCTGATGTATAGACATATATTTTGAATGTGTACGCTATCCATACATGTTATCCGGGGAAACGGTACCCTTTCTAACCTTTGTGCAATCACGTGCAATCCATACTGGGCCTAACACCGTCTGAGCCTGCCTCCTGTGACATATATTTTGAATGTGTACGCTATCCATACATGTTATCTGGGGATACGGTACCCTTTCTAACCTTTGTGCAATCACGTGCAATCCATACTGGGCCTAACACCGTCTGAGCCTGCCTCCTGATGTATAGACATATATTTTTAATGTGTACGCTATCCATACATGTTATCCGGGGAAACGGTACCCTTTCTAACCTTTGTGCAATCACGTGCAATCCATACTGGGCCTAACACCGTCTGAGCCTGCCTCCTGATGTATAGACATATATTTTGAATGTGTACGCTATCCATACATGTTATCTGGGGAAACGGTACCCTTTCTAACCTTTGTGCAATCACGTGCAATCCATACTGGGCCTAACACCGTCTGAGCCTGCCTCCTGAGACATATATTTTGAATGTGTACGCTATCCATACATGTTATCTGGGGATACGGTACCCTTTCTAACCTTTGTGCAATCACGTGCAATCCATACTGGGCCTAACACCGTCTGAGCCTGCCTCCTGAGACATATATTTTGAATGTGTACGCTATCCATACATGTTATCTGGGGATACGGTACCCTTTCTAACCTTTGTGCAATCACGTGCAATCCATACTGGGCCTATCACCGTCTGAGCTTGCCTCCTGATGTATAGACATATATTTTGAATGTGTACGCTATCCATACATGTTATCCGGGGAAACGGTACCCTTTCTCACCTTTGTGCAATCACGTGCAAACCATACTGGGCCTAACACCGTCTGAGCCTACCTCCTGATGTATAGACATATATTTTGAATGTGTACGCTATCCATACATGTTATCCGGGGAAATGGTACCCTTTCTAACCTTTGTGCAATCACGTGCAATCCATACTGGGCCTAACACCGTCTGAGCCTGCCTCCTGAGACATATATTTTGAATGTGTACGCTATCCATACATGTTATCCGGGGAAACGGTACCCTTTCTAACCTTTGTGCAATCACGTGCAATCCATTCTGGGCCTAACACCGTCTGAGCCTGCCTCCTGATGTATAGACATATATTTTGAATGTGTACGCTATCCATACATGTTATCTGGGGATACGGTACCCTTTCTCACCTTTGTGCAATCACGTGTAATCCATACTGGGCGTGAGAACGGCTGGCGAGCTGTTAAGCAAGCTACAGCACCTGTGGTTTGCACACGTAAGTTTTTCATTTTTTCAGGAATGACGGTTAGGCCTAATTCCGGAACTGCAGTTGACCTGCACTTACTGGGAAATCATTGTTCGCGGGTAATAATTGTAATCAGTGATCCCCATCACTAACGTTGTTCAGCGGGTTATCTGCACCTGTAAGCGACAAACGCTGGCCTTTTCAGTGTAGCGTACATGCAGCCACGGACATGTAAGGGCATAACACACCAGTTATTGGCCAATCTCATGTGCCAGAGCCTCACGTGTCTCTCTAGTAAGCCGGACTCGGACCGCGGGGTATGACGGAGTCTCGTTCGTTAACGGAATTAAGCTTGCAATGTGTGCATCTGTTCTGTAGCTGGCATGGTTGAGGTTTCCCAGGTGGAGTCGAATTTAACCATAGGCTCCACTCCTGGTGGTGCCCTTCTGGACATTCCTTTAAGGTTCAGCTTTGCAACCATACTGCCCACGTAAAACAAACACTTTGCCTTCATGAACGCTGTTTGGAGGGTCATGACTCGTGGGAATAACGCCGCCCAATCAGTTAACCTGCTAGAGAGATCCTTCGTTGCTCCCAAGCATGACATCACACTCCCTAGGAAGAAGGTAATGCCACTGTGGCAACCGTACTCCTGGGGGCGACACAAGTGCACTGATGCCCAGCCACTGCTCGATGAATCTGCTGGTACATTGACCCAGACCACTACATTCCCCTCGCACGCTACACGACCTGAATCTGACCCTGATGAAACTCAGGTTACCCTTCCCATATACAGTTCCATCTTACACGGTGACAAAGAGGAAGCTGCAGATGAAAGTGCAGGTTCGGCCCACCCGCCATCAGACACACCACCGTACTATCAGGGGCCCTGTGCCAGTGCCGTCGCCAACGAGTGGGCCCCCCCTGCTTGCCCAGGATCACAGCACTTGCAAAGTTGAAATACTGTGCAGTGAGATGGAAGATGGGGACGACGAGGAGTCCAGACAAGTACAGGGATTCCCTAGCGAAGAGACTTATTTGATTGTTTTCAATGTTGGGACAGCAATTTTTGGGCAGCACTATACTCTGGAGAATGATAGATGGGGCCCACCATACACTGGAACATTCCAAAGGTGGACATCAGACACTGGAGCAGCATTTACAGGGCCCATTATACACTAGAGCATTAGAAATGGGGCCCATTATGTTTGGAGCATTATTTGGGCCCATAAGACAGTGGAGCTTCATCCATGGGGACCAACATATACTGTAGCATTATGTGGAGCTCATCATATACTGTTTCAAACATTATATGGGACCAATGATTCTGTATGGAGAAATAGATGGGCCTCGTCATGAGATGTAAAAAGTGATGTATTTTTCATTGTACTATACCGCTATTTCTCTGCCGTATCGGAGCATGATGAGTTGTGGTATGTGTTAAAGGGGCGCTCTTTCGCCCAGGGCACATGAAAACCTGCAGCCAGCCCTCCCCCCCAACAACTTTAGCCAAATAACCCCCATTTTTCAGTGCGTAACTTGTATTATGAAGTTAATTAAGGTTGACAAGCTTAAGTAAGAAGAATTGATGCTTTTGGCATTCAAATGGGCACTGTAGGTGTGTTTCCTGTCCTCCTCTCACTGCCGACTTTTATTCCCCATTGACTTACATTGGGTTTCGTGTTTCGGGACGACCCCGACTTTTCCCTATAATCGGACGATCTTGCTCGACCCGACTTTTGGAAAAGTCGGGTTTCACGAAACGAAACGCGACCCTAAAAAAACCAAAAGTCGCTCAACTCTAGTCACTACTTCCCTTCTGAGCCCCGACGTGTGCCCATATAGTAGTTTTCTCCCACATATGGGGTATCAGCATACTCAGGACAAATTGCACAATAAGTTTTAGGGTCCTGTTACCCTTGGGAGAAGAAAAATTTGGGGTGAAAAGATCATTTTTGTGGAAAAAATATGATTTTTTAATTGTACGGCTGTACGTTATAAACTTCTGTGAAGCCCTTGTGGGTTAAAAGTTCTCACCACATATCTAGATAAGTTTCTTGGGGGTCTAGTTTTCAAAATGGGGTCACTTTTGGGGGGTTTCCACTGTTTAGGCACATCAGGGGTTCTCCAAAGTTGACATGACGTCCGATCTGAATTCCAGCCAATTTTGCATTGAAGAAGTCAAACGGCGCTCCTTCCCTTCTGAGCTCTGCCATGCGCCAAAACAGTGGTTCCCCCCACATATCAGGTATCAGCGTACTCAGGAGAAATGTCACAATAACTTTTGCAGTCCAATTTCTCCTGTTACCATTGGTAAAATAAAAAAAATGGACCTAAAGTATTTTTTTATGTGAAAAAAAGTTAAATGTTCTTTTTTTTAACCCCTTCCTACAATGGACGTAATATTCCGTCCATGTGACCCTGGACCTAACTACCATGGACGGAATATTATGTCCCAGCGATCAGCGGCACCCACGTGGTGAGCGCCGCTGATCGCGGCCGGGTGTCAGCTAATTATCATAGCTGACACCCGGCACAATGTGTCAGGGGCGGTCACGGACCGCCCCCGACACGTTAACCCCTTGTACACTGCGATCAAATGCGATCGCGGTGTACCGGGGGTTAAAGGGAAGCATCGGCAGGGAGGGGGCTCCCTCTGTGCTTCCCTGAGCCCCCCACGGCAGCACAATGTGCAGCGCTGCTGCGGGGGTCTCTTTCCCTACAGGCCCCCGGATCCAAGATGGCAACGGGGGCCTTCGGGGGCCTGCAGGGAGCTGGCTTCCTCATTGCCTGCAAAGCGCAGGCATGAGGAAGTCTGCAGCAGTGCCTGTGACAGATTGCTGGTCTGTCACAGTGATCTGTGATGTGACAGATCAGCGATCTGTCACAGGACAGTGATGTCCCACCTGGGACAAGGTAATAAAGTAAAAAAAAAAAAAAAAGTGTTAAAAATAATTTTAAAAAAATCGCTAAATAAATTAGCAAAAAAAAAAAAAAAATATTCCCCAATAAATCCATTTTTTCAAAATAAAAAAAATCAAAAACAATAAAAGTACACATATTTGGTATCGCCGTGTCCGTATCGACCCGCCCTATAAAACTGTCCCATTAGTTAACCCCTTTAGCGAACCCCTTAAAAAATAAAAATAAAAAACGAAGCAAAAAATAATGATTTATTATCATACCACAGAACAAAAAGTGCAATAACGCGCGATCAAAAAGACGCATATAAATATCCATGGTACCGCTGAAAACGTCATCTTGTCCTGCAAAAAACGAGCCACCAAACAGTGTCATCCGCAAAAAAATAAAAAAGTTATAGTTCGCAGAATAAGGCGATACAAAAATAATTATTTTTTATATAAAATTGTTTTCATTGCAAAAAACCGACAAAACATAAAAAACAACCTAAATGAGGTATCGCTGTAACCGTACTGACCCGAAGAATAAAAACGCTTTATCAATTTTACCACACACGGAACGGTGTAAACGCACCCCCCAAATGAAATTCATGAAACGCTGGTTTTTGTTCATTCTGTGTCCCAAAAATTGGAATAAAAAGCGATCAAAAAATGTCACGTGCCCGAAAATGGTACCAATAAAAATGTCAACTCGTTCCACAAAAAATAAGACCTCACATGACTCGGTGGGTCAAAATACGGAAAAATTATAGCTCTCAATATGTGGTAATGCAAAAACTATTTTTACAATAAAAAGCGTCTTTTAGCGTCTGACAGCTGCCAAAAATAAAAACCGCCATAAATAGTAAATGAAACCCCCCATTATCACCCCCTTAGTTAGGGAAAAATAATAAAACTAAAAGAAAATGTATTTATTTCCATTTTCCCGCTAGGGTTAGGGTAGGGCTAGGGTTAGGGTTAGGGCTAGGGTTAGGGTTAGGGCTAGGGTTAGGGCTAGGGTTAGGGCTAGGGCTCAGATTAGGGTTAGGGGTGTGTTGGGGTTAGGGTTGGAGTTATAATTGGGGGGTTTCCACTGTTTGGGCACATCAGGGGCTCTCCAAAGGCAACATGGCGTCTGATCTCAATTCCAGCCAATTCTGCGTTGAAAAAGTGAAATGGTGCTCCTTCCCTTCCAAGCTCTGCCATGCACCCAAACAGTGTTTTACCCCCATATGTAGGGTATCAGCCTACTCAGGACAAATTACAAAACAACTTTTGGGGTCCAATTTCTCCTGTTACCCTTAGGAAAATAAAAAATTGGGGGCAAAAATATAATTTTGCGGAAAAAAATGTTTTTTTTATTTTCACGCCCAGGCGTTATAAACTTCTGTGAAGCACTTGGGGGTTCAAAATGCTCTCCACACATCTAGATAAGTTCCGTGGGGGGTCTAGTTTCCAAAATGGGGTCACTTGTGGGGAGTTTCAATAGTTTAGGTACATCAGGGGCTCTCCAAACGCACATGACACCCGCAGACCAATCCATCAAAGTCTGCATTCCAAAATGTCACTGCTTCCCTTCCGAGCCCCGACGTTTGCCCATACAGTAGTTTTCTCCCACATATGAGGTATCAGCGTACTCAGGACAAACAACTTTTGGGGTCCAATTTCTCCTGTTACCCTTGGGAAAATAAAAAAATGGGGACTAATTGATCATGTTTGTGGAAAAAATACGATATTTTTATTTTCACGCCCGGTCGTTATAAACTTCTGTGAAGCAATGGGGGGTTCACAGTGCTCACCACACATCTAGATAAGTTCATTAGGGGGTCTAGTTTCCAAAATGGGGTCACTTGTGGGGGGTTTCCACTGTTTAGGTACATCAGGGACTCTCCAAAAGCAACATGACACCCGCAGACCATGCCATCAAAGTCTGCATTCCAAAGCGTCACTACTTCCCTTCCGAGCCCCGACGTGTCCCCATACAGTAGTTTTCTCCCACATATGAGGTATCAGCGTACTCAGGAAAAATTGGACAACAACTTTTGGGGTCCAATTTCTCCTGTTACCCTTGGGAGAATAAAAAAATTGGAGACTAATTGATCATGTTTGTGGAAAAAATATGATTTTTTTATTTTCATGCCTGGGCATTATAAAATTCTGTGAAGCCCTTGGGGGTTCAAAGTGCTCACCACACATCTAGATAAGTTCCTCAGGGGGTCTAGTTTCCAAAATGGGGTCATTTGTGGGGGGTTTCCAATGTTTAGGTACATTAGGGGCTCTCCAAAAGCAACATGACACCCGCAGACCATTCCATCAAAGTCTGCATTCCAAAACGTCACTACTTCCCTTCCGAGCCCCGATGTGTCCCCATACAGTAGTTTTCTCCCACATATGGGGTGTCAGCGTACTCAGAACAAATTGGACAACAACTTTTGGGGTCCAATTTCTCCTGTTACCCTTGGGAAAATAAAAAAATGGGGACTAAAAGATGATGTTTGTGGAAAAAATACGATTTTTTTATTTTCACGCCCGGACATTATAAACTTCAGTGAAGCACTGGGGGGTTCAAAGTGCTCACCACACATCTAGATAAGTTCCTCAGGGGGTCTAGTTTCCAAAATGGTGTCATTTGTGGGGGGTTTCTACTGTTTTGGTACATCAGGGGCTTTCCTAACGCGACATGGTGTCCGATCTCAATTCCAGCCAAAAACGTCAAATGGCGCTGCTTCCCTTCCGAGCTCTGCCATGCGCCCAAATAGTGGTTTACACCCACATGTGGGGTATCAGCGTACTCAGGACAAATTGCACAATATCTTTTAGGGTCATGTTACTTTCGGAAAAAAAAGAATTGAGGGTGAAAAGATCATTTTTGTGGAAAAAATATGATTTTTTAATTGTACCGCTGTACATTATAAACTTCTGTGAAGCACTTGGGGGTTCAAAGTTCTCACCACACATCTAGATAAGTTCCTTGGGGGGTCTAGATTCCAAAATGGTGTCATTTGTGGGGGGTTTCCACTGTTTTGGTACATCAGGGGTTTTCCAATCGCGACATGGTGTCCGATCTCAATTCTAGCCAAAAACGTCAAATGGTGCTGCTTCCCTTCCGGGCTCTACTATGTGCCCAAATAGTCATTTACACCCACATATGGGGTATCAGCGCACTCAGGACAAATTGCACAATAACTTTTAGGGTCCTGTTACCCTTAGAAAAATAAAAATTGGGGGTGAAAAGATCATTTTTGTGGAAAAAATATGATTTTTTAATTGTACCGCTGTACGTTATAAACTTCTGTGAAGCCCTTGTGGGTTCAAAGTTCTCACCACATATCTAGATAAGTTCCTTGGGGGGTCTAGTTTCCAAAATGGGGTAACTTGGGGGGGTTTCCACTGTTTAGGTACATCAGGGGCTTTCCAAATGCGACATGGCGTCCAATCTGAATTCCAGCCAATTTTGCATTGAAAAAGTCAAACGGCGCTCCTTCCCTACTGAGGTCTGCCATGCGCCGAAACAGTGGTTCCCCCCCACATATCAGGTATCAGCGTACTCAGGACAATTTGCACAATAACTTTTGCAGTCCAATTTCTCCTGTTACCCTTGGTAAAATAAAGAAAATTGAACCTGAAGTATTTTTTTTGTGAAAAAAAGTTAAATGTTCATTTTTTTTTAATATTACCTAAAGGGTTAATAAACTTCTCGAATGTGGTTTTAAGCACCTTAAGGGGTGCAGTTTTTAGAATGGTGTCACTTTTGGGTATTTTCTATCATATAGACCCCTCAAAGTGGCTTCAAATGTGATGTGGTCCATAAAAATAAAATGGTGTTGCAAAAATGAGAAATCGCAGGTCAATTTTTAACCCTTATAACTTCCTAATAGAAAAATTTTGGTTCCTAAATTGTGCTGATGTGAAGTAAACATATGTGAAATGTTACTTATTAAGTTTTTTGTGTGCCATATCTCTGTGATTTAAGGGCATGAAAATTCAAAGTTGGAAAATTGCGAAATTTTCAAAATTTTTGCCAAATTTCCATTTTTTTCACAAATAAACGCAAGTTATATGAATGAAATTTTACCACTATCATGAAGTACAATATGTTGCGAGAAAATATTGTCAGAATCAGTGGGATCCATGGAAGCGTTCCAGAGTTATTACCTCATAAAGGGACAGTAGTCAGAATTGCAAAAATTTGCCCGGTCATGAACCGGGGTTAAACCTCGTGAAATGAAATATCAAAAGATTCAGTCATCTCTAGTTATATGCATTACTGCATATAAGTGCTTTACCATGTAACAGTGATGTAAAATACAATTGTGTGCAAGTGTTTAGCAGTTAAGAGGAACAATATGAACAGTTTTGGAAACTATTGCAGGTATTACTTTATGCATGTTTTGTAAAAATGTTGCCACAAAAAGACATGAACACAGTTTCCCCCAATATGGCACAAAGAAGATTTATGGACAAGTATCTTTTTTTTTTTTATTTAAGAAGCAGGAATAGTGAAATCATGATATTATAGACCATTGTTACAATTTTTTTTTTTTTTTTATTATTATTATTATATTTGCAGATCTGAAAATTTTTACAGACCTGATTTTTCTATTTTGCATAATTCTAAAAGAAGAGAGATCCATCAAAGGTAATGTTTCTACATCTTTTAAAAAGAGCTGTCAAAAAGAAAAATTAAAAGATATTGTGGATTTTGTCTTGTTCCTGTTTTATTTCTCTTTTATTTAATGCATGCATTTACTAACTTAGCCAAATAAAACATTGTAACCTATTTACCTGCGCGTATCTGCCAGTCATGCACAATGTAGAGACTTAATTTCTGTTTATTGTCTATCATGCAGTTTCTAATTTTCAAATATTTCAAAGCAAACAGCAGGTATCACTATTGAATCACCGAGGAAAAATAGATTCATGATTATGTGTGATATTCCATTTATTAAACAGAAAATTTACATTTTACCACACTCAGGAAATTCAGAATAATGCAGTTACACACAAGAATTGATTCAAAAACTAAAAGGAAGGAAACAAGTTTCATGGTTCTACTGTCTCACACAGGAATAAGCTTTATGGTTTCAACAATCTCATGCGAAGTAAAAGGTTGAACTGAACACAGGAATCAAAAAGGCACTTGCTACTAATGCTTTACACTTACTACCCATTAAAATTGCTGCACCATAAATTGCTGCAACACAGGTATTACTCTGGGCTGCACAGCTTCATCACCTATGGCATTCTGCATTGTCTGCTTTTGTCTGACCTCTACTGGTGAAAAGAGTCCTGCGTTTAGGCAATGAGGGCTTCAAAGTGGCACTGAGGTCATGATAATGTTAATCCATTCTGCATTCTGTCTTAATTTTTCCACCCACCACAGCTCAGTGCATTTCTACTCTTGGTATTAATCCCACTAACCCACAATACCCTGTATAAAACATTCCTTCACTTGTGAAGCATCCCCCATAAATTTATGATTTGTTATGTAACTAATAAAGATGAGCGAACGTGTTCGGAAAACATTTGCCAATCTCAAATTTGGCATGAACATAACACATTTGGATTCGTGTTCGCTTTCATGAGCATTTTTACTCAAAGTCGGCAAAAGTCAGTCACAGATTGGTAAATCATCACATTTCCACAAAAGCTTCTGTTATTACTTTGGCTAGGATAATGTTGCCTTATGATGTGCAGGAGGGACAAGTTTCATGAGGGGAAGGGGTGTGTCTAGGTCAGAGGAACATGTGGAGAGGTTACAGCAGTGGCACACGCTTTTTTTCCCCTTAACTTTATGTGTGCTGTTTCCGGCAATCAATCACGGTGCAGAAACCATCCACAACATCATGACACAAGGTCTTCTGTGATTGATTGCCAACTATAGTGTTGCAGCCATGAGGCCCAATTAGCTACTCCAAATCATTTGTGCTAAACTGTGTTTCAGTGGCAAATCAGAAACCCAGATTTCCATGGAAAAATTGTTAGGCCTAATATAGTGGTGCAGCCACTAGGTGCAATTAGCTACTACAAATCGTTTGTGCTAAACTGTGTTTCAGTGGCAAATCAGAAACCCAGATTTCCATGGAAAAATTGTTAGGCCTAATATAGTGGTGCAGCCACTAGGTGCAATTAGCTACTACAAATCGTTTGTGTTCAAATCAGAAGGCTATATTTCCATTTAAAAATCGTTAGGCATAACAGTGTTGTTCAGACACACTATCTAAGAAAATAAATAAAGAATGTTCATTGAGTAATAGCTGACTGACAACTGTGGGCCTAAAGTCCCTGTCACACACAGCGATCTTGCTAGAGATATCGCTGCTGTGTCACAAGTTTTGTGGCGCAACAGTGATCTCACCAGCGACATCGCTGTGTGTGACACTTACCAGCGACCGGCCCCCTGCCAGGTATCGCTGATCGTCCTAGAATGGCCAGGACATTTTTTTGATCGCTGGTCTCCCACTGGCCAGCACACAATGCTGCGTGTGGCAGGCGGGAGACCAGCGATCAGCGAGCTGGTGCTGGTAACTAAGGTAAACATCGGGTCCCTAAGCGGCGTGCAGCGCTTAGAAACCCGATGTGTACCTTAGTTACCAGCGCGCTGGTGCAGGGAGCTGGTAACCAAGGTAAACATCAGGTTTCTAAGTGCCGCACGCCGCTTAGAAACCCGATATGTAACTTGGTTACCAGCTCCCTGCACCAGCGCGCTGGTAACTAAGGTACACAGTAGGTAACTAAGCGATGTGCGTCGCTTGTTACCCACGTGTCGCTGGTGCTGATCGCTGGTGAAGCTGCCTGTTTGGCAGCTCACCAGCAATCATGTAGCGACACATCAGTGATCCTGACAAGGTCATATCGTTGTCGGGATCGCTGGTGCGTCGCTATGTGTGACGGGACCCTAAGGTTGTGAAACAGCAGGGTACAAAAGGGAAGGTACTTATACTTACAACATGAGTGGGGAAAAGTGAGGTTGTGGTGGAAAGGGGAATAGGCTTGGTGTTGAATGTGTAAGTGGGTTAGGTGTTAATGTGAATGAAAGTTCAAGTGAACAAACACCATCTCGTCCTATCCAAACACCACTGACAACATCTGTTACTGGTGAGTGTACTCGACTCCCTTTCTTTGGCAGCTGCACAGCAGTATGCCTTGTAGAGAGAGCATGTACTCCAGTGGATGGCAAGCACTGCATCAAGTGGCCTCTTCTCCTCTTCTTCCACCTTAACATCACACACAGTAAAATTTTCCAAATGCCCAACTGGCTGTGGGGAACCTCAGATGGGCCACTCTGAAAAGCTGTTCACACATTGTATTCCATGGGCATCGGAGGTCTGCTCTGAAGAATCACAGAATCCACAGGAGGAAAGCATCTGCCATGATGCCCAAAATTTTTTCATGTTGGATCAGGGTCCAGAAGAAGTAGGGTCCGAGCAGAATCCAGATCCTCGTCACAAGACATTAAAGACCAAGGTGAACCTAATGTGACTCAGATACTTGAAATGCACGTGGACGGTACTGTGGCATCAGGGCAGGGAGGAAGAGGGTGGCTTACAGTGATCAAGAGGGGTGCATGGCACCAGACAAACTGTTAGTGAAGATGCAGGAGCCGGGGAACAAATTGAGGAGGACGAGGTAATGGACATGCAACAATCATGAGATGAAGAGGATAATAATATGCTTTCTGTTGCCCGTGGTTGGCGAGAGGGGACAGAGAAATCAACCCTGATTGTTACCCCACCAACAACACAGGATGGACTTGGACCTCATAGAAGTGCCTGCCACATGAGTGCCTTCTTGCTGCACTATCTTCAACATGATGCACATATTCTTAGGGTTAGAACTAGTGCTGACTACTGGGTGGCTGTTCTGTTTTATCCATGTAGAAGAGTAAATTTAGCCAGATGCTTACCCCCCTTGAAAGGGATGCGCAAATACTGGAGTAATACACTTGTAGACAATCTTAAGACTGGTTGTCCCCAAGACCACAGTGATGCACACATTGTGCAACTCAGATGTAGAGCTCCAACCTCGGAAACGTCAAGGCATTATTGCCAAAATATTAGTAGCAGTAGTGTAAGGGCAGAGACACACTGGCATATTTCTCCTGTGATAATCGCATCGCACTGAACGGACTGGCCGTCACCTCTCCTGACCTGAGCATGACAGCATGATGGATTACTATGCAGCTGTCAAGCTCAGGTCAGGAGAGCAGACAGCCAGTGCGAGTTTTACAATGCGATTCTCGGACAAAAAATATGGCAGTGTGTCTCTGCCCTAAATAGCATAATCAAGTTCTGTGACACATTTAATGCATTTTTACAACAGCCTGTGTATCAGAGTATAGCCAGAATAAAGACTTATTTGAAATAAACAAAACACTTAAACTTTTGCATTTAAAAATGACAAACACAATTATACTGACCTAATATCTAATTCCACTCAATCCCTCATCTCCTGTAATAAAACAAAAATTAAAAAAACAATATAACTCACCTGTCTGTTTTGCCCTACACCATAATTCATGTCTGGGGGATAAACAGTTTTTAACCTGGACGGAGCCAAGATGCGACCATGCAGGCTGAGACCCACTGGTGAATGAGCTGCTGTGAGCTGCACCTACCCATAAATTCAGGCTTCAGTCTCAGAGAGGAATTCACACTAGACACAGTGGGCATAGAAAGTATTCAGACCCCATTAAATATTTCACTGTTTGTTTCATTGCAGCTATTTGGTAAATTCAAAAAAGTTCATATTTTTCTCATTAATGTACAGCTAAGTACAGAGATTTCCTGGATGAAAACCACTTTCAGACTCAGACTTGGCTGAAGGTTCACCTTCCAACAGGACAATGACCCTAAGCAGACAGCTAAAATAACAAAGGAGTGGCTTCATACAACTCTGTGACCATTCTTAACTGGCCCAGACAGAGCACTGACTTAAACCCAATTGAGCATCTCTGGAGGGACCTGAAAATGGCTGTCCACCAACGTTCACCATCCAACCTGACGGAACTGGAGAGGATCTGCAAGGAAGAATGGCAGAGGATCCACAAATCCAGGTGTGAAAAACTTGTTGCATCATTCTCAAGAAGACTCATGGCTGTACTAGCTCAAAAGGGTGCTTCTACTCAATACTGAGCAAAGGGTCAGAATACTTGTGACCATTTTTCTTTTTTCAATAAATTTGCAAATATTTCTACATTTCTGTTTTTTTCAGTCAAGATGGGGTGCAGAGTGTACATCAATGAGAAAAAAATGAACTTTTTTTAATTTACGAAATGGATGCAATGAAACAAAGTGAAAAATTTCAAGGGGTCTGAATACTTTCCGTACCCACTGTAGGTTCTCAGCAAACTGGAAATCTTCTTGTCGTTGGCTGCTAGGCATGTTTGAATTGGCCAAATTATGTGCTAAGAATCTCCATTTTTTCTTATTATCTAGAGCAATAATGCTATTCACATTTCATATGTTTCACATTTACATGCTTTAGCACTACAGAGGGCAACTGAACTTGTGTGTTACAGAATATGATAACATTGGGTTGTCATATTGAAAATTATCATTTTTTTCATGAAAAAGTTGATTTAGCCCCAAATGTTTCACTTTTGCAAGAGGTAACACAAAGAGTGGACCCCACAATTTTTTACCCACTTTCTTCTGAGCACAGTATGTTATCCATATTCCTCTGTTTGGACACACAACATGGCTCGGAAGGGAAGAAGCAACATTTGGTATTTGGAATGTAAATTTGGCTGGAATAGATTGCAAACATCATGTCTCATTTGCAGATTACCTGAGGTACCAAAAAGCAGAAACCCCCACAAGTGAACCCATTTTAGAATCTAGACCATTAAGGAATTCATTTAGGGGTGTGTTGAGCTTGTTGAACTTTTTAAAAAAACATGGATGTGAAAACAAATATTACTTTTTTTTCTACTAAAATGTTCTTTCAGCCCCAAGTTTAAAATTTTCACAATGGATAATAGAAGAAAATGGATCTCATAATTTGACACACAATTTCTCCTTAAAGTGATGATATCCCATATCTGGTTAAGACTGCTGTTTGGGCACATGCAGGGTTCCGAATGTCAAGGTCAATATTAGATTTTGGAGCATAAATTTGTCTGGAATAGATTTTGAATGCCATGTCGCAATTTCAAAGCCCCTGATATGCCAAAAAAGCAGAAAGTCCCCACAAATTAGCTCATTTTGGAAGCTAGACCCCTCAATAAATGAATCTATTGGTGTATTGAGCATTTTTAATCTACAGGTAAATCACCAAACTTTATAACATTTAGATGTGAATACAAAAATTATATTTGTTCAGCTAAAATAATGTTTTAGCACCAAATTTATAAATAACATGAGGTGCAATTGGAGAAAATGGACCCCATAATTTTTTATAGGATTTGTACTGGCAGTACCCCTTATGTGGCTTTACACTACTGTTTGAGAACACAGCAGGCATCAGAAGGGAAGGAGAGCTACTTGGCTTTTGGAAAGCAGATCTGTTATGAGTTCATTTTCCCCTTCACCATTGAGGTCTGATGAACTCCCTCTTCTGGTGAAGGAAGGTAGTGAGGCTGATTACCAAGCACCTGAGCTGGGAGAGGATGACTGGGCGACGGGGATCTCTGACTGGATATAAGGCAGCCGACGCCCTTCCTCCTCGCTGGTGATTTCTCTGTGGAATTCTAGGAGACCAGTCTGATTCCTGCTCCTCAAAAGCTAAGTTTTCTGCTTTGCCTTTTTGCATTTGTGTTTTGGTTTTAGTTTGTCTTGCTTTTCTGGATTTTGACATTCCCTGCTGGGGTGAGCTGAATTCCTTTTTTGTCGGTTGCTCTGTCTTCAGAAAATACCTGAGTACTGACATAGTCTTTTTGAAGCCTAGCGTCTTCAGGGCCTTTTTCCCTGTCAGTCTGTTGGCTCTTATTTTCATAGGGTTTTTCGCGGATTGCAGACAGCAGCTTTCCTATCCTGTCCTGTCTATTTAGCTTGGGCCCCATCATTTGCTCAGTCTATCTTTCTATCTGTGTTAGTGTTTTTTCTTCTTGCTTCACCGTCATTATATGTTGGGGCTGCCTATTGCTTTGGGGTCTGATCTTGGGCAGTTTAGATTTCCCTTTCTGTCTTTAGGCTAGGCAGTTCTCCGGCTGTGATCGAGGGGTCTAGGGCATCGTAGGAACCCCCCACGGCTACTGCTAGTTGTTGTTGATAGGTTCAGGGGTCTGCAATCCGATAGCTGCCAACTTCTCTGGTTTTCTGGACTTAGCTAGCATTTCTGTTTTTAACTCCTACGGTGACTCATTCATAACAGAATCACCAGCCATACCACAGATCCTAGGGTACTCAATAGCAGGAAAGAATTAAAAAAAAAAAAAAGTGTGTATATTTTTTCCACTATATCTCTGAGGCCGTAGGGGGAATTTTTTTCTCTCAATGGAGATAAAGCAATTGTCTGATTGTGTGGAGCAGCTCGCTGCGGAAGTGCGGGGAATTTCCGCCTACATTGCTCATTCACATGCTGCTGAACCAAAGATCCCTACTCCTGATGTGTTTTTTGGGTATCGATCTAAATTTTTGAATTTCAAAAATAATTGTAAATTATTTTTTGCCTTGAGGCCTAACTCGTCAGGGAGCTCCGCGCAGCAAGTTAAAATTGTCATCTCTTTGCTGCGTGGCGATCCCCAGGATTGGACGTTTTCTTTGAAACCTGATGATCCTAGTCTGACTAATCTGAACACATTTTTTCAAGCCTTGGGGTTGTTGTATGACGAACCTAATGCTATTGATCAGGCTGAAAAGACCCTGTTGGCATTGAGCCAGGGTCGAGATTCTGCAGAATTGTACTGTCAAAAATTCCGAAAGTGGTCGGTCCTTACTGCCTGGAATGATAATGCCTTGGCAGCTCTCTTTCGGAAGGGTTTGTCAGAAGCCGTAAAAGATACTATGGTGGGATTTTCTGTTCCCTCTGGTCTGGACGATTCTATGTCATTAGCCATTCAGGTTGATCGGCGTTTACGTGAACGCAGGACTGCACGAGAGGTGTTGCCACCTGTTGAACAAGTGTCTGAACCTATGCAATGTGATAGAGCTTTGTCCAGGGAGCAACGTCAGGAGTTCAGAAAGCGTAATAAGCTGTGTTTTTTTGTGGAGATGCCTCGCATATTATTTCTGTCTGTCCTAAACGAGAGAAACGTTTTGCACACACATTTTCTGTGGGTGGTGTTCAACCTAAGTTTCTTCTGGCAATTACTCTGATCTGCTACCTGTCCACATTTTCCGCCAAGGCTTTTGTGGATTCGGGAGCAGCCCTGAACCTAATGGACTTGGATTTTGCTAAACGTTGTGGATTTCCTATGACACCTCTGCGGACACCTATCCCTTTGAGGGGGATTGATGCTACTCCTTTGGCGAAAAATAAACCTCAGTTTTGGACCCAGGTGGTAATGCAGGTCGCCCCAAACCATCAAGAAAATTGCAGATTTTTGGTGTTGCATAATTTGCATGATACCATTGTTCTGGGGTTTCCCTGGTTGCAAATTCATAATCCAGTTTTGGACTGGAAATCTGTGTCTGTGGTGAGTTGGGGTTGTCGGTGTGCCCTTAGTGAGGCTCTGGTTTTTTCCACCTCTCCTCAGTCGCATGATGTTCCTGACTATTTGGCGGACTTTTATGATGTATTTAGTGAGAATGAGTCTGCGTCTTTGCCTCCTCATAGGAGTTATGACTGTGCAATTGAACTGAGCCTGGGGTGTAAATTTCCCAAGGGTCGGCTCTTCAATTTATCTGTACCCGAGCACGAGGCTATGCGATCCTATATTAAGGAGGCGTTGGAGAAGGGTCATATTAGACCATCCTCTTCACCATTAGGTGCTGGGTTTTTTTTCGTGGCGAAAAAGGATGGTTCATTAAGGCCTTGTATTGATTATTGTGCCCTCAACAAAATTACTATTAAATATCAGTATCCGTTACCCCTGATTTCGCATCTATTCTCCAGAGTTAAAGGTGCTTGCTGGTTTATAAAAAGCTTGACCTCAGAGGGGCGTATAATCTTATCCGCATTAAGCATGGGGATGAATGGAAGACGGCATTTAATACTCCAGAGGGACATTTTGAGTACCTGGTGATGCCTTTTGGGCTCACTAATGCCCCTTCTGTCTTCCAGTGCTTCATGAACCACATTTTCCAAGACTTTGTGGATAAATTTTTAATTATCTATCTGCATGATATTTTGATCTTCTCCAAGGATTGGGATTCTCATGTGTAACATGTTCGGACGGTGTTCCAGATCTTGAGGGAGAATTCCCTGTATGTCAAAGGATCGAAATGCCTTTTTGGAGTACAGAGGATTTCATTTTTGGGATTTATTTTGTCTCCGTCAACTATTGAAATGGATCCGGCCAAG
Organism: Dendrobates tinctorius; assembly: GCF_039654945.1. Classification (NCBI taxonomy): domain Eukaryota; kingdom Metazoa; phylum Chordata; class Amphibia; order Anura; family Dendrobatidae; genus Dendrobates; species Dendrobates tinctorius. Next base: position 1,945,290 of record NW_027361779.1, on the reverse strand, counting down.
GTACAGGCCATTTATGATTAGGTTCAGCCCACTTCTTTGAAGGCCCTTCAGAAGTTTTGGGGTTTTGCTAAATTTTTATCAGAAATTTATAGCAAAATTTTCTAGTATTGCCAAGCCATTGACTGATCTGACTAAGAAGGGTGCTGATGTGTTGAATTGGTCTCCGGAGGCTTTTTCTTCCTTTCAGGAGCTGAAGCGAAGATTCACTTCTGCCACGGTTTTGCGGCAACCTGATGTCTCACTCCCGTTCAAGGTAGAGGTGGACGCTTCTGAGATTGGTGCAGGAGCTGTTTTGTCCCAAAAGGATCCTGTAACATCTAAAATGAATCCCTGTGCTTTCTTTTCCCGAAAGTTCTCCCCATCTGAACGTAACTATGATGTGGGGAATCGGGAACTGTTGGCCATGAAATGGGCATTTGAGGAGTGGAGACATTGGTTGGAGGGAGCTAAACATCAAGTCGTGGTCCTCACTGACCACAAGAATTTGATTTACCTGGAGTTGGCCAAACGCTTGAACCCTAGACAGGCTAGATGGGCCTTGTTTTTTACACGTTTTGATTTTGTGGTCTCTTTTCTTCCTGGCACTAAGAATGTCAAGGCTGACGCTCTTTCTAGGAGCTTCTTTGCTGATTCTCCTGTGGTGACCAAGCCTGCTACCATCTTAGGCGAAGGGGTAGTTCTTTCTGCCATCTCGCCCGATTTGAGACGTGTTCTGGAAGAGTTCCAGGAGGACAAACCTGAGCGTTGTCCCAGTGGAAAGTTGTATGTTCCTGACCAGTGGAAGAAGAGAGTGATGTCTGAAGTTCATTGCTCTGCATTGGCTGGTCATCCTGGTATTTTTGGTACTAGAGATCTGGTGAGTCGGTCTTTTGGTGGCCCGCCTTGTCTCGTTATGTCAGGAATTTTGTGCAGTCCTGTGGGACTTGCTCCCGGTCTAAACCTTGTTCTCGCTCTAGTGGGTTGTTGATGCCTTTGCCGGTCCCCAGGAGGCCATGGACCCATATTTCAATGGATTTCATCTCTGATATGCCTGTCTCTCAGAGAATGACTATTATTTGGGTGATTTGTGATAGGCTCTCTAAGATGGTCCATCTTGTACCACTCCCTAAGTTGCCATCTTCCTCTGAGTTGGTGCCCCTGTTTTTGCAACAGGTGGTTCGCTTGCACGGGATTCCTGAGAACATTGTATCTGACAGAGGAGTTCAGTTTGTGTCTAAAATTTGGAGGATGTTCTGTTCCAAGCTGGGAATTCAGTTGTCCTTCTCCTCTGCGTTTCACCCTCAGACCAAGGGGCAGACGGAGAGAACAAACCAGACCTTGGAGTCGTATTTGAGATGTTTTATTTCCGCTGATCAGGATGATTGGGTTTCATTTTTGCCCTTGGCTGAATTTGCTTTAAATAATAAAGCTAGTTCTGCCACTTTGATGTCACATTTTTTTTGTAACTTTGGGTTTCATCCTCGATTTTCTTCAGGGCAGGTGGAGCCTTCTGCCTGCCCAGGTGTTGACACTGTGGTGGAGAGAATGCACCAGATCTGGGACCAAGTGGTGGATAAGTTATCTCTCTCCCAGGAAAAGGCCCAGCGGTTTTCCAACCCACATAGGACCGTTGGTCCCTAGTTTAAGCTGGGTGATATGGTTTGGTTATCATCAAAAAATATCGCTATGAAGGTAGCTTCTCCTAAGTTTAAGCCTAGATTTATTGGGCCTTACAAGATTTTGGAGATCATTAATCCGGTCTCTTTTCAGTTGGCTCTTCCTGTCACATTTAATCCATAATGTGTTTCATAAGTCCTTGTTGAAGAGGTTTGTTGAACCAGTAGTTCCTGGAGTGGCACCTCCGGACCCTGTATTGGTTGAAGGTAACATGGAATATGAGGTAGAGAAGATACTGGATTCCCGTCTGGCTAGACAGAGACTCCAGTATTTGGTTAAGTGGAAGGGTTGTGGTCAGGAGGATAATTCCTGGGTCTCTGCCTCTGATATTCATGCCAAAAGATTGGTGCATGCCTTTCATCGGGCTCACCCTGATCGCCCTGGTGGCGTGGATGAGGGTTCGGTGACCCCTCCTCAAGGGGGAGGTACTGTTATGAGTTCATTTTCCCCTTCACCATTGAGGTCTGATGAACTCCCTCTTCTGGTGAAGGAAGGTAGTGAGGCTGATTACCAAGCACCTGAGCTGGGAGAGGATGACTGGGCGACGGGGATCTCTGACTGGATATAAGGCAGCCGACGCCCTTCCTCCTCGCTGGTGATTTCTCTGTGGAATTCTAGGAGACCAGTCTGATTACTGCTCCTCAAAAGCTAAATTTTCTGCTTTGCCTTTTTGCATTTGTGTTTTGGTTTTAGTTTGCCTTGCTTTTCTGGATTCTGCCATTCCCTGCTGGGGTGAGCTGAATTCCTTTTTTGTTGGTTGCTCTGTCTTCAGAAAATACCTGAGTACTGACATAGTCTTTTTGAAGCCTAGCGTCTTCAGGGCCTTTTTCCCTGTCAGTCTGTTGGCTCTTATTTTCATAGGGTTTTTCGCGGATTGCAGACAGCAGCTTTCCTATCCTGTCCTGTCTATTTAGCTTGGGCCCTATCATTTGCTCAGTCTATCTTTCTATCTGTTAGTGTTCTTTCTTCTTGCTTCACCGTCATTATATGTTGGGGCTGCCAATTGCTTTGGCGTCTGCTCTGGGGCAGTTTAGATTTCCCTTTCTGTCTTTAGGCTAGGCAGTTCTCCGGCTGTGATCGAGGGGTCTAGGGCATCGTAGGAACCCCCCACGGCTACTGCTAGTTGTTGTTGATAGGATCAGGGGTCTGCAATCCGATAGCTGCCAACTTCTCTGGTTTTCTGGACTTAGCTAGCATTTCTGTTTTTGCCTCCTACGGTGACTCATTCATAACACAGATCCCATTTGAATAGATTGTGGATGCCAATAGCAGAGCACTTGAGGTGCCAGAGCAGCAACCCCCCCCAGTAACCCCATATTGGAAAGTTCTCTTTATAAGGAATCCATTTAGGGGTGTAGAGAGTATTTTAAACCCATTGGTGCCTCACAGAATTTTATAACAATTGGTTGCTGAAATATAACATTTTAGTGATAAAAATGTAATTTTTTTATTTGCTTCAAATTGGTCATTTACACAAGTGTGAATTTGTGAAATTGGACCCCACAATTTATTGCGCAAGTTCTCCCAAATGTGGTGATACCCTATTTATTGACAGAAACTACTGTTTAACCACATATCATGCTGAGAAGGATGGAGCGCTATTTGGATTTTGTAGCACAGATTTTTCTAGAACTTTTTTTCCTGGGTAACAATTGCGGAGTCCCTAAGAGCCAGAAAAGCAAAAAATAAAACAAAATTAACCCCATTGTAGAAAGTGTACCTCTCAATGAATTAATCTTTGGCTGCAGTGACTGTTTTGTAACATCCACACCATGCTTTTTTGCTGGAGAAATGCTTATCAACCAGTTTAGTTCCCATACATTTTGCTCCCTTTAAAATTTAGTGCCCCCATACATTGTGCTACATTTGTGCTTCTGGGGAAATGCACTCCATAAATTGTTAAGCACGCTCTCCCCGCTACAATAATGACAAACATGTGGCCGCTTATTGTGGTTTAGGCACAGTGGGGCTGAAAAGGAAGGGAGCATTTGGATTTGGAAGCACAGATTTCAATGGATTTTATTTGATGGGGTGGGTGGGAGCCATGTAGTTTTTCCAGAGTCTTTAATCTACCAGTAAGGTTGGACCCTTGTGTTTCCAGTGAGAGATGACAAATCTGAATAAAGTTTCATTTTGAGCTCAATAAGTCAGGGTTTTTATTGGTAAAATGTTAGGGTATATAAGGGATCACAAGCTTGTTTTCTACACTGAGCACTTGTGTTGGGTTTTCTGTGTAAATCCCACAAAAATGCGATTCAGACTAAATCTCTGATGGAACCACTCACCATAATGAGACATATGGAGACACATTGGAGTGGCATTCATGTTTTTAGGTGTCCACAGAACTGTGGTCGTCCACACTTGTGTGCTAAAAAGACACCTAAAATAATGGGACACTGCCAGAACTGAGACCAGAGAGAGTCCAAAGTGACTCCAGGTGCCTCATAAGTGACTGGTTCCGTCTGGAGTTTCATTTGAATAGGATTTACAAGGAAGTGCAGACGTAAGCGCTCAGTGGAGAGCGCAGGATAAATGTGACTGGAGCCTTGTTCTGATTTTGTGGGAGGCAGAATGAACAAATAAACAACAGTGCAAGAATATTTAAAATATTTCTTTTTTTTGCATAGTTCACCATGCGGTATATTTGATAAGACAGCTTTATTGTTCCGGTTGATTCGATTACAGCGATTACAAATTTATATATTTTATTTTTGTTTTGCTGCTATCATGCATTAAAAATGATTTTTTATAAAAAAAATCCTGCTTTTAGTTTCCATATTCTGAGAGCTCTACCTTTTTTTGTCGAACAGTGCTTATTTTTGTGGTATGAGTTGGATTTTTTTTGTGGTATGAGTTGGAGATTTTTATGGTACCATTTTGGCGCACATGTTTTTGATGGGGACCTTGAGTGCTGACACTGCTTGAATGATACCGGCATGGGAGGTGAGAATAAGCTTTTTTTATTTTATTGTGGCCAAACTTTTAGATCAAGAAGAAGATGTCATAGTAGTGGACAACTCCTTAAATGGTATATTTGCAGCATATGTCACAAATATCTAATGAATGTGATTTTCACCACTGAGATATGCATGTTTAGCAAGTGGCCCTGTCAGGAATAGAAAAAGCTAAATAGATAAATAGAAAAAGCGGTGCATGCGCAGCCATCACCTATTCCTGACAAAGCACAGCTGGACAGTTATTGACACATGCCTTAAAAGTATTACAAAAGAAAGCCTCTTCAGAAAGGTATTTTTTCTTTATTTTTTATCTGCATACCTCTGAAACAGTATTTATATAGTGTTTATATTTACAAACAAATGTAAACTAGTAAGTTGCTTGTTTTTACAATTTTGAAATTTAAACCATTTAATAAGTTGAGACATTACCTTCAAATAGTAAAACACTGTGTCTCACACTTATTAGGACTGGTTTTGGAAATTAACTTGGACCTGTTAAAGAAAAACAATGATTGGTTTAAATTGAACCAATTTTATTAAAAAGCCTGTTAATACATTTGGTACTGTCTGAAAACCATGGGTAAGCATAAATTTACACTGAAGATTTGCTCTATTTTCTAGCTTTCATATCAATAAATCTTTCTGATATTTGAAAGTTGTAAAGCATGCATATGTTTTCCAACTATCTTTTTCTAGCAAGAAAATAAAAATAAAGAGGCGGCTTTTGCACGAGTATGCTGTCCTGATTGGCCACTTTTTAAAATACAGTTTATGCCAAAAACTAGACTTAAAAACAGATTAACAAACATGAGCTTAACCCCTGACCCCAAGGGTGGTTTGCATGTTCATGACCGGGCCAATTTTTACAATTCTGACCACTGTCCCTTTATGAGGTCATAACTCTGGAACGCTTCCATGGATCCCTGTGATTCTGACATTGTTTTCTCATGACATATTGTACTTCATGCTAGTGGTAAAATTTCATTCAAATAATTAGCTTTTATTTGTGAAAAAAACAGAAATTTGGTGAAAATTTTGAAAATTTCGCAACTTTCCAACTTTGAATTTTTATGCCCTTAAATCACAGAGATCTAGCACACATAAAACTTGATAAGTAACATTTCCCATATGTTTACTTTCAATCAGCACAATTTTGGAACCAAAATTTTTTTTTGTTAGGAAGTTATAAGGGTTAAAAATTGACCAGCGATTTCTCATTTTTGCAACACCATTTTATTTTTACGGACCACATCACATTTGAAGCCACTTTGAGGGGTCTATATGATAGAAAATACCCAAAAGTGACACCATTCTAAGAACTGCACCCCTTAAGGTGCTCAATACCACATTCAAGAAGTTTATTAACCCTTTAGGTGCGTTACAGGAATTTTTTGAATATTTAAAAAAAATGAACATCTAACTTTTTTTTACAAAAAAATACTTCAGATTCAATTTTTTTTATTTTACCAAGTGTAACAGGAGAAATTGGACTGAAAAAGTTATTGTGCAATTTGTCCTGAGTACGCTGATACCTGATATGTGGGGGGAACCACTGTTTTGGCGCATGGCAGAGCTCAGAATGTAAAGTGCGCTGTTTGACTTTTTCAATGCAAAATTGGCTGGAATTCAGATCGGACGCCATGTCACGTTTGGAGAGCCCCTGATGTACCTAAACAGTGGAAACCCCCCACAAGTGACCCCATTTTGGAAACTAGACCCCCCAAGGAAATTATCTAGATATGTGGTGAGAACTTTGAACCCACAAGGGCTTCACAGAAGTTTATAACGTACAGCGGTACAATTAAAAAATCATATTTTTTCCACAAAAATGATCTTTTCACCCCCAATTTTTATTTTCCCGAGGGTAACAGGATGCTAAAAGTTATTGTGCAATTTGTCCTGAGTACGCTGATACCCCCACATGTGGGGGTAAACCACTATTTGGGCGCATGGCAGAGCTCGGAAGGGAAGCAGCACCATTTGTCGTTTATGGCAGGAATTGAGATCGGACACCATGTCGCGATTGGAAAACCCCTGATGTACCAAAACAGTGGAAACCCCCCACAAATGACACAACTTTGGAAACTAGACCCCCCAAGGAACTTATCTAGATGTGTGGTGAGCACTTTGAACCCCCCAGTGCTTCACAGAAGTTTATAACGCCCGGGCATGAAAGTAAAAAAATCGTATTTTTTCCACAAACATGATCAATTAGTCCCCAATTTTTTTATTTTCCCAAGGGTAACAGGAGAAATTGAACATCAAACGTTGTTGTCCAATTTGTCCTGAGTACTCTGACACCCCATATGTGGGAGAAAACTACTGTATGGACACACGTCGGGGGTCGGAAGGGAAGTAGTGACGTTTTGGAATGCAGACTTTGATGGAATGGTCTGTGGGTGTCATGTTGCCTTTGGAGAGCCCCTAATGTACCTAAACAGTGGAAACCCCCACAAATGACCCCATTTTGGAAACTAGACCCCCTAAGGAACTTATCTAGATGTGTTGTGATCACTTTGAACCCCCAAGGGCTTCACAGCAGTTTATAATGCCCGGGCATGAAAATAAAAAAATCGTATTTTTTCCACCAACGTGATCAACTAGTCCTCAATTTTTTTATTTTCCCAAGGGTAACAGGAGAAATTGAACCCCAAAAGTTGTTGTCCAATTTGCCCTGAGTATGCTGATACCTCATATGTGGGAGAAAACTACTGTATGGGGACACGTCGGGGCTCGGAAGGGAAGTAGTGATGTTTTGGAATGCAGACTTTGATGGAATGGTCTGCGGGTGTCATGTGCGTTTGGAGTGCCCCTGATGTACCTAAACTATTGAAACTTCCCACAAGGGTCCCCATTTTGGACACTAGATCCCCCACGGAACTTATCTAGATGTGTGCTGAGCACTTTGAACCCCCAAGTGCTTCACAGAAGTTTTTAACGCCCGGGCATGAAAATAAAAAATGATATTTTTGCTCCCAATTTTTTATTTTCCTAAGGGTAACAGGAGAAATTGGACCGCAAAAGTTGTTTTGCAATTTGTCCTTAGTAGGCTGATACCCTACATGTGGGGGTAAAACACTGTTTGGGTGCATGGCAGAGCTTGGAAGGGAAGGAGCACCATTTTACTTTTTCAACTCAGAATTGGCTGGAATTGAGATCAGACGCCATGTTGCATTTGGAGAGCACCTGATGTGCCCAAACAGTGGAAACCCCCAATTCTAACTCCAACCCTAACCCCAACACACCCCTAACCCTAATCTCAGCCCTAACCCTAGCCCTAGCCCTAACCCTAACCCTAGCCCTGGCCCAAACCCTAATGGGAAAATGGAAATAAATACATTTTCTTTTAATTTTATTATTTTTCCCTAACCAAGGGGGTGATAACAGGGGGTTTGATTTACTATTTATGGGGGATTTGATTTACTAATTTATTATTTATAGCGGGTTTTTATGTTTGGCAGCTGGCATACGCTAAAAGACGCTTTTTATTGTAAAAATAGTTTTTGCATCACCACATATTGAGAGCTATAATTTTTCCGTATTTTGATGCACTGAGTCATGTGAGGTCTTAGTTTTTGCTGGACGAGTTGACGTTTTTATTGGTACCATTTTCGGGCATGTGACATTTTTTGATCGCTTTTTATTCCAATTTTTGAGACACAGGATGAACAAAAACCAGTGTTTCATGAATTTCTTTTGGGGGGGTGCGTTTACACCGGTCCGCGTGCGGTAAAATTGATAAAGCGGTTTTATTCTTCGGGTCAGAACAGTTACAACGATACCTCATTTAGGTCGTTTTTTTATGTTTTGTCGGTTTTATGCAATGAAAACTATTTTATATAAAAAATAATTATTTTTGCATAGCTTTATTCTGCGAGCTATAAGATTTTTATTCTTCCGCTGATGATGCTGTGTGGCACCTCGTTTTTTGCGGGACAAGATGTCGTTTTCAGCGGTACCATGGATATTTATATGCATCTTTTTGATCGCGCGTTATTGCACTTTTTGTTTGGCGGTATGATAATTAATCATTATTTTTTGCTTTGTTTTTTATTTTTTTTTTAAGGGGTTCGCTAAAGGGGTTAACTAATGGGACAGTTTTATAGGGCAGGCCGTTACGGACGCGGGGATACCTATTATGTGTACTTTTATTGTTTTTTTCTTTCCAAAAAATGGATTTATTGGGGGAATATTTTTTTTTCTAATTTATATGGCGATTTTTTTAAAATTATTTTAACACTTTTTTTTTAACGTTATTACATAGTCCCAGGTGGGACATCACTGTCCTGTGACAGATCGCTGATCTGTCACATCACAGATCACTGTGACAGATCAGCAATCTGTCACAGGCACTGCTGCAGACTTCCTCATGCCTGCGCTTTGCAGGCATTGAGGAAGTTAGCTCCCTGCAGGCCCCCGAAGGCCCCCGTCGCCATCTTGGATCTGGGGACCTGCAGGGAAGGAGACCCCCGCAGCAGCGCTGCACATTGCGCTGCTGTGGGGGGCTCAGGGATGCACAGAGGGAGCCCCCTCCCTGCCGATGCTTCCACTATAACCCCCGGTACACCGCGATCATGTTTGATCGCAGTGTGCAAGGGGTTAACGTGTCGGGGTGGACTGCCCCTGACACATTGTGCCGGGTGTCAGCTGTGATAATCAGCTGACACCCGGCCGCGATTAGTGGCGCTCACCACGTTGGCGCCGCTGATCACGCTAGATGTACTATCCCATCCATGGGCATAGGGGCCCGGGTCCCATGGACGGGATAGTATGTCTGATGTCAGAAAGGGGTTAAATGTATTCTACAATTGGGATTGTTAAAATGATATTAAATATCAGTGTATAATAAAATGAAAATAAATTTAAATAAAAGGTAGGTATTGAAAACTTAAGTGTGCTTTTACTTTTATTTAATAGGAAAACATTATGATACTAGCTAATTTGCATTGATTAATTAATTGTGACAGCTGAAATAAGCATTCTCTGTTCTCCAATGAAGTCTAAGCATGATAATCTCTGAATTTTTCTTTTATATTTTTATATTTCTTCAAAGGAATATTTTTTCTAAAGTTAAATATGAGGCTGTCAAATTTGTATAAATAGAATAAAATTCCTGAAAACACAGGTTTCTTCTACAGTACTTCTATTATTAATAGCAGATTGATAGCTATATCTTTTACAATATATCTTACTTGCAGGAATCACTCGGTGTTAAGATCTGTCACCTATAACCTATCACAGAAACTAGTAATTATACTTTTAAATACTTTTCATATTACATGTACAACGTTGAAAAATTAAATATATCATTAAAATTAATGGTGTTTTTGCCTTTAACTTAATAAACTATTATTCTAAATTTAATAATAATTGTGTCTCAGCATACTTAGCAAATTTCTTAAATTTATATCTAGTTATTTATATAACCCCCACATTTTCCAAAACAATGTACAATGATTTTCAATTGCATCTGACCACATCCTCATCTCAAAACAACAGAGAAAAAAGCAATACACAATCGACAAGTTTTCAGTTTGGGATGAAAATTGGGGTGTGTCTTATAATCAGAATGTAGCTTACAGGCTGTGGTGGAGCGGGGTCACAGGAGGCAGGGTTGCTGCTGCAGGAGGCCATCGGCGGCAAGACAGGGGTGATGCTATAGGTCCCCAGGCTGGTGTGAGGGGGTGTCCAATTGGTGTGAGTGTGTGGGCCATGAGCTTTCATAAAACGTTGGCGGTGAGTGGGATCCTCTTCCCATTGATTTCCCTGTGGTGACTTCTGAAAAATGGCCGCTAGAGGTGGCGCATGCACAGCTTGAGGTCTCTGGAGCCAAGATTTTGGTTCCCGAGAGCTCAATCTATGCATATGCTGCCTCTGGTTGCCATTTTCCCAAAGCCCACTGCTAGGAAATCAATGGGAAGGGGACACTGTTCACTGCCAACATTTTATGAAATCCGATGGCCTGAAGCGCAGCACCGCAGGGACACACCTAGAAGCACGAGGCCTTCAGCATCACCCCACTCCTGCTGCTATCGCTGCTTCCTACAGCAGCGACTCTGCCTAATGTGGCCCCGCACCATGGCAACCACCCCCACCTCCCCCAGTGAACTACACTAAAATCAGACCATAAGAGGTTCCACCACTTTATTTAAAAATATTTTTTTCTTATTTTCCTCTCCAAAATGCATCTTATGGTCTAGTCCATCTTATAGTCCACAAAATACTATATACATATATATATATAATAGTGATATCAAATCAATAATAGTATAATATAGATATGATGGCTTAGAGCTTAAGTCACATAGCTATCAAGTGATAAGTAAACCGTATGCAATGGTGTATGCAAGTTCTTATCTCGAGCACTTTTAGTAAGACAAATTTAAAAGGAAGACAATAATCTTATCTACAGTATACACACTTAGATAATACAAGGAAATCAGGGAACAAATGAAGTTAAATTTATTTGTCTGATATTTATATGCTTTTTTCTGGGTACTCATAAATACAAGTTTATTGGCTTCTTAGAATAATAGTCCTAAAGTGTCTAGATTCCCTATGAGTATCATGATTGATGAGAAAAATAACAATCTTTAGCCATTCTGAAATAATTCAAAATTTATGAACAGTTTGAGGAACCTGGGCTTTGTGTTAGCTTTATGTTGGATGTTTTACATGGAGCCATGCCTTTAAAAGAAATAAGTTTTCAACTCATTCATTCCTCAGAACATTGTCAGAATTGGCTTGGGTGACCAAGTTGTTAATTCATTTTTTTTTATATAATAATTGAATGACATTCATATTCCTCTTACTTGACAGTTGTGTTTGCTTTACATGACTCCCACTTAAACTAGTTTTGTCTTTTCTAATGGTGGAATCATAACAACTGATCTACAGATGAATAATTCACTCACAAACTTTAGTTGCAACAAACATTTGCTTCATCATGAGAAATGCTGTCATTTGCCTTGGTCAGTCTCTACAATACAATGGTAATGAATGACCAAAGTACAGTACTCAAAAAGTGTAATTATTGCACGAAAATTCATTAACACAAAAATAATAATTGTTAAGAGCTTGGATCTTATGATATCTGCAATTTCAGGTGAGGAAACCCTATGGCTTCTCAGATGTTCATCTAAAACCCTTGGAAAGGTAAGATGTCAAGGAAGATATGTTTCTTTGGCAAGCTTTAACCAGTTTAAGTTATGTTAGGTTGGAGTCCAGTGGCTTTTCCAAGATTAACATATTTTCTGTCATGCTTATTATTCCTAGATAAAAGTCTAAAAATGTTTCATAAACTTTCTGCAGCTAATATACTTTATGAACCAAAGATTATTGATGAGCAAGTGTGCTTGTCACTACCCATTATACGTTCGAACATCAGTGTGCTTGGGATGCTCGTTACTAGGTGAATTTTTTATTTTAATGTTCAAGTGGGAGCTCGAGTCCCCGCCCCGCATGTTTGGTGCTTTATAGCCAATGAACATCTGTGGAATGACTGACAGTCAATATGATGCCATAGCCATCTTGCTTGTGGCATTACTGTGATTGGCTGGCCGCATAGCTTCACCATCTCTATTTAAGACCTATGACGCCATGCTCGACACACTGTACCCAAAACACTGGAAGAGGTGCTGATGAGAGGACAGAATTGTAGCTGCATATTATCCAGTTATTCAACCTCTTTTATATTTCTCTGAAGTACAACAATTCTTCTTAGGGCTAATTATTATCAATAGATAACCAAAGGAGAAATTGATAACAAAGCAGTACTAAAAAGTATATAGCTTTATATATATATATATATATACCTAATAGGAGTAAAAAAAAAAATTCACAAATAGTATAAGTTTATAAGTGGTCAAAACAGACCTACTGGAAAGAAACAGTCATATGTTAAGAATTAATAAGGAGTGCCATACATACAGATGTGCTGAAAAGTTTACATGCTCCAGCAGAATTTTTGCTTTCTTGGCCTTTTTTCAGAGAATATGAATGATAAAATCAAACCTTTTTCTCCACTCATGGTTGGTAGTTGGGTGTAGCCATTTATTGCCAAACTACTGTGTTTTCTCATTTTAAATCATAATGACAACCCAAAACATTCAAATGACCCTGATCAAAAGTTCACATACCCTGGTGATTTTGGCCTGACAACATGCACAAAATTTGACACAAATAGGTTTGAATGGCTACTAAAGGTAACATCCTCCTCACTTGTGACCTGTTTGCATGTAATCATTGTGCATAAAGGCTGAGTGAGTTTCTGGGATTCAGACAGACTCTTGCATCTTTCATCCAGCCACTGACATTTAAGGATAGTGAGTCATGGGGAAAGTAAAAGAATTGTCAATGGATCTACGGGAAAAGGTAGTTGAACTGTATAAAACAGGAAATGGGGTACAAAAAGATATCCAAAGAATTGATAATGCCAGTCATCAGCATTCAAACTAAAATTAACAAATGGAAAATCTGGGGCTCTGTAAAAGCAAAACCATGGTCAGGTAGACCAACAAAAACTTCATCCACAACTGCCAGGAAAATTGTTCAGCAAGGAAAAACCCACAAATAACATCAGCTGAAATACTGAACTCTCTAAAAACTAGCAGTTAGCTATTTCAAGATGCACAATACGGAGGCACTTTAAGAAAAATGGGCTGCATGGTCAATTCGCCAGAACAAAGCCATTACTGTGCAAATGCAACAAAGTATCTTACCTACAATACGAAAAATAATACAGAGAAAAGTCTCAAAACTTCTGGAACAAGGTAATTTGAAGTGATGAGACCAAAATTGAAATTTTTGGCCACAACCAAAAACATTACATTTGGAGAGAGGTCAACAAGGCCTATGATGAAAGGAACACCATTCCTACTGTAAAGCACGGATGTTGATCACTAATGCTTTAGGGATATGTGAATTCCAAAAGCACAGGAAACTTGGTCAAAGTTGAAGGAAAGATGAATGCAGCACATTATCAGCAAATACTGGAGGCAAATTTGCAATCATCAGCCAGGAAGCTGCGCATGAGACATGCTTGGATGTTCCAACATGACAACAATCCAAAACACAAGGCCAAGTCAACCTGTCATTGGCTACAGCAGAACAAAGTAAAAGTTCTGGAGTGGTCATCTCAGTCCCTGATCTCAATATCATTTAGCCACTCTGGAGTGATCTCAAGTGCGCAGTTTATTCTAGACAGCCCAAGAATTTACAGGAACTGGAGGCTTTTTGCCAAGAAGAGTGGGCAGCTTTACCATCTGAGAAAATTAAGATCTTCATCCACAACTACCACAAAATACTTCAAGCTGTCATTGATGTTAAAGGGGGCAATACGCGATATTAAGAAATGGGGTATGTGAACTTTTATTCAGGGTCATTTGGATGCTTTGGGTTGTCATTATGATTTAAAAAGAGAAAATACAGTAGCTTGACAATAAATGGCTTCACCCAACCACCAACCATGAGTGGTGAGAAAGGTTTGATGTTATCATTCATATTGTCTGTAAAAGGGCCAAGAAAGCAAAAATTCTGCCGAGATATGTAAACTTTTGAGCACAGCTGTATATATACAGGATAACAATCCAAATACAGGTGAGGATTTAGAAGGGAACAGGGCTAAGTACAGGCACTGATACCGGTATGCAAGATGACACAAAGTAACAAAGCATAGGCAAACTAAGGAGACCAACCTTCTGCAACGGGGTCTGCCTCCCCCACACCTGCAACAGGTTGGTCTCACCTTCAAATGGGCCGAAAAGCTGCCAAAACACACTAAAGAAGGGCAGACACCAAGAAAGTGACCTCAGTTAACCCCTGTAAAAATTTTAGAATGGCATGGCAGCAATCAACCATGCATGGGTTATCAGGGTGTGGACCAGCATTTGCAGCTTTGAATTGAACTTCAAATTAAGATGAGGTGGGTGAGGAATTGGTGTAGGCCTGCTATTCTGGGAGCCCTTATACCATATGCTATAGCTCAACCTGCTTTGATGCTCAGCCACACTCAGTTTTGTAGACTACTATTGTCAGAAAAATGTAAGGATAGGTAGTTAACTCAAAGTGGGTGGAGGGCTGCCAGTCTCGGAGGCCTACTTCTACAGGCAACACACATGAAGGAGATCCAGCCAGGAGTCTACATGTTTCCAAAAATTAGTGGCAGACTCTAAAAAAGTGGCACAAATTTCACCAGAGTAGAACTAGTATAATGGGGACTAATATCTCTTCCACTACAGCCAACCCAGCACATGGAGACTGCAACGGGCAAGGTTGTGGAACCATTGTGCCATAGCCCTCAGAAAGCCTGGAGGGGAGTAACTATGTAGTCTACCAAATCCGACCTCAGATAAGCAGTAGGCAAAAAACCAAGACCCAAGGAGGGACAAGGAGGTTGCACCAGGTGCTACTCCAGGGCTGACCTAGAGATAGTGGCAGCTGACTCCCTAGAGTGGATAGGCTGGTATGGTCCAAAGGAGGGATGAAGAATGCAGGCAGGCACTGTAGGGACACAGGAGCCATGGGGGCAGGTGGGACTGGCTGAGGAACAGAAAAGCACTGGCAAGTGGGGACTGGATTGAGAGCTACACAGATGGGCACTTTGAAGTGCGGACTGGACCGAGTGTTACACAGATGAGCAGTGGCAGGTGTAGGCTGGGCAAGGTATTAGACACATAGGCACTGGCAGGTGCAGAATGAACCAGCAGTTAAACAGAGGAGCACTGGCAGGTGCAGGCTGAAGCAGCTAAGGAACAGGAGAGCACTGACAGAAAATGGTGGGTGTCTAGTGGCAGACTGGACTGGGTGTTAGACAGATGGACACTGGCAGGTGTGGACTGGATGATGGACAGAAAATCACAGACAGGTACGAGCAGACAGGTACAGGGTGGACAAGCAGACAGATGAATCTGGAGAACTTGACAACTAGCAAGCATGCAAACTAACAAGAGATGCCTTAGGGTGATGCATGCGGTCACTTTAAGAAGGAGGGAGCATGTGCCTGGGCATACAATTGAACCTTGGGTGGACACTGACACATAGGGGGTAAGATGAGGAGGTAATATTTGAGTAGGAGACACTGAATGTCATGTCCTTTAGATATGAGGAGATCCAACAAAGGGCCAAGTCTTTAAAGGCTATACATTAGAAAGTCAGTAGTAAAAGGAAATGGTCCAGTGTTTCAAAGGCAGATGCCAGGTCGAGGAGAAGAAAGAGGACAAACAAGCATCACTTGGATTTGGCAGTTAGTAGGTCCTTGGTAACTTTAGCCAGGGCAGTTTCAGTGGAATGGTGTAGTCGGAAGCCATATTGTAAGTGGTCAAAAAGGGAGCAAGAGGAGAAGTGCGAGGACAGTTAAAAATGGGCATGTTGTTCCAGTAGTTTGGAGGCATAGGGGAGAAGTGAGATAGGGCGATAGCTAGAACACAGAGGATGGTTCAAGGGAGGGCTTTTTGAGGATTGGTGTGTGAGAGGTATGTTTGAATCAGGAGGGGAAGACACCAGTTGTTATTAACAGGTTGAAGAGGTGTCTTAGTCTTGGGATGAAGATTGTGGTAAGGTTTGGAATGAGATGGGACGTTTTTGGGTCAAGTTTGCAGGTGGTGAGATGTGATTTGGAGTATAAAGAGGAAAGTTGATATTCCATGATGGTGAAGTTGGTTTTGTAGGGGGAGAGTTGAGTACTTATGAGAATGGGCTGTGGGGACTTAAAGCAAAAGCTTTGCCTTACATTGTCAATCTTCTGTTGAAGAATGAGGCAAATACATCAGCTGATATGAGAGTAGACGAAGGGGGAGCTAGTGAATAGAGGAGAGAATTGAAAAAACTGAATAGCTGGTTAGGGTTGTGAGAAAGGTATGATATGAAAGAAGAGAAGTAGGTTTGCTTTGCTGCTGTAAGCAATTGCATTTTTACAACTTCTGTTACTGGACGGACTACTCCACTCCCTTTCTTTAGCAGCCTACGAGCATTTTGCTTTGTAGATGATGGTCATAAAGAACATGTTCTCCAGTAGATGACAAGTGCTGCATCAATTGGCCTTTGCTCCATCTGCTGGGTTTGCTGTAGTGGAAGAGATGTCGCTCCCCATTATACTATTTCTATTCTAGTGAAATTGATGCCACTTTGCTGGTGTCTGCCTCTAATTGTTTGGAATGTGAACACTCCTGGTTGGGTCTACATCTGCTGGATTGGCTGTAGTGGAAGTGATGTCGCTCCCCATTACACTAGTTCTACTCTCTTGAAATTGATTCCTCTTTGGTGGTGTCAGACCCTAATTTTTTAAAATGTGGCAACTCCTGATTGGGTCGCTATCTGCTGGTTTGGCTGTAGTGGAAGAGATGTCGCTCCACATTATATTAGTTCTACTCTGGTGAAAGTGATGCCACTTTGATGGTGTCTGCCCCAAATTATTTTAAATTTGAAGACTCCTTGTTGGGTCTCCTTCATGTGTGTTGCCTGTAGCAGTAGGCCTCCGAGACCAGCAAGTGTCCACTTGCTTTGCATCAACTACCCTTGTTACTATACTTAGATTTTTCTGACAATAGTAGTCTACGAAACTGATACTTGTGGCACCTGAGTGTTGCTGAGCATTATAGTAGGTTGAGTTGTTGCATTTGGTATCAGTACTCCCATCACAGCAGGCCTACACTTATGCCTCACCCACCTCATGTTAATTTGAAGTTCAATTCAAAGCTGTAAATGCTGGCCCAGACCTTGATACCTCATGCATGGCTGATTGCTGCCATGCCATTCTAAAATTTGTACTGTGGGTGAATTGAGGCCACTTTCCTGGTGTCTGCCCCTCATTCCATATGTTTTGACAGCTTAAGGGCCCTTTTGAAGGTGTTGTATATGCGTTTTTTGCCTCCTATTGAATCCAATGTTGTTCGGCTATGTTTGGTGAATATTTGACTAATAAAATGGTGAATATTGCAAAATTGGTGATCGTAATCCGAACATTGACATATTCTCTCATCTCTAATCAGTGTCATAAAGTCAGCTTTTCTAAGAGGACATAGAATGGATGGATATTTTGTAAGGTACTACTATGGATAATTATTAACACATATCCTAAGAGGGTTAGCAAATGTCAGAAGTACACATTCAGACATCATGTAAAATGGGACAGAAAATCACTGGTTTAATCTCTGTACTATTATAATGCAATCATTATTTTGGAGACATGAGGGGTTGGCTGGTGCCCTAGTCTGCTATCCGGTGCCGCATGGACCAGGGATCGTCCCGTCAAATGACTGCTCCCCCTTTAACATGGGAATAACGTTACTCAGACAACACAAGGAGAGGGTGAAACAGTGTGGCAATATTCTATTGAATCACAAACAGGCAGATAAAAACGTAGAAAAGTCCCAGCAAAATATCCCAAGATGGGGCTCATTACAGAGTCTCACCCTTCTGCTGACTCACCTGGATAATGGCAGCTATTTCTTCAGAGCATCCAGGGTCGGCTACCCCACCTGTGTCAGGAACACAGAGAGATGGTAGCAACAAAGTAGGGAGATAGCAGTCCATTCAGGTACAAGGCAAGTTGACAGGAGGGTCACAACCTGGCTTAATCTTCCATGGTCGACTAACCCACCTGTGGCGCACACACAGAGATGAGGTAATGATAAGCTTAGGAACAAGACAGTCCATTGAGGTACAAGGACAGTTGATCAGAGAGTCACAGCCTGGCTTCTCCGAACATCTCCGTGGTTCAGCGATAGTCAATGGAGCAGATCTGTATTCTTCCTAGCGGAGCCATGTTCCCCTAGGTTGCTTCCTATACAATGATAGATCTGTGTCCCTCGTGATGGAGAAATGATGCATTGGCAGCAGTCTTGTAGGGTCCCCTGGCTGTTTGCATGTCTTGGCAGAACCTCTGGCTGTCTCTCAGTTTCTCTTTATAGAGGCATGCAACCTCAATTTATACTTAACAAGTGTCCTTCATTCAGTAGTGAAGAGAAGAAAGGAGGTATCACTTATGCGCTGATGAAATAGAATAATACTTAAAATTAAAACATTTATTTGAACAGGTTTAAAAGTCAAAGCGTTTAGAGGTCACACAGGACCTCTACATCAAGACAAACCTTGACCTGATGAAAAGGTCCTGCGTGGCCTCGAAACGCTTTGACTTTTAAACCAGTTCAAATAAATGTTTTAATTTTAAGGATTATTCTATTTCAGAATCACATAAGTGATACCTCCATTCTTCTCTGTATCTGTGATCGCTTTCTCGACTGATATCTGCACAGCAGCTGTTATATGGCTGTTATGTGTTGCCATTCAGTAACTTAGCAAGGTGAGTGTATTTCCTGACACCCCTTTGCATTTGGATAAGACCCTACTGCAATTTCTTTCTTCCCAGTCTCTTCGTACTTCATTTTGTAGTAACATAAAGCGTAAGAAGAATGGTGATGACCAAGTTGCATTGTTTGATTATGTAATCTATTTACATAGATTTTCCTCCTTTGTTTGGAAATGCCAACAATCTGTCTATCATGGACAATGTATGTGATGAACATATCAGCGAACATAATTGTTCAGTGGCCATGCATTGCTGTTTTGCAAAGGTAACAGAAAATAAACAGTAGGAGATAATATTAGAGGTAAATATCCATCCCACAAGAAGAGTCAATACTTCAGACAACAGTTTATGATTTTGGGCCTACACAGTTTACTGGTTAATTAAGGCTATGTTCAGATTTGCGGATGTCAGAGCTGCGGAGGGCTGTGTAGTTCTTCTGTGAAGCTCCGCCCACTGCAGCACCTCCTCCGTTCCTACATATGCATGCGGCCTGCATACCTATCTTTAACATTGGGTACTCAGGCCATGCGTATGTATGCGGATGCATCCGCATATGTTACTTTGATGCTGCGACCACCTGCGTCGAACGCAACATGTTGCATTTTGTTGCGCTCGCTGCAGCGTCAAAACGACGCATGTGGAAGCATCCGTATACATCCACATGGCCTGCGTACCCAATGTTAAAGATAGGTATGCAGGCTGCATGCAGACGTAGGCGGAGCTGAATGGAGGTGGTGCGGCAGTGGGCGGAGCTTCACAGAGGAACTACACAGCTCTCCGCAGCTCTGACATCCACAAATCTGAACCTAGCCTTAGATACAATGCTGTGTCTCCACACTTATGTTAAAAAAATCATGAAAAACCTGATCTTGTACTAATAAATATTCCTGACTTTGAATCGCTTGTCTTTCTGCTTAGCTCAAGAAATCAAGAAATCCAGAGATGTGTGTCATAATATGAGCAGCTTTGAAAACAAGCACAATTTTGTGTTAATTTGCTACATGCTACAAATGTCTGTGTGTGATCACCCCAAGGTTATGATATCAACTGAAAACTGTGTGGACTAATCTCTGACTATACAGTATATATTCTTTATTACACATACCAGTAACTTTAAATTTGCTATATAAGTTTTTTTGTCTCTGTCAAATTTTAGAAATAAAGAATGATTAAAATGCTTAAACACATTTGGAATTTTTTTATATAGTAAAAAATATCACGTCTTCATGTCATCTAAGCAGTTCTAATTAAAAATGCTATGAAATTTCTGATTGAGACAAGATGAACATTCCCTCTAGATTAAACAGCCACTTCATATAATTTATACTAATCATTTCCTATTCCTATTACAATATACCGTAAATCCTTCAGTGTTCATTACTACAATTTTAGGTTTCAAAAAGTTCACTAATCAAACAATATATATTTGAAACTGTAGAGTAATCTAAAGTCAAGTACATACAAATTATATTTAAGGTGATAGCAAGAGAGTTGTACATATAAAATAATTCAACCAATAATTGTGGTTTTATTTTTCATTTTTCCAACAAGCTTCTTATGCATACCCCTTTCTGATAAAAGCAACTCAGACCCAGTTGGATACTACTAAAAGCGGCAGACCACATGGCCTCCATAGGGCTCATGAGTTGGGGGTGGCAGCATTGAACCTCCCCCTCCCATCACAGCATCACACTTTCAACTGTATATACTTCCTACATTGTAGGGGCCATTTGTCACCACTCTGTTGCTGGCTATCCCGGGAACAGGGGCTCTTTACCTGTCCCTAATGCTAGGGTCCCCCTAGCTCGCCCTGTTCCCTAGATTACTTCTCATCATAAATATGCTGGAGCCACGTACCTTGCCTTAGCTCCCGAATCTGCCGTAAGTCTGTACCCTTCCCCCCACTCAGGGAAGAGGGGAGTAGTAGTATACCATAGTACACCAACCAGACATGCAAGGTAATACTAACATGGGTAACAAAAAATACTAATCATACAAATATACTCACACATAAAAAAGAGGAATGCACTAGGGAGTGGAAGATGGGATTAAACCAAAGTAGGAGAAGAAAGGGAATATCACACACTCAAAACCTAGCAACAGTCACAGATAACCAACCGCCTTCTCCTATAATAACCAATCATAACCTCCAGCCATACAGCAAAAGCTAACTCTTACAATGAGTGCTAGCCAGGGCCTGGTTTACTTAGGAGATGTGATTGGCTAACGATGCACAATTGAGAGCCTAAACACTCCTGTAGCTCTCAACAGAGCAGATTAACCCCTGCACTGCCAAAAGAAATTTACATTGTTTAATAAAAAGATGATTTTTTTATAATCAGTGCAGTAGTAGGAGAATTCGTACACTGTTGTCTTCCGGCTCTTCTCTGTCACATTAAACCCATAACACCATTATAATGTTTGAATAGCTATGTTAGGGCCAATTATACTGCTTGAAGGGCTATAAGTGGCCATTATACTCTTTAGAGGATGACTATGTGGGGCTATTGTACTGATTGGAGGACTATATTGGGTCCTTTATACTGTTTGGAAGGCTATAGGGAGGTCATTATACAGTTTGGAAGGCTATGTGGGGATCACTGCACTGTTTGGAGGACTATGAAAGGACCAATGTGGGTACTGAAGGGTGACCAACCAGTAATTAGTGTTGGCCAAAATGCATAAAATGTGAGGATCACAGGACAGGCAGCAGAACATAAACTCATCCATGTGAGCCAGACTGCCAAAAGCCAAGACTTCCCTATCCCCACCAAGAGGATTACTGTCCATATTATCTTCCTCCTCCTCCTCCTTGTCCACCCTCTCCTCGTCATCTTCCGGCCATCCACGCTGAGCAGACGGAATAAAGGTTATGTGGGTAGTACCATCTGTAGCGCAGGCAAACAGCTCCTGCTCCTGTTCCTCCTCATCTTACTCCTACTCATTATAACTTAATACACGATTATAAGATGAAATGAGGCTGGGTTGTCTAGCATCACCCAGTATAGTCTCTTGCTCCATATCAACTTGCTCTGCCTGCAAAACCTCCTCTTTAATTGTGAGCAGCGAGCGTTTCAGTAGACAGCGAAGCGGGATGGTTGCGCTGATTATGGCAGCATCGCTGCTCACCATTTTGGTTGAGTCCACAAAGTTTTGGAGAACCGCAGAGATGTCAGACATACATGCCCACTCACCAGCTCTTATGTGCAGAGGCTGGCCAGAATACTGACATGGTGTAGCTGGTATTCATCTACTGCCCTCTACTGCTCACAAAGCTTTTCCAACATGTATAATGTTGAGCTTCAACATGTGGTGACTTTGCACACCAGTCGATGAGCTGGAAGTTGCAAATGCTGCTGCTGCACTGCCAGAGCAGCGGCAGCTGTAAGCTGACTTGTGAAATGGGCACAGACGGTGTACTTTCACAAGTAGCTTTGACAGATCTGGGTAAGTTTTGAGAAACCATTGAACCTCTAAGTTGAGCCTGTGTGCCAAGCATAGCACGTGTGTGAGGTTGTCAAGCTTCAGAGCTGTCACCAGGTTACAGTCATTGTTACACATGACAATGCCTGGTTGTAGGTTCAAGCATGAAACTACAGATCTGTGTGGTCTGTTTGACTTTTCAACAACTCTGCTGAGGTGTGCGGTTTGTCACCTAAGTAGATTCAGCAGAGTCTGCTGTCCTTAGCCGAAGTAGTGCTGCAGTGTTTACAGTTTGTAACTGATGTTGACATTTCTTAGAAGGAGAGTGAGGAGGAGGGGGTGCAGGAACTGCTGTAGAAGGTGAGAGGGTTGGGGAAACTCTGATTGAAGCAGAGCCCACAATCTTCGGTGTTGGAAGCACGTGTTCCATCTCAGGGTTCAACTGGGTCCTGGCTTACAGAATGTTCACCCAGTGTTTCGTCAGGGAAATTTAGAGTCCTAAGCCACAAGCACTTTTCTAGTCCGTAGTTAAGTGGACCTTCTCACTCACAGCATTGGTCAGGGCACGGCAGATGCTATAGACAATGTGATTGTGTAAGGCAGGGATGTGACACCGGGAGAAATAGTGGCGGCTGGCAATGTGGCCATTTAGTATTGTAGCATGTGAGTGAGTGACTACGTATTTACACTTGTGTCCCGAGTAGAGTTGAGCGATACCAGCCGATACTTGAAAATATCGGATCGGAATGGATCGGCCGATCTTAAAAAAAAGTATCGGTATCGCCGATTCCGATACCGGGAACCAATGCAAGTCAATGGGGCCAAAATATCGGAATTAAAAAAAACCCTTTCTTTCCTTGTAGGTTAATTCTACATGAAGAAAAACAACTAAGAATAATGTAGAATGTATTGTGGGAGGTGGAGGAGACATTAAAGCCATAGAGGTTTAGCCCAATCAAATGGAATAGCAGGAATTAAACTTTTTTTTTTAAAGATGTTAGGAGTTACAAAGATATTGACTATGTTAGCCTCATTTATATTTTGCCAGACATGTATGTCTTCTTCTTCTACTTCCTTTTTTTACATTCTTCTTCTTCTTCTTCTACTTCCTTTTTTTACATTCTTCTTCTTCTTCTACTACTTCCTTTTTTTACATTCTTCTTCTTATTCCTTTTTTTACATTCTTCTTCTTCTTCTTCTACTTCCTTTTTTTACATTCTTCTTCTTCTTCTTCTTCTTCTTCTTCTTCTTCTTCTTCTTCCTTTTCTTACATTCTTCATATTCTTCTTATTCAACAATTATTATTCTACATATTCAGCTTCTTCATCTTCTTCCTATTCTTCTTCATCATATTCTTGTTTGTGTCAGGCATTCCTGTAGTTGTTATCTAGAAAAGTTAGAAGTTTACACCTTCCGTTCTGCCTGTCACAAAAGATTTACAACAGGATTTGTCCGCGTTCAGTTTGGCCTGCAGAAGCAGGCCTTTTCCAGGGGCACCACGAGGAGGAACGGACTCACCCCCATACACTGCTTAGTCTTCTTCTGCTTATAAATAAGATAATATCATTTGCTCAGAGTATTAGTCTTATGCTTAATGTTCTTCTGCTTTGTTTTTTTTATGCTTCTTTGTCTTCTCTCTCTTGTTGTTCTGCATCTTGGTGGTTGTCTTCCTGTTCTTTGTCCTCTTGAACCAGCTGACGGTACTGGCACCCGGAGGGGCAGCAGAAGGAACAAGAGCCAATGGCACTACCGAGGACCAGCTGACGGTGCTGGAACCCGGTTACTAAGCAGGAGGTACCTGTGCTACAAAGCACTACCAAGGACCAGCAGACGTTGCCGGAACTCGGATACCGAGATGGAGGCACCTAGGCCAAAGGCTCTGACGAGAACCAGCTGACGGTGCTGGAACCCGGAGGGGTAGCATAAGCTGCAAGAGCAAATGGAAATAGCGAGGACCAGCTGACAGTGCTGGCACCCGGAGGGGCAGCAGAAGGAATAAGAGCCAATGGCACAACCGAGGACCAGCTGACGGTGCTGGAACCCGGTTACTAAGCAGGAGGTACCTGTGCTACAAAGCACTACCAAGGACCAGCAGACGTTGCCGGAACTCGGATACCGAGATGGAGGCACCTAGGCCAAAGGCTCTGACGAGAACCAGCTGACGGTGCTGGAACCCGGAGGGGTAGCATAAGCTGCAAGAGCAAATGGAAATAGCGAGGACCAGCTGACAGTGCTGGCACCCGGAGGGGCAGCAGAAGGAATAAGAGCCAATGGCACAACCGAGGACCAGCTGACGGTGCTGGAACCCGGTTACTAAGCAGGAGGTACCTGTGCTACAAAGCACTACCAAGGACCAGCAGACGTTGCTGGAACTCGGATACCGAGATGGAGGCACCTAGGCCAAAGGCTCTGATGAGAACCAGCTGACGGTGCTGGAACCCGGAGGGGTATCAGAAGTTACCCCTGAAAAGCAAAGTTGGCATGCCGCAAGCTGGCCGCAGTTACCGAATCACACAGTCCTACAGGGGGTGCTTGTCCTACTGGCACTATGGAACAAACCTTTCTTACCAGAACCCGCAGTCCACATAGGAAGCACCTAAACTGCTGGCACCCTAGCCTCGGCTAACCCAACCGCAACACGACATGGCAACTTGGGGTGGCAAACTGACATTGACACTTCCCGGAAACAGCAGGCAGGGCTGGAACCAAGCTGGGCAGGAGGGAGTACCCGTGCCAAAGTCAGTTATGAGCAGCAACTGGCGATGTTGGAGCCCAGGACAAGCACTTAGCAGGCTGAGGCCTGATGTGCTGTCAATTGGGAGGCAGCAGGACAGATTGCCATCAAAACAGCAGGGGAACAGCTGACGTTACTGAACCCCACAAACACAGGAGCTAGTGTTTTACTCTGTGAAGACGGCACTTCCGAGCAACAACTGGCTGTGTTGAAGCCCAGGGACAAGCACGGAGCAGGCTTAGGCTGCATTGAAGAAATTTTAAGATCGGTTGTAGACTACTAATTTGAACCAAGCTCCACTTAGGCCTGTGGATTCACTGATTTTCGTATTTCCCCTGTCCTCCAACCCCGCCAGTTACAGCTCCGAAGTGGCGTCTGCACAATCCACACTTGTTCCTGTGTTACAGGTGTTCAGTCCGGTCAGTTAATCCCCTGATGTGTGTCCGGCAATGTCGCCTGCTCTGTCCACATTCCGATAATGGGAATGTGGACAGAGCAGGCGACATTGCCGGACACACATCAGGGGATTAACTGATCGCACTGAACACCTGTAACACAGGAACAAGTGTGGATTGTGCAGACGCCACTTCGGAGCTGTAACTGGCAGGGTTGGAGGACAGGGGAAATACGAGAGACAGTGGAGCCACAGGCCTAATTGGAGCACGGTTAAAAATCAGTAGTGGTACGACTGTGTAGGCAGCAGGAGACTTTGCCATCCACACAGCAGGGGATCAGCTGACATTACTGAACCCCACTGAGACACGGGAGCAAGTATCTCTTTCCGTGTGGACGGCACTTCCGAACTACAACTGGCTGTGTTGAAGCCCAGGAAATAGGAGGGTGTAGGCAGAGGCCTACTGAATTTTGAATGAGGTGACAGCAGGAGAGACTGCCATCCACACAGCAGGGGATCAGCTGACGTTACTGAACCCCACTGAGACACGGGAGCAAGTATCTCTTTCCGTGTGGACGGCACTTCCGAACTACAACTGGCTGTGTTGAAGCCCAGGAAATAGGAGGGTGTAGGCAGAGGCATACTGAATTTTGAATGAGGTGACAGCAGGAGAGACTGCCATCCACACAGCAGGGGATCAGCTAACGTTACTGAACCCCACTGAGACACGGGAGCAAGTGTCTCTTTCCGTGTGGACGGCACTTCCGAACTACAACTGGCTGTGTTGAAGCCCAGGAAATAGGAGGGTGTAGGCAGAGGCCTACTGTATTTTGAATGAGTTTACAGCAGGAGAGACTGCCATCCACACAGCAGGGGATCAGCTGACGTTACTGAACCCCACTGAGACACGGGAGCAAGTGTCTCTTTCCGTGTGGACGGCACTTCCGAACTACAACTGGCTGTGTTGAAGCCCAGGAAATAGGAGGGTGTAGGCAGAGGCCTACTGTATTTTGAATGAGTTTACAGCAGGAGAGACTGCCATCCACACAGCAGGGGATCAGCTGACGTTACTGAACCCCACTGAGACACGGGAGCAAGTGTCTCTTTCCGTGTGGACGGCACTTCCGAACTACAACTGGCTGTGTTGAAGCCCAGGAAATAGGAGGGTGTAGGCAGAGGCCTACTGTCTTTGTAATGCGGAGACAGCAGGAGAGACTGCCATCTCCACAGCAGGGGAACAGCTGGCAGTGCTGAACCCCACTAACACTTGAACGAATGTGTTTGGTTCTGTGGAGACGACACTTCTGAACACCAACTGACGCTGTTGGAGCCCAGGATTAGGCGAGGAGCAGGCTGGGGCCTACTGGATTTTGGCAGGTGAATGCAGCAGGAGACTTGCCATCTCCACAGCAGGGGAACAGCTGGCAGTGCTGAACCCCACTAACACTTGAACGAATGTGTTTGGTTCTGTGGAGACGACACTTCTGAACACCAACTGACGCTGTTGGAGCCCAGGATTAGGCGAGGAGCAGGCTGGGGCCTACTGGATTTTGGCAGGTGAATGCAGCAGGAGACTTGCCATCTCCACAGCAGGGGAACAGCTGGCAGTGCTGAACCCCACTAACACTTGAACGAATGTGTTTGGCTCTGTGGAGACGACACTTCTGAACACCAACTGACGCTGTTGGAGCCCAGGATTAGGCGAGGAGCAGGCTGGGGCCTACTGGATTTTGGCAGGTGAAGGCAGCAGGAGACTTGCCATCTCCACAGCAGGGGAACAGCTGGCAGTGCTGAACCCCACTAACACTTGAACGAATGTGTTTGGCTCTGTGGAGACGACACTTCTGAACACCAACTGACGCTGTTGGAGCCCAGGATTAGGCGAGGAGCAGGCTGGGGCCTACTGGATTTTGGCAGGTGAAGGCAGCAGGAGACTTGCCATCTCCACAGCAGGGGAACAGCTGGCAGTGCTGAACCCCACTAACACTTGAACGAATGTGTTTGGTTCTGTGGAGACGACACTTCTGAACACCAACTGACGCTGTTGGAGCCCAGGATTAGGCGAGGAGCAGGCTGGGGCCTACTGGATTTTGGCAGGTGAATGCAGCAGGAGACTTGCCATCTCCACAGCAGGGGAACAGCTGGCAGTGCTGAACCCCACTAACACTTGAACGAATGTGTTTGGCTCTGTGGAGACGACACTTCTGAACACCAACTGACGCTGTTGGAGCCCAGGATTAGGCGAGGAGCAGGCTGGGGCCTACTGGATTTTGGCAGGTGAATGCAGCAGGAGACTTGCCATCTCCACAGCAGGGGAACAGCTGGCAGTGCTGAACCCCACTAACACTTGAACGAATGTGTTTGGCTCTGTGGAGACGACACTTCTGAACACCAACTGACGCTGTTGGAGCCCAGGATTAGGCGAGGAGCAGGCTGGGGCCTACTGGATTTTGGCAGGTGAAGGCAGCAGGAGACTTGCCATCTCCACAGCAGGGGAACAGCTGGCAGTGCTGAACCCCACTAACACTTGAACGAATGTGTTTGGTTCTGTGGAGACGACACTTCTGAACACCAACTGACGCTGTTGGAGCCCAGGATTAGGCGAGGAGCAGGCTGGGGCCTACTGGATTTTGGCAGGTGAATGCAGCAGGAGACTTGCCATCTCCACAGCAGGGGAACAGCTGGCAGTGCTGAACCCCACTAACACTTGAACGAATGTGTTTGGCTCTGTGGAGACGACACTTCTGAACACCAACTGACGCTGTTGGAGCCCAGGATTAGGCGAGGAGCAGGCTGGGGCCTACTGGATTTTGGCAGGTGAAGGCAGCAGGAGACTTGCCATCTCCACAGCAGGGGAACAGCTGGCAGTGCTGAACCCCACTAACACTTGAACGAATGTGTTTGGTTCTGTGGAGACGACACTTCTGAACACCAACTGACGCTGTTGGAGCCCAGGATTAGGCGAGGAGCAGGCTGGGGCCTACTGGATTTTGGCAGGTGAAGGCAGCAGGAGACTTGCCATCTCCACAGCAGGGGAACAGCTGGCAGTGCTGAACCCCACTAACACTTGAACGAATGTGTTTGGTTCTGTGGAGACGACACTTCTGAACACCAACTGACGCTGTTGGAGCCCAGGATTAGGCGAGGAGCAGGCTGGGGCCTACTGGATTTTGGCAGGTGAATGCAGCAGGAGACTTGCCATCTCCACAGCAGGGGAACAGCTGGCAGTGCTGAACCCCACTAACACTTGAACGAATGTGTTTGGTTCTGTGGAGACGACACTTCTGAACACCAACTGACGCTGTTGGAGCCCAGGATTAGGCGAGGAGCAGGC
Organism: Dendrobates tinctorius; assembly: GCF_039654945.1. Taxonomy (NCBI): domain Eukaryota; kingdom Metazoa; phylum Chordata; class Amphibia; order Anura; family Dendrobatidae; genus Dendrobates; species Dendrobates tinctorius. The sequence goes on along the minus strand of NW_027361779.1, from coordinate 1,916,487 downwards.
TGGGGCCTACTGGATTTTGGCAGGTGAAGGCAGCAGGAGACTTGCCATCTCCACAGCAGGGGAACAGCTGGCAGTGCTGAACCCCACTAACACTTGAACGAATGTGTTTGGTTCTGTGGAGACGACACTTCTGAACACCAACTGACGCTGTTGGAGCCCAGGATTAGGCGAGGAGCAGGCTGGGGCCTACTGGATTTTGGCAGGTGAATGCAGCAGGAGACTTGCCATCTCCACAGCAGGGGAACAGCTGGCAGTGCTGAACCCCACTAACACTTGAACGAATGTGTTTGGTTCTGTGGAGACGACACTTCTGAACACCAACTGACGCTGTTGGAGCCCAGGATTAGGCGAGGAGCAGGCTGGGGCCTACTGGATTTTGGCAGGTGAATGCAGCAGGAGACTTGCCATCTCCACAGCAGGGGAACAGCTGGCAGTGCTGAACCCCACTAACACTTGAACGAATGTGTTTGGCTCTGTGGAGACGACACTTCTGAACACCAACTGACGCTGTTGGAGCCCAGGATTAGGCGAGGAGCAGGCTGGGGCCTACTGGATTTTGGCAGGTGAAGGCAGCAGGAGACTTGCCATCTCCACAGCAGGGGAACAGCTGGCAGTGCTGAACCCCACTAACACTTGAACGAATGTGTTTGGCTCTGTGGAGACGACACTTCTGAACACCAACTGACGCTGTTGGAGCCCAGGATTAGGCGAGGAGCAGGCTGGGGCCTACTGGATTTTGGCAGGTGAAGGCAGCAGGAGACTTGCCATCTCCACAGCAGGGGAACAGCTGGCAGTGCTGAACCCCACTAACACTTGAACGAATGTGTTTGGCTCTGTGGAGACGACACTTCTGAACACCAACTGACGCTGTTGGTGCCCAGGATTACGCATGCCGCATGCAGAGGCCAATGGGCAGCGGTTTTTATGGAGGTTGTGGACTACTACTGATTCTAACCATGCTCCACTTAGGCCTCTGGCTCCACTGTCTCTACTATTTACCCTGGCCTCCAACCCCGCCAGCTACATCTCTGAAGTGGCGTCAGCACAATCTACACTTGTTCCTGTGTTACTGGTGCTCAGTCCCATCAGTTGATCCCCTGATGTTTGTCCGGCAAGTTCGCCAGCTCTGTCCTCATTCCCACTACTGGTTATGGGAATGTGGACAGAGCAGGAGACCTTGCCGGACACACATCAGGGGATAAACTGATGGGACTGAGCCACAGGAACACAGGAACAAGTGTAGATTGTGCTGACGCCACTTCAGAGATGTAGATGGCGGGGTTGGAGGTCAGGGGAAATAGTAGAGACAGTGGAGCCAGAGACCTAAGTTGGGCACGGTTAAAAATCAGTAGTGGTTTGAATGTTGATGGAGCTGGTGACTCTGCCGTCCACACAGCAGGGGATCAGCTGGCATTACTGAACCCCAGTAACACAGGAGCTAGTGTGTTTCTCTGTGCAGACGACACATCTGAGCGACAACTGGCTGTGTTGAAGCACAGGGATTATAGTTCAGGTGGTAGAAAAATGAACACACCAGCAGACCTGGATACAGTTGCCAACCACTAATTTAGTCTGTAAGAGGAATGGCAAAGTCTTTGGAGATCCAGGCCTTGTTCATTTTCAGAAAAGTCAGCCGGTCAACATTATCGGAAGATAGTCGCGTGCGACGGTCTGTTAGTACACCACCTGCGGCACTAAAGACACGTTCCGATAATACACTGGCAGCAGGGCAAGCCAGCACCTCCAATGCATACTGGCTAAGCTCTGGCCATGTATCCAGCTTAGAGACCCAAAACTTGAAGGGGGAAGAGCCATCTGGGAGTACAGCGACAGGGCAAGACATGTAGTCTGACACCATCTGACGGAAGCGTTGCCTCCTGCTGACTCGAGGCGTCGCTGATGGTGTAGACAATTGTGGTGGACACACAAAACTTTGCCACATTTGGGCCATAGTGGTCTTGCCTTGTGCTGCGGCACTGCCTCTGCTCCCTCTTTGTGCAGAGTTTCCTCCACTGCCTCGACGCACAGAGCTGCTTTGTAAAGCACTTGCAACAATGCTGTCGGGTGGAATGGAAAACATTATGGACTGCACCAGTGACTCTTCGTACTCCCGCATTTTACGCTCCCGGTTCAACGTTGGTATGAGCCTTTGTACGCTGTCCCGGTAGCGAGGGTCTAGGAGGGTGTACACCCAATAATCAGCCGAGACGAGAATGTGGGCGATGCGGCGGTCGTTTCTCAGGCACTGCAGCATGAAATCAACCATGTGCTGCAGACTCCCAACTGCCAAAGAACCGCTGTCCCCTGTTTGAGGCGTGACCTCGACCTGCTCTGCATCACCCCACCCTCGCTGTACATACTGAGTAGAGGTTTGTGTACCTCCCTCCTCTGGAGAGATGTCTTCCTCCTCCATCGACTCCTCCTCATCCTCCTCACAAAGTGTCCCCTGCCTAGGCCTTTGTGAGGAAACACGTAGCGCAGACTGTCCAGAAGCAGATGGCATTTGGGACTCCTCATCCTCCACCTCTTCTGAAACCTCATCCCTTAGTGCTTGCAGTGTTTGTTGAAGCAGGCAGATAAGGGGGACAGTCATGCTGACTAGTGCATCATCTGCACTCGCCATCCGCGTGGATTCATCGAAGGCACGCAAAACGAGGCAGATGTCCTTCATAGAGGCCCACTCAATGGTGCTGAAGTGTGAATGGCGCACAGTGCGACTTGTTTGCGCCTGATGCAGCTGGTACTCCATGACTGCTGCCTGCTGCTCACACAACCGCTCCAACATATGTAACGTTGAATTCCACCGGGTGGGTAGGTCACATATGATGCGATGTTCTGGAAGGCCAAATCGTCGCTGCAGAGCAGCGAGGCGCGATCTTGCCGTGCTGGAACGTCGCAAGTGAGCGCACTCTATGCGGACCTTGTGCAACAGTGCATCAAGATCCGGATAGTCCCTCAGAAAGCTCTGCACGACCAAGTTAAGAACATGTGCCAGACATGGGATGTGTGTGAGGTTGCCTAGGCCAAGAGCTGCCACCAGATTTCGGCCATTGTCACACACTACCAAGCCCGGCTGGAGATTCGCTGGCCCAAACCACACATCGCTCTCCAGCTTGATAGCATTCCAGAGCTCCTGCGCTGTGTGGCTTCGATTCCCCAAAGAAATTAATTTGAGTACAGCCTGTTGACGTTTGGCCACGGCTGTGCTCATATCGGTCGTAACAGGCTCCTGCTCTGCTGTTTCTGAGGAACTTGAGTAGGAGGAGGAGTCTATGTGTACAGACTGGAGTCCTGCAATCCGTGGCGTTGGAAGAACACGTACAGCGCCACTCTCCAGATCCGTACCCGGCTCCACAACATTGACCCAGTGGGCAGTGAGGGAAAGGTATCGTCCCTGTCCATGGTTACTGGTCCACGCATCGGTGGTCAGGTGGACCTTGCTACTAACGGCGTTTAGTAGCGCATGTTTTATTTTGCCCTCAACATGTTTCTGCAGGGCAGGGACGGCTCGCCTGCTGAAATAAAAGCGGCTGGGCACGTTGTATTGGGGGACTGCCAATGCCATTAAGTCCCGGAAGGTGTCAGTGTCCACCAGCCTGAATGACAGCATTTCAACTGCCAGAAGTTTGGCAATGCCAGCATTCAGAGACTGTGCTCGGGGATGGTTTGCCGAGTAAGGGCGCCTTTTATCCCATGCCTGTGCTACCGATGGCTGTGATGGATGGGAACGTGCTGTTATGGGTGGAATCTGACAGGGTCTCCGGACAACAGTGGCAGAGGTTCTTCCTTGGCGATCCTGTGAGGAAGCCGAACCAGCAGTGTGTGAGCTGGAGGAAGAGGGCCCAACACGAACTGAAGAGGTGGTAGGTGGTGCTGTACGTTGGCCTACGTCTTGAGGGTGTCTCTGCAACTCCAACTCGTGCTTGGTGCGCACATGTTTCCACATATTTGTGGTATTGAGGTTGCTGACATTTCTCCCTCTTTTGACTCTCTGATGACACAGCTTGCATTTGACAAAGCAAATGTCATCTGCAACTGTGTCAAAAAAGGACCACGCACTGCAACTCTTGTGAGCGCCCGGTTTGCCTTTGTAAGGAGGAATGCTCCTAACGGGTGCCGAAGTGGAGGGTACAGGCAACCAAGTCTTCCCCCTCCCTCTGCCTCCTGTTTTGGCCGGTAGGGGAATCTCTTCCTCCGAGCTGCTCCCACCACCTTCCTGTTGCTCACGCCATGATGGGTCAAGGACCTCATCATCTTCCCTCCCCTCTTCAAACAGCTGCTTCTCCGGGGTTGTCTCGCCAGCACCGTACGCACCAGAAAGTGGCAACTGAGTCTCGTCATCATCTGATGCTTACTGAGGTGTGCTGACCATAGGCACTGGCCCACTCGCCTCTTCAGATTCAGAGGGACAAAGAAGTTGCGCATCACTGCATACTCCCTCTTCTTCACATTCAGGAATGCTGCTTGGCTGGCCCCCTCTTTCCAAGCCAACAGATTCCGAGAACAGAAGTAGAGATTGTGATGGCTCCTGTCCATGTCTCTCTGACTGCCTGGGCACTTTGGCAGGTGGTGAAGAGACAGATGGTTGCTCTTCGGTGCTCTGACCCTGAGAGGATGCGGAAGTAATTGAAGTCGATGCGTTAGCTGCCATCCATCCGACAACGGCTTCAATTTGTTCCTCCCGCAGCAGTGGGGTACGTTGAGGTCCTACAAAGCTGCGCATAAAGGACTGTTGCCTGCTAAAACTGGGGGATGCTGATCCACTGGTGCCCGCAGCAGGCCCAGAATCCCCACGTCCTCTACCTGTAGAATCCCCACGTCCTCTCCCTGCAGAATCCCCACGTCCTCTCCCTGCTGAAACTCCACGCCCACGCCCACGCCCCCGCGCCTTACTCCCTGCCTTCTTCATCTTGCAAGACTGCTTAAGATAGGCAAAAAAGGACAAAGGGGGGCCTTAGTGTGCTTATTCCTGAACAGCTGGTTACAGGTACAAGAAACACTAATTTTATGAAGTGTGTGTGTGTGGACTAGACTTTAATAGGAGCTGATGTGGCCTACACAAGTTCAAAATGTAGTGTTTGGTGAACTTTTTATGTGGTTTCTTTGTTTGAAACAAACTCAAAGTATGAGAACAAAGAATTGAAACTGATAGTATCACCAACTTTTTGGAGCTATTACAATGCAGGCAGGTAACCTACAATGCAAAAGATGAGGCTCCAAAAAAATTGGGTAATACTAATCTGGCTGCGCCGGCAGGGCACAAGCCAGAAAAAAAGGCTCCTCTATCTACTCCTATATAGTGTTTGCAACCAACCAATGTTGATGGATACGGATGGATGCACACTAATAGGAGAAGAAAAAATGAGCTGCACTCAGAGACAAATATGTGTGAGGCAGTGACGCACGCTGAGCGTCCTACAGCCAGACGTAGCTGCAGGACACACTACTCAGCGTGAGCTGCACTCACACACAGTCAGAGACCTCTCAGACAGCCGTGAACAGTGCAGCAAAGTGGACACTAGCACTGAAAGGCTGCAGAAAGGCTCCGCTGTCTACTACTAGTGTTTGCAACCAACGTATATGGATACGGATGGAAGCACACTAGATTGAAATTATTTAAAAAATGCAGCTCAAAAAATAAAAGATGTATGAGGCAGCAGTGATCACACTGGGTGGCCTACAGCCTGACGTGGCTGCAGGACCCACTCCACAGCGTGAGCTGCACTCACACAGCCCTTGCAGACAGCTGTGAAAACAGCGCTGCTAGGGAAAAGCAAGCTACAGTGGTGGTTTATGTAGCCTGGATAAAGCACAATATTGTTTTTAGAATCGCTATTTCTAACTGTCCCTCACAGTCTTCTACAGCAGCCTGTCCCTAACTGAATTCACAGCAGAGTGACCAGAAATGGCGGCTGCGGTGGCTTTTATAGTGCATCATGACATCATTTCGGCAGCCAATCACAGCCATGCCAATAGTTAACATGCCTACATGCCTAACAGGATGTGCCCACACTTCGGAGGATTCCCATTGGCTTAATCAAAGCAAGCAGGCTCATAGCATGATGGGAACTTCCTATTCCGATTCCGATCCCGGAATCCGATATGAAAAAAGTATCGGAATTAAGTATCGGAATTCCGATACCGCTAATATCGGCCGATACCCGATACTTGCGGTATCGGAATGCTCAACACTAGTCCCGAGTATTGGAGCAGGGACAGTGAATGCTGTTCTGTGACATGGACATGGTTGCTGACGGTGGTTGCCTACATCATGGGCAGGGATTTGTGTTGTGAATTCTCTCTCTGGCTTCCCTCTGGTGATAACTGAAGGTAGTGGAGCTGGTCAGATTGACAGAAGGGTTGCGAGTTCTCTTTCTGGATTCCCTCTGGTGGTTACTGGAGGTAGTGGAGCTGAGCTGATTGAGAGAGACTTGCCACCTGATAATGAGGAAGACGATTGGAGATCTGGGGTTTCTGATTGGGATTTAAGACAGCTGACTCCCTCTATCCCTGCTGGTGATTTTCTTCCTGTTCCTTTTGAGGTCTGATGTCTCCTGCTGTTTCCCTGCATGTTCAGCTAAGTGGTTCATTTGTTATTCTGTTTGCATTTTGATCTGGTTTTGTTTATCTCTGCTTTGTGTGAGTCAGCCAGCTCCTGCTGGGGCTGTGCTGAATCACCGCCCAAATGTTACTGCATGTGCCAGTTTGCTTTGTCTCCTGTTATATTGGTCTCTTTTTGCTTTGCTTTCAGAATATACCAAAGTGCTGATATAGTGGGGGCGAAGTCATGCAACTTCAGTATTTTTGTGCATCAGACTTGTTGGACTTTTTGCAGGGTATTTTGCGTGATTGCAGACAGTCTTTCCTTTCCTGTCCTGTCTAGTCAGTGTGGGCCCCATCATTTGCTCAGTCAATTTTTCTGCCTGCATTTGTGTTTTCATCTTGTCTCACCAACAATATATGTTTGGGGGCTATCTATTCCTTTGGGGTTTGCTCCGGGGCAGTTTAGATTTCCCCTTTCTCGCGTTAGGCTTAGTTAGCTCTCCAGCTGTGCTGAGGCATCTAGGATCATCGTAGGCACGCTCCACGGCTACTGCTAGTTGTGTGGACAGGATCAGGAGTCTGCATCCACTTAGTTACCAACCTCTCTGGTTTTCTGTGGCTTAGCTTGGGCCTGCTATCCTCCTCGGTGCCCATTCACAACAGAATCACCAGCCTAACTGTAGACTCTAGGGTATTCTAAAGAAGGAAAGAATTTAAATAAAAAAAGTGTCAGAATTATTTTATATATTTTTTCCTCTTTTTTTTCTGGAGCTGTAGGAGGATATGTTTGTCTAAATGGAGAAAAAGCAATTGTCTTATCATGTTGAGCAGCTCGCTGCTGAAGTGCGAGGAATTTCTGTTTATCTCGCTCAACCATCTGCTGTTGAACCAAAAATCCCTACTCCTGATGTGTTTTCTGGGGATTGGTCTAAATTTTTGAATTTTAAGAATAATTGTAAACTATTTTTTGCTTTGAAACCTAATTCATCGGGGAGCTCTGTGCAGCAGGTTAAAATTGTCATCTCCCTGCTACATGGCGATCCCCAGGATTGGGCCTTTTCTTTGCCACCCGGAGACCCTATTTTGGCTAATTTGCATGCGTTTTTTCAAGCCGTGGGGTTATTGTATGATGAACCTAATGCTATTGATCAAGCTGAGAAAACTTTATTGGCATTGAATCAGGGTCAGGATTCTGCAGAGTTATATTGTCAAAAATTCCGAAAGTGGGCAGTCTTTACTAAATGGAATGACGATGCCCTGGCAGCTCTCTTTCGGAAGGGTTTGGCAGAAACCGTAAAAGATGTTACGGTGGGATTTCCTGTTCCCTCTGGTCTTGATGACTCTATGTCATTGGCCATTCAAATTGATCGGCGCTAACGTGAACGTAAAACTACACGAAAAACATTGCCGCGTTTCGATGAACTTCTGAACCCATGCAATGCGATAGGGTTTTGTCTAGGGATCAACGTCAGGAGTTTAGAAGGCGTAATAAGCTGAGTTTTTTCTGCGGGGATGCCTCTCATACTATTGCTGTCTGCCCTAAACGAGAAATGCGTTTTGCTCACATATTTGCGGTGGGCATTGTAAAGCCTAAGTTCCTTTTGTCGATTACCCTGATCTGCTCCTTGTCTACATTTTCCGCTAAGACTTTTGTTGATTCAGGGGCAGCTTTGAATCTGATGGATTTGGACTTTGCTAAACATTGTGGTTTTCCCATGATACCCCTGCGGTCTCCTATCCCTTTGAGGGGTATTGATGCTACTCCTTTGGTGGAGAATAAACCCCAATTTTGGACCCAGGTGATAATGCGGATCGCCCCGGACCACCAAGAAAATTGTAAATTTTTGGTGTTGCACAATTTACATGATACTATTGTTCTTGGCTTCCCTTGGTTGCAAACTCATAATCCTGTTTTAGATTGGAAATCTGTGTCTGTGGTGAGTTGGGGTTGTCAATGTGTTCTTAGTGACACTCCTGTTTTCTCCTCCTCTCCCCAGTCTCATGATATTCCTGACTATTTGGCTGATATTTCTGATGTATTCAGTGAGAGTAAGTCTGCATCTTTGCCTCCTCATAGGAGTTATGATTGTGCAATTGAGTTAATGCCCTGGTGTAAATTTCCCAAGGGTCGGCTTTTCAACTTATCGGTACCCAAACATGACGCTATGCGATCTTATATCAAGGAGTCATTGGAGAAGGGTCATATTAGACCATCCTCTTCACCTTTAGGTGCTGGGTTTTTTTGTGGCCAAGAAAAATGGTTCATTAAGGCCATGTATTGACTATCGTTCCCTTAACAAAATCACTGTTAAATATCAGTACCCGTTACCCCTGATTTCTGATTTATTTTCCAGATTTAAAAGTGCCTGTTGGTTTACCAAGCTTGACCTCAGGGAGGCGTATAATCTTATTCGCATCAAGCACGGGGATGAATGGAAGACGGTGTTTAATACTCCGGAGGGATATTTTGAGTACCTTGTGATGCCTTTTGGGCTCACTAATGCCCCTTCTGTCTTCCAGTCTTTTAGGAACGATATTTTCCGGGACTTTGTGGATAAGTTTTTGATCATTTATCTGGATGATATTTTGATCTTTTCCAGTGATAGGGATTCTCATGTGCAACATGTCCGGACTGTGTTCTGGATTTTGAGGGAAAATTCTCTGTATGTTAAGGGATCGAAGTGCCTCTTTGGTGTACAGAGGATTTCATTTTTGGCATTCATTTTGTCTCCGTCTGCTATTGAAATGGACCCGGCCAAGATACAGGCCATTTATGATTGGGTTCAGTCCACTTCTTTGAAGGCTCTCCAGAAGCTTTTGGGTTTTGCTAATTTCTTCAGTAAATTTATAAGTAATTTTTCTGGTATTGTTAAACCACTGACTGATCTGACCAAAAAGGGCGCTGATGTAGTGAATTGGTCTCCTGAGGCAGTTTCGGCATTTCAGGAGCTTAAGCGGAGATTTACTTCTGCTCCTTTTCTAAGGCAACCTGATGCTTCACTCCCATTTCAGGTGGAGGTAGATGCTTCTGAGATTGGTGCAGGAGTCGTCTTGTCCCAAAGAGATCCGGTGACTTCTAAGATGAATCCCTGTGCCTTCTTTTCTTGAAAATTCTCCCCAACTGAACGTAACTATGACGTGGGGAATCGGAAATTGTTGGCCATGAAATGGGCATTTGACGAGTGGAGACATTGGTTGGAGGGAGCTAGACATCAAGTTGTGGTCCTCACCGACCACAAGAATTTGATTTATCTTGAATCAGCCAAACGCTTGAATCCTACACACTAGGTGGGCCTTGTTTTTCATGCATTTTAATTTTGTGGTGTCCTTTCTTCCGGGCACTAAGAATGGTAAGGCGGACGCTCTTTCTAGGAGTTTCTTTGCGGATTCTCTTGATGTGACCGAGTCTACTACCATTCTAAATGAGGGTGTAGTTCTTTCCACCATCTCACCCAATTTGAGACGTGCCCTGGAGGAATTTCAGGAGTATAAACCTGAATGTTGCCCTATGGGAAAATTGTATGTCCCTGACCAGTGGAAGAAAAGAGTAATGTCTGAAATTTATTGCTCCGCGTTGGTTGGTCATCCAGGTATTTTTGGTACCAGAGATTTGGTAAGTTGGTCTTTTTGGTGGCCTGCCTTATCTCGTGATGTTAGGAATTTTGTGCAGTCCTGTGGGACTTTTTCTCGGTCCAAGCCCTGCTCTCGTTCTAGTGGGTTGTTAATGCCCCTGCCGGTGCCCAGGAGGCCTTGGACTCATATCTCAATGGATTTTATTTCAGATCTTCCTGTCTCTCAGAGAATGACTGTTATCTAGGTGATCTTTGATAGATTTTCTAATATGGTCCATCTTGTACCACTCCCAAAGTTGCCATCTTCCTCAGAGTTGGTGCCCTTGTTTTTACAACAGGTGGTTCGGTTGCACGGGATTCGTGAGAACATTGTGTTGGACAGAGGAGTCCAGTTTGTTTCCAGATTTTGGAGAACTTTTTGTTCCAAACTGGGAATTCAGTTATCTTTCTCCTCTGCATTTAATCCTCAGCCCAATGGCAGACTGAGAGAACAAACCAGACTTTGGAGTCCTATTTGAGATGTTTCATATCTGCTGATCAGGATGACTGGGTCTCATTTTTGCCCTTGGCCGAATTTGCGCTAAACAATAGGGCTAGTTCTGCCACTTTGATGTCTCCCTTTTTCTGTAACTTTGGGTTTCATCCTCAATTTTCTTCAGGGCAGGTGGAATCTTCGGCCTGCCCAAGTGTGGATTCTGTGGTAGAGAGAATGCAGCAGATTTGGGACCAAGTGGTGGATAAGTTGTCCCACTCTCAGGAAAAAGCCCAATGGTTTTCCAACCGGCATAGGACCATTGGTCCCCAGTTTAAAGTGGGTGATATGGTTTGGTTGTCTTCAAAGAATATTCCTATGAAGGTTGCATCTCCAAAATTCAAGCCAAGATTCATTGGACCTTATAAGATTTTGGAAATCCTTAATCCCATTTCTTTCCATTTGGCTCTTCCAGTTACATTTAAGATTCATAATGTGTTCCATAAATCCTTGTTGAAGAGGTTTGTAGAGCCAGTAGTTCCCATGGCGGCACCTCCTGACCCTGTATTGGTTAAGGGTAATTTGGAGTATGAGGTAGAGAAAATATTGGATTCTTGGTTGGCTAGACGGAGACTACAGTACTTGGTCAAATGGAAGTGTTATGGCCAGGAGGATAATTCTTGGGTTTCTGCTTCTGACATTCATGCCAAAAGATTGGTTTGTGCTTTTCACCGGGCCCATCCGGACCGGCCTGGTGGCGTGGATGAGAGTTCGGTGACCCCTCCTCAAGGGGGGGTACTGTTGTGAATTCTCTCTCTGGCTTCCCTCTGGTGATTACTGAAGGTAGTGGAGCTGGTCAGATTGACAGAGGGATTGCGAGTTCTCTTTCTGGACTCTCTCTGGTGGTTACTGGAGGTAGTGGAGCTGATCTGATTGAGAGAGACTTGCCACCTGATAATGAGGAAGACGATTGGAGATCTGGGGTTTCTGATTGGTATTTAGACAGCTGACTCCCTCTATCCCTGCTGGTGATTTTCTTCCTGTTCCTGATGAAGAGACCTGTGTTGCCGTCTTTTCAGTTAGCCATTAAAAGGTTTCAACCACTGAGGACTCTCAATTTTGAATATTTCTCAACACAAAGAAGGCAGTTATAATACGAAAAATTTTTGTAAAATATATAGAAAATTGAATAAATAGACTGATTCTTGAAAAGACTTTGTTTTAAACGTTATAGACGCATTGAATAGTATCAGTTAACACAAGTTGAATGATCCCAGCAAAGAGTAAACAGATGACAGCAAACTAGGGCACACAAATCACCACATTAACAGATGTAGCTATTTATCTGAAGTATTGCGGTATATATTTCAGTCAAAAAATGGAGGTGCTTGCATGAAAAAACATGAATATTTCAATGTGAAGCGAAAAAGGAAGAAATATGCAGCACTCACTAATATAGCTGAAAAACTGTGCATCTTTATTTCACATGAATTCCATCAATAGATATGTGGACATGCAGGACCAGTAGAAGCGAGTAATCGTGAAACGGCCGTTGTCCGGCACCTCCCTCCCCTAGCATTCCTCTAACATCCTGCATGTCCACATATCTATTGATGGAATTAATGTGAAATAAAGACGCACAGTCTTTCAGCTATATTGGTGAGTGCTGCATATTTCTTCCTTTTTCGCTTCAGTTAACACAAGGCATAAAAAGGCACAAAGGTCTCATATGAGGACCAGACAGAAATTCAATTGTATGACAAACAGGCAAGATTTGTCACCTGAGAGGACAATTCTTTCTCAGAGATGAAGAAAAAAAGGGGAGAACTGGTACATAGACACAAAATGACCTCACCTGCGCTACATGATCCGCAAACCTGAGACACAGCGGAATATATTTTCATAATTAATCAGATGTAACCATGATGCAACATCCTCCTAAATATACATCAAAAGGTAAAAACACAATGAACATCTATCAATCAGGACAGACAACTCATTGGCACTGCCGGGTTGGCGTTCAAACCACAGCTCCAAGAGCTTAATCCTTTCATAGGAAAACACATGGACTTCATTAGGATTCCTATATCCATATAAAGAAGGCATAAATAGACCCCTTCAAAAGATATAAATAAATTAAGAGATTAATTTACAATAAATAAATAGTTAACTACTTAAAACATCCTGTCATCAGGGAATTATATACATTTCAGAAAGATTAAAAACTCCCATATATAGATGTTAAAATCAAGCTAATACCACCAAAAAATAGATATACATACATATTTGAAATAAACATATATTAATAAATTAAATAAAAACCTTTGTAATCTCATTCAGACCCTGTGGCATCAGCCTTTTTAATTTATAAATCCAATACACCTCTTTCCTATTAAGGTTCAAAATTCTATTTGGAACATGAGGAGGGATATGATCATTAGGAATAATTTTTAGATTATTAAAATCCTTATTATGTATTAAGGTGTAATGCCTTGATAACCCATAAGTGAGGAGACCCTTTATTATATTGTGTCTGTGCGAGTTCAACCGTAGATGGAGCGGTTGAATAGTTCTTCCTACATATTGCTTGCCGCACAGGCATTCAATTACATAGATTACACATTCAGAATTCTAGTTCAATAAATGGGATATTGTAAATTTTTCATTGGTGGAAAAAGAAATAACATTATCTGTTTTATGTCTGATGTGATGACAACATAAACAGTTTTTTGCTCCACATTTAAATATTCCTTTAATAGTTTTAGAGGTATGATTCTCTCTGCGCTGAATACTGGCTTTAGACTACTTGGCGCTATAACATTCCTAATAGTGGGTGCCCTGTGGAAAGTTATCCTAGGATTTCTAGGGAGGATTTTATTAAGAACAGGGTCATTAAGTAAGATATACCAATATCTTTGTAGAACATCACATATTTCTTTATGCTTATTACTATATTGGGTTATAAAGTTCATACAGAATCTATTGTTAGCAGGATTTTTACCATTGTCCTCTAGTAATGTTGCTTGTTTCAATTTCATAGAGTTTTTGTAAGCTTGCTTTATTAAATATGAAGTATAGTTCTGAGGTGAATTTTTTTTACTAAGAATAGTAGATTGATCCTTAAAGTCAATGTTTCCTGATTCAGCGAAATTGGTTGTTCAGAATATTTTTCAACCATTTAGAGTAGCGACCACTACTAAAGTGAATGTAGCTATTTGAATCAACTTTTTTAAGAATAGGTCTTGCTTTAAATCTTACCTTCTTTTATAACAAGTGTCACATCTAAAAAATTTATACTAAAAGTGTCATAATAAGTGACACCAACACCACCAACCCGGCAGTGCCAGTGAGTTGTCTGTCCTGCTTGATAGGTGTTCAATGCATTTTTACCATTTCATGGTCCCTCAGTTCTGCGTCATCAATGAGGTCGCTCGTCGGTGTCAAACACAGCGATGCATGCTGACCAGCTGGACACCAACAATCAAAAAATGGCCTAGAACAATCGAGCATGATCAGCGATATCCAGCGGGGGGGCCGGTCACCACTATGTGTCACACGTAGCAAGATCGCTGTCGACGTCACTATTGGGTCACAAAACCTGTGACGTTTCAGCAATCTTGCTAACGATCTCGTTATGTGAGACAGGGCCTTTAGATGATGTGAAAGCCCTCTTTTTTAGGTTTTTGACAGTTGTCTCTTCGCTTTTGGGATAATCATTTAACTATTTTTTATTTTTTAATTTTCCTGTCATAAAATTATTCTTTAATGGCTACTATAAATTCTATGATGACGATGACTCATTAACTGTTTGTTAACTATGAACTTTGACATGTGTCATCTGACTATTTGGCGCCGTTTGTTGTGAATCTTGTATGTACTTAAGCAATGTAAGTGCACTACCTACTGTATGTTTGTACGTGGTATTTCCTGAAGAAGGGGTTGTAAAAACCTTGAAACGCGTTGAATAAACCACCGTTAAACATCATCATTCCTTTGAAACTTCATCATTTGGGCAACGCAGATGTTATCCGCATTTCCTTTGCAGTATACTGTATTGCATAGTCGCTGATTGACTCGTGGTTCTGCAGCAGCCCTTATCTATACGCACTCTGATGCCTGAATACCAGGTGAGCAGCTCTTTGAAATTTGTTTGTTTAATTGTGGGATAAGACCCTATTTGGCGCTTTGTGCCGCTCTCTTCTTTCGAATATTAGTCACTTTGTACAGTTAGGACACGTGTTGATTTGGAATGTCTTTAAAACAGAACCAAAGTCAGTGATAAGCGGTCATAGACGAGCGCTTAGGAAGCAACCCAGGGGCAGACAAAAATGGCAGGTCTCCACCGCAGCTCCAGCTGAAAACCTCCAATGGAGGATAGGAGCAATGAGAAAATGGAAACGGTCTTAGGAGCGCAGGAAAGAGACTCAGACAGGAGGTGGGATCCTCCGTCGATACGCGTTATGGTTTAACCCCACCTCCTGTCTGAGTCTCTTTCCTGCGCTCCTAAGACCGTTTCCATTTTCTCATTTAAAACAGAACCAGACTCAGGAACTCCCAACTCTTGGCTTGGCAACTTCTCCAGTGTTTGGTGCTCTGGGTATCAGTTGTCTGGATTGTATATCTGGCCACCTCACTGCCTCTTCCTGCCTGTTATAATGCTTCAGATCCCTCCCCCTGTGCACTTCTGTCCTCCCTCTGCATGTCACCTTCCCAGGTTGGGTCAGTGACTTCATCGTCTTAATCATAGAATCGTAGAGTTGGAAGAGACCTCCTGGGCCATCTGATCCAACCCCCTGCTCAAAGCAGGATTCGCTAAATCATCCCAGTCAGATGTCTGTCCAGCCTCTGTTTGAAGACTTCCATTGAAGGAGAACTCACCACTTCTCGTGGCAGCCTGTTCCACTCATTGATCCTTGTGCAAATGAGAATAAAGTTGATCCTTCTACAATGTGACAGCCCTTTAGATATTTGTAGACAGCTATTAAGTCTCCTCTCAGTCTTCTCTTTTGCAAACTAAACAATCCCAAATCCTGCAACCTTTCCTCATAAGACAGGGTTTGCAGACCGGTCACCATTCTGGTTGCTCTTTTCTGAACTTGCTCCAGTTTGTTGATGTCTTTTTTAAAATGTGGTGCCCAAAACTGGACACAATATTCCAGATGAGGTCTGACCAAAGAGGAGTAGAGGGAAATAATGACTTCACGTGAGCTAGACTGTATGCTTCTGTTAATACATCCTAGAATTGCATTTGCCTTTTTTGCTGCTGCATCACACTGTTGACTCATATTCAGTCTGTGATCTATTAGTATACCCAAATCTTTTTCACATGTGCTGTTGCTTAGCCCTATTCCTCCCATTCTGTATATGCTTTTTTCATTTTTATTGCCCAGATGTAGTACTTTGCATTTTTCCCTGTTAAAAACCATTCTGTTAGTTGCTGCCCACTTCTCCAGTTTATTTATATCTTTTTGAATCCTCTCTCTTCTCTAGCATTAGCTATCCCTCCTAGCTTTGTGTCATCAGCAAATTTAATCAGTTTACCCTCAATTCCTTCATCTAAATCGTTGATAAAGATGTTGAACAATACAGGGCCCAGGACAGAGCCCTGTGGTACCCCACTTGAGACATTCTTCCAACTGGATGTGCAGCCATTTACGACCACTCTTTGGGTCCGATCACTAAGCCAGTTAGGAATCCACCTAACAGTTGCCTTGTCCATTCCATACTTAGTCATTTTTTCAATAAGGATTGTATGAGATACTTTGTCAAATGCTTTGCTGAAGTCAAGATATACTATATCTACAGCATTTCCTTGATCCACCCAATCAGTGATTTCGTCATAGAAGGAAATTAAGTTAGTCTGACATGACTTATTAGTAACAAACCCATGCTGACTCTGTTTAATCACTTCATTCTTATCCAGGTACTGACATACATGTTGTTTAATAATTTGTTCAAAGATCTTTCCTGGTATAGAAGTCAGACTCACCGGCCTATAGTGCCCTGGGTCAACCTTCTTCCCCTTTTTGAAGATAGGAACAACATTTGCTCTTCTCCAGTCTTCTGGAACTTCTCCTGTTCTCCAAGAATTTTCAAAGATTGTGGAGAGGGGTTCAAAAATTTCTTCTGCTATCTCCTTCAGTACTCTGGGGTGTAATTCATCTGGACCTGGAGACTTGAATTCATTTAGGTTAGCTAAGTGTTTCCTCACTATCTTTCTGTTTATAGATATCCTGGATTCTTCTATTCCCTTAATAGGACAGTGAAGAACAGTTGATGTTACATTTCCTTTCTGAGAGAAAACAGATGCAAAATAGGAATTTAAAAGTTTGGCCTTCTCAACATCCTGTCTTACCATTTCATCATTTTCATCCTGTAAAAATCCTATATCATCTTTGACTTTTCTTTTACTTTTAACATATCCCCAAAATCATTTATTATTGCTTTTGACATCTCTTGCAAGCCTCAATTCATTGTCAGCTTTAGATAATCTGATTTGTGCCCTGCAGGTTCTGCAGACAGCATTATATTCTTCTTTTGATATGCCTCCCTCTTTCCATTTTATAAACATTTTTTTCTTCCTTTTTTTCCTTTTTAGCATGTGCTTAAGTTCTGTGTTCATCCTTCCTGGCTTCCTTAAATGCTTCCTATTCTTCCCTCTTTTCGGAATTGTTAACAATTGTGCTTTGAGAATTTCATTTTTCAAGATTTCCCATCCTTCCTGGACATTTTTGTCTTTAAGGATATCCAGCCATTGGATCCCTCCAATTCTCTTTCTGAATCCCTTAAAATCTGCCTTTCTGAAATCTAACCTTGACGTCTGAGTCTTCACAGGTCTTCCTCCTCTAGTTATCCAAAATTCTAAAATAGCATGGTCGCTACCTCCTAGGGTCCCAGCCACTTTTACCTCCTCAACTATTTCCTCCCTGTTTATAAGGATTAGATCCAAGGTAGAAGTTACCCTTGTTTTCTCCCCTACCATTTGGAAGATAAAGTTGTCAGCAAGAGAGGATAAGAATTTCCTTGACCTGTTAGTTTTGCCTGAGAGAGATTCCCAACAAATGTCTGGAGAGTTGAAATCTCCCATGACAACTATGTCATATTTTTTGAAAAACTTGGCCGTTTGATGCATAAAGAGTTCATCCATATCTTCAGCTTGCACAGGCGGCCTGTAGTAAATGCCTACAATGGTGTCCATTGTTCTGTCCTTGTATTCTTACCAAAACAGTTTCCACAGAACTCCCAGTCTCTGAAGCTTCAATCTCTGTGCAGATATACGTGTTTCTAACATACAATGCGACACCTCCTCCTCGTTTATCCAGTCTGTTTCTTGCAAATAAGTTGTATCCTTCTAGTCTTGTATTCCAATCATGTGTATCGTCCCACCAAGTTTCAGTGATTCCAATGACATCATATTTCTTTTCCTGTGTTAGTAGTTCCAATTCTCCTTGTTTGTTGCCCATGCTTTGTGCATTAGTATAGAAACATTTCAGTTTGTGATTGGTTTCTCTTTCTCCAATATTTTTATTAATTAGATTCTTTTGTCTTTGCTCTTCCTTTCCACTTCTAATAGCAGAGTTCTCAATAGCATTTGTCAGGTGTATGGCTTTTTCTGGTCTTTTGCTTCCCTTCCAATGTTGTTCTAGTTTAAAGCTCTCGTTACAAGTGTAGCAAGGCGACTTCCAAATACATGATTTCCAGTCTTCGTAAGGTGCACCCCATCTCTAGCAAGTAGTCCATTGTAAAGGTAATTCACTCCGTGATCCATAAATCCAAATCGTTGCTGACGGCACCATCGACGTAGCCAGTTGTTCACCTGCAGAATCTTATTCCACCTCCTTGTTCCATGGCCATCCACTGGGAGGATGGAAGAGAAGACCACCTGCGCTCCCAGTTCTTTCACTTTCTTGCCTAAGTCTTCAAAGCCTCTGCAGATGGTTTCCAGGTCGTTTCTTGCGGTGTCATTTGTCCCCACATGTAGTAGCAGGAATGGGTAGTCATCTGTAGGGCTGCTGCACCCTGGCCCTCCTCCTGACTTGCTAATGTAAGAACACCACTTGTTGGCAATTGTGTCTCATCATCATCCACCTCTTGCGACAGTAATTGCATTTTCCCACCGTCACTTTCTTATGAGCATGGCTGCCCAAATATTTGGGCATCATTACAAGCGATCTCCTCATATCCTGCTTGAAATGAATAGGGCAAGAGGCCACAATCTGTAAATGGAAATGTGGACAACTCTTTGGAGCATCCAAGTGCGGGATCGCTTGCCTCCGGACACTCGGCATGATGGGAGTAAGGAAGATCATAGTAAGGATTATGTGGTCCACAATCATGACTACAGGGCCTAGCCCACGTGGTAGACAGCGTGGTGCTGACAAAGTGACTGGAAGCATTATCTGCTATCCATTCAACAAACTTTTCAAACTGATCTGGCTTCAAGAGTGGTGTTCCACACACCCCTACAAAGTGGGACAGGAACCTAGATTGATATGATATGTGTGTGCTTGTTATGCTCCCATGCTAGGCTTAGTTTCATCTTGCCCAGGGCCTCGGTCTCTCTGCACTCACCATCATCATCACCACGTCCATGTCCCCATCCCTTACCATGCACCTTGCCCATTTTAAATTGTGTATGATATATCCCTGTTGAGAAAACATTGCAGATAGTATTACAATTAATCACATATGTCCCAAAAATAGGTATAGTGTGCTAGATACTTTAAGTTAAATAAATACCAAATTGATAGCAGCTAGATTTATTGCTGCCAATAATAAAAGATTCTAGCAACAATAAAAGATACTAAGTATTTCTATTAACATAAATAAATAAAATCTGGCAACAATTAATTAACAGGGTGGGGAAAGACCTTCTAAGGGAGAAGTGCAAATAGACTGGATATATATTGACTCTCAAATAATCACAAAAGTAAAGAACCCTACGTAAGCCTAAGGGTACCGTTACACTAAGCGATGCACCAGCGATCCCGACAACGATATGGATCGCTGGTGCATCACTAAGTGGTCGTTAGTGAGCTGCCACACAGGCAGACCTCACCAGCGACATAGCAGGGGTCGGTGGTCGCTACTTACCTGTCAGACACGGCGATCCTGACATCCTCCCACCCGCGTCCACGTGTCGCTCGTCGGCGCCACAGGAAGCCCAGCAGGAAGCGCCAGGCGAGAAATGGTCCAGGACCTCGCGCGATCAGCGATAAACAGCGGGGGAGCCGGTCGCACGTAAGTATCAGACATAGCGATATCGCTAGCGATATCACTGCTGCGTCACAAAACCAGTGACGTTTCAGCGATATTGCTAGCAATCTTGCTGTGTGTAACGGGGGCTTAAGAAACAGGCTGAAATGTGGAGACTGGGAAAAGTTACCTATAACCAGAAAATAAAGTCTTAAGTACTGCCATAAACCATATTACAGCGGTACAGTATATATAGCAAAAACTATATAACTCTATATCTAAACCATGAACATGGCCATGTGTTTAGCCACAGACAGTATAAATAAATAGTATAAGGAAGCATAAACGCTATATAATCATAGAACTGCCAATGGTCAACTACATACAAAGTGCTTCTCATTAAATTAGAATATCATCAAAAAGCTAATTTATTTCAGCTCTTCAATACAAAAAGTGAAACTCATATATTGTATAGAGTCAATACAAGCAGATTGATCTATTTCAGGTGTTTATTTCTTTTAATGTTGATGAATATGGCTTACAGCCAATGAAAACTCAAAAGTCATTTTCTCAGTAAATTAGAATAATTAACAAAAAACACTTGCAAAGGCTTCCTAAGCGTTCAAAAAGGTCCCTAAGGCTACTTTCACACTTGCGCTTTTTTGCTGCGTGTTTTTTGCACACACAAACGCATGGAAAAAATGCATCATGCGTTTGTGTGCATTTTTTTGCGGGTTTTGGTGCGTTTTTTAAAAAAACACATGCTTTTTTGCTCATACGTGCGCATTACAATGCGCACGTATGCGCACCCATAGAGTACAATGGGGGTTTTGCTGTAAAAAAAATGCATTGCGTGCGCATGCGGTTTTTGGGGGCAAGTCGGACGCACAAAAAATGCAACAGGATGCATTTTGTGCACCCGAGCGCACACTACAAAAAAACGCATGCGCATACAAACGCGTACAAACGCATGTGTATGCGCACATAAGCGTACCCCATGTAAAATATAGGAAAAAAAACATGCTTTTTTTGCGCTAAAAAGCAGCGCAAAAAAACGCAAGTGTGAAACCAGCCTTAGACTGTTTCAGTAGGCTCCACAATCATGGGGAAGACTGCTGACTTGACAGATGCTCAGAAGGCAGTCATTGACACACTCCACAAGGAGGGTAAGCCACAAAAGGTCATTGGTAAAGAAGCTGGCTGTTCACAGAGCACTGTATCCAAGCATATTAATGGAAAGTTGAGTGGAAGGAAAAAGTGTGGCAGAAAAAGGTGCACAAGCAACCGGGATAACCGCAGGCTTGAAAGGATTGTTAGATAAAGGCCATTCAAAAATGTGGGGATATTCACAAGGAGTGGACTGCTGCTGGAGTCATTGCTTCAAGAACCACCGCACACAGGCATATCCAAGACATGGGCTACAAGTGTTGCATTCCTTGTGTCAAGCCACTCATGGTCTATAGACAACATCAGAAGCATTTTACCTGGGCCAAGGAGAAAAAGAACTGGACTGTTGCTCACTGGTCCAAGGTGTTGTTTTCAGATGAAAGTACATTTTGCATTTCATTTGGAAATTAAGGTCCCAGAGTCTGGAGAAAAAGTGGAGATATACACAATCCAAGCAGCTTGATGACTAAGTGTAAAGTTTCCACAATCCGTGATGGTTTGGGGAGCCATGTCATCTGCTGATGTAGGTCCACTGTGTATTATCAAGACCAAAGTCAGCGCAATCGTCTACCAGGAAATTTTAGAGCAAGTCAGGCTTCCCTCTGGTGACAAGCTTTCTGGAGATGGAAATTTCATTCTCCAGCAGAACTTGGCACCTGTTCACACTGCCAAAACTACCAACACCTGGTTAAAAACAACAGTATCACTGTGCTTGATTGGCTAGCAAACTTGCTTGACCTTAACTCCATAGAGAATCTATGGGGTATTGTCAAGAGGAAGATGAGAGACACCAGACCTAACAATGCAGATGAGCTGAAGGCTGCTATGAAAGCAACCTGGGCTTCCATAACTCCTCAGCAGTGCCACAGGCTGTTCGCCTCCATGTCTCGCCACATTGATGCAGTAATTGATGCAAAAGGAACCTCGACCAAGTATGGAGAGCATTTATTGAACATACATTAGGCCATACAGTAGGCCAACATTTCACATTTTGAAATCATTTTTCAAGCAGGTGTTATAAAGTATTCAAATTTATGGAGATAATGACTTGTGGGTAGTGTTGAGCGATACCACCTATATTGAAAAATATCGGATCGGATTGGATCGGCCGATATAAAAAAAGTATCGGGTATTGCCGATTCCGATCCCGGAAGTCCCATTCAAGTCAATGGAACAGAAATATTGGAATTAAAAAAACCACCTTTCTTTCCTTGTAGGCTAATTCTACATGAAGAAAAACAACTAATAATAATGTAGAATGTATTGTGGGAGGTGTAGGAGACATTAAAGCCATAGAGGTTTAGCCCAATCAAATGGAATAGCAGGAATTAAATTTTTTTTTTAAAGACGTTCGGAGTTACAAAGATATTGACTATGTTAGCCTCTTTTATATTTTGTCAGATATGTATGTTTCACTACTTCCATGCTCTTCACCTTCTTTTTTACTTCTCCCATGCTTTCTCCTTCATCATCCTCAGCAGCAGCATCTTTTTCATCAACTTCTTCTTCACCTTATTCATCTTCTTCGTCTTCATCTTCTTCCTATTATTCTTTTTTTGTACATTATTCATATTCTTCTTATTCAACGATTATTCTTCTTCATATTCTACTTCTTCATCTTCTTACTATTCTTCTTCTTCATCATATTCTTATTTGTGACAGGCATTCCTGTAGTTGTTATCTATAAAAGTTTGAAGATTACACCTTCCGTTCTGCCTGTCACAAAAGATTTACAACAGGATTTGTCCGCCTTCAGTTTGGCCTGCAGCAGCAGGCATTTTCCAGCGGCACCACGAGGAGGAACGGACTCACCCCCATACACTGCTTAGTCTTCTTCTGCTTATAATTTAGATAATATTTTTTGCTCTGATTTTTAGTCTTATGCTTAATGTTCTTCTGCTTTTGGTTCTTCTACTTTTTGTTCTTCTGCTTCTTCGTCTTCTGTCTCTTGTTGTTCTGCATCTTGGTGGTTGTCTTAATGTTCTTTGTCCTCTTGGTAATCTTCTTCAGGGTCATCTTTTTGGCCTTCTTCGGTGTGGTCTTCAGGGTCGTCGTCTTCAGGGTCACTGTCAGGGAGATCCAGAGTGAGAACCAAAAACCATTTCCACAAGCTTGAACTTGGAAAAGTAGCAGAAGGTACAAGAAGGCTGAGGAACTGCCGAGAACCAGCTGACGGTACTGGAACCCGGATGGGTAGCAGAAGGAACAAGAGCAAATGAAACTAGCGAGGACCAGCTGACGGTGCTGGAAGACGGTTAATAAACAGGAGGTACCTGTGCTACAAAGCACTACCAAGGACCAGCTGACGTTGCTGGAACTAAGATACCTAGAACGAGGCACCTAGGCCAAAGGCACTGTTGAGAACCAGCTGAGGGTGCTGGAACCCAGATGGGTAGCAGAAGCTGCAAGAGCAAATGAAACTAGCGAGGACCAGCTGATGGTGCTGGAACCCGGAAGGGGCAGCAGAAGGAACAAGAGCCAATGGCACAACCGTGGACAAGCTGACGGTGCTGGAACATGGTTACTAAGCAGGAGGTACCTGTGCAACAAAGCACTACCAAGGACCAGCTGACGTCACTGGAACTTGGATACCGAGAAGGAGGCACCTAGGCCAAAGGCACTGCCGAGAACCAGCTGACGGTGCTGGAACCCGGATAGGTAGCAGAAGTTACCCATAATAAACAAAATTGCAAGGCCTCGAGCAGGACGCAGTTACCGAATCCCACAGTCCAACAGGGGGTGCTTGTCCTATTGGCACTACGGAAACCAGCCTTTAATACCAGAAACCGCAGCCCACATAGGAAGCACCTAAACAACAGGCACCATAGACTCGGCTAACCTGACCGCAACACGACTGGACCACGTTTTGGTGGCAAAGTGACGTTGACACTACCCGGAAACAGCAGGCGTGCTGGAACCAGGTTGGGCAGGAGGGAGTACCCATGCCCAAGACACTGCCGAGGACCAGCTGACTGTGCTGGAACCCGGAGAGGCAGCAAAAGGAACAAGAGCCAATGGCACTACTGAGGACCAGCTGACGGTGCTGGAACACGGTTACTAAGGAGGAGGTACCTGTGCTAGAAAGCACTACCAAGGACCAGCAGACGCTGCTGGAATTCGGATACTGAGAAGGAGGCACCTAGGCTAAAGGCACTGCCGAGAACCAGCTGACGGTGCGGGAACCTGGAGGGGTAGCAGAAACTACGCCTGAAAAACAACGTTGCAAGGCCGCGAGCCGGCCGCAGTTACCGAAACCCACAGTCCTACAGGGGGTGCTTGTCCTATTGGCACTACGGAACCAGCCTTTATTACCAGAACCCGCAGTCCACATAGGAAGCACCTAAACTGCAGGCACCATAGACTCAGCTAACCCGACCGCAACACGACTGGACAACGTTTTGGTGGCAAAGTGACGTTGACACTACCCAGAAACAGCAGGCGTGCTGGAACCAGGATGGGCAGGAGGAAGTACCCATGCCAAAGACACTTCTGAGCAGCAACTGACGATGTTGGAGCCGAGGGTCAATCAGGGTGTAGGCTGATGCCTAATTTCATTAAGTTGAATATGTGTTGTTGACTACTACTCATTTTAACCGTGCTCCAATTAGGCCTCTGTCTCTAGTATTTACCCTGGCCTCCAACACCGCCAGCTGCTGCTCAAAAGTGCGGTCTGCACAATCAACACTTGTTCCTGTGCTACTGGGGTTCTGTAACGTCAGTTGAACCCCAGTAACACAGGAACAAGTGTTGATTGTGCAGACCGCACTTTTGAGCAGCAAATGGCTGTGTTGGAGGCCAGGGTAAATACTAGAGACACTGGAGCCAGAGGCCTAGTTGGAGCACGGTTAAAAATCAGTAGTAGTGTGACTGTGTAGGCAGCAGGAGACTTTGCCATCCATACTGCAGGGGAGCAGCTGGCGTTACTGAACCCCACTGACACAGGAGCTAGTGTTTTTCTCTGTGCGGACGGCACTTCCAAGCAACAACTGGCTGTGTTGATGCCCAGGATCAATCATGGAGCAGGCTGAGGCCTACTTGGAGCGAGTAGAAAATAAGATGTAGTGTGAATTTGGAGGCAGCAGGAGACTTTGTCGTCCACACAGCAGGGGAGCAGCTGGCGTTACTGAACACCACTAACACTGGAGCATGTGTTTTTCTCTGTGCAGACAGCACTTCCGAGCAACAACTGGCTGTGTTGATGCCCAGGATCAATCAAGGAGCAGGCTGAGGCCTACTTGGAGCGAGTAGAAAATAAGATGTAGTGTGATTTTGGAGGCAGCAGGAGACTTTGTCGTCCACACAGCAGGGGAGCAGCTGACATTACTGAACCCCACTAACACTGGAGCATGTGTTTTTCTCTGTGCAGACGACACTTCCGAGCAACAACTGGCTGTGTTGAAGCCCAGGATCAATCATGGAGCAAGCTGAGGCCTACTTGAAGCAAGTTTTATGTCGGTTGGACACTACTACTGATTGTAACCGTGCTCCACTTAGGCCTCTGGCTCTACTGTCTGTAGTATTTCCCCTGGCCTCTTACCCCGCCAGTTGCTGCTCTGAAGTGGCGTCTGCACAATCCACACTTGTTCCTGGGTTACAGGGACGTCATTTGATCCCCTGATGTGTGTCCGGCAAGGTCTCCTGCTCTGTCCACATTCCCACTACTACACAACTGTCAAATGTAGTGTTTGTTGAACTTTATTTTGTTTTTTTTTTTAAAAAACTAAAAGGATGTGACCAAAGATTTGAAAGTGATAGTATCACAAACTTTTTGTAGCTATTACAATGCAGGCAGGTAACCTACAATGCAAAAGATGAGGCTCCAAAAATGTTGGGTAATACTAATCTGGCTGCAGCTGAAGGGCACAAGCCAGAAAAAAAGGCTCCTCTATCTACTCCTATATAGTGTTTGCAACCAACCAATGTAGATGGATACGGATGGATGCACACTAATAGGAGAAAAAGAAAGGAGCTGCAATAAAAGAAAAATGTGTGAGGCAGTGATGCACGCTGAGCGGTCTACAACCAGACATAGCTGCAGGACACACTACTCAGCGTGAGCTGCACTCACACACAGTCAGAGACCTCTCAGACAGCCGTGAACAGTGCAGAGAAGTGGGCACTAGCACTGAAAGGCTGCAGAAAGGCTCCGCTGTCTACTCCTATAGTGTTTGCAACCACCATATATGGATACGGATGGATGCACACTAATAGGAGAAAAATGAGCTGCTATAAAAGAAAAATATGTGTGAGGCAGAGACGCACGCTGTGCGGCCTGCAACCAGATGTAGCTGCAGGACACACTTCTCAGCGTGAGCTGCACTCACACAGTCAGAGACCTCTCAGACAGCCGTGAACAGTGCAGAGAAGTGGGCACTAGCACTGAAAGGCTGTAGAAAGGCTCCGCTGTCTACTACTAGTGTTTGCAACCAACGTATATGGATACTGATGGAAGCACACTAGATAGAATTTATGAAAAATAAGCAGCTAGAAAAGAAAAATATGTATGAGGCACAGTGAGGCACATTGGGCGGCCTACAACCAGACGTGGCTGAAGGACCCACTACACAGCGTGAGCTGCACTCACACAGCCCTTGCAGACAGCTGTGAACACTGCTGCTAGGAAAAAGAAAGCTACAGTATAGTTGTGGTTTATGTAGCCTGGGTAAAGCACAATATTTTTTGGAGAATCTCTATTTCAAACTGTCCCTCACAATCTTCAACAGCAGCCTGTCCCTAACTGAATTCACAGCAGAGTGAACAGAAATGGCGGCGGCGGCTTTTATAGTGCATCATGACATCATTTCAGCAGCCAATCACAGCCATGCCAATAGTTAACATGCTTGCATGCCTATCAGGATGTGCCCACACTTCTGAGGATTCCCATTGGCTGAATCAAATCGAGCGGGCTCATAGCATTATGGGAACTTCCGATTCCGGTATTCGATATGAAAAAAGTATCGGAGCTAAGTATCGGAATTCCGATACAGCGAATATCGGCCGATACCCGATACTTGTGGTATCGGAATGCTCAACACTAATCACTAACCAAAGGAGACCAAAGAGACCAAAGAGTCAGGGGCAAAGTTATTAAGACGTACAAGAACAGGATTGGGTTATATAAAAAAAAAAATCACAATCTCTGATGACCCCCGGAGCATCATATAATCCATTATCATCAATAGGATAGAACAAACCTGCCAAGAGAGAGGGCCATCCACCAAAACTCTCAGCCCGGAAATGCAGGGCATTAATCAGTTAGGCAGCACAGAGACCAAAGGTAACCGTGAAGGAGCTGCAGAATTCCCAAACAGAGACTGGAGTATGTGTCCATACGACTCAAATCCCAGACCTTAATGCAATTCAGAATCTTTGGTCAGACTTGAAGATTGCTGTTCACCAGAGGAAACCATCTAACTTGAAGGAGTTGGAGCAGTTTTGATCATAGAGAAAGTTCATAGAGAATTATGCAAAGTGACTTGCAGATGTAATTGCCGGAAAAGGTGGTGCTACAAAATACAGACTTTAAGGTGGTTAACAGTTATGCACACTGAAGTTTTCAGTTATTTTGTCTAACTTGTTGTTTACTTCACAATAAAAAGAAAACCAAATGCTCACAGTTGTAGACATTTTCTTTACATGAAATGATGCAAACCATCAAAAAAACTTGTGAAATTCCAAGTTATGACGTAGAAAAAAAAAAACAAAAAATGCCAAGGTTGGTGAATACTTTTGCAAGCCACTGCATATTGGAAAGAAACTTGTTATTAGCAGTTGTTAACATTACACTGTGAGATTTCAGAGTATCTCATGGGCAGAAAAATTTCCAATTGTTATAATGCTATTAGTTCATTGAACTTGTCTAAATCAAGGCTGAGATGAAGGGTAAGCAGAAATAGGTGACTGCCAGGTAAGCTCCCTCTCACCTTCCAGGAAACGCAATTAGAAAAGTATATATTAATTTTGCATTACTGATGATGATAATCCTCAAATCCAGAGCACCACCGAAATTGCACAGTGACAACTGGAGCTCAGGAAAACTGAAGAACAGTGTCTGTGAGTCACTCAGTAGTAGAGATGAGCAAATATGTTCGGAACCGATTGCCGAGTCTGAATTTTCCATATTCGTGCCATATTGGTACCCTATTTGTGCCAAATTTATGTTTGATGATTGTTTTCGAACATATTCCCTCATTTGTATTCCTACTGACTCCAATGGCATTTGGGTGTGTCTGGTGAATTTTGCTAATTCAATATTCGCCACCGATCATAATCCGAACTGAAAATTTTGCTCAACTCTACTCACTAGTCTTCCTGCACACCAGCTATCACTGACTATCCTGGCAATCAGTGGTGTTCCCAGGAGAGATGTGGTGCATACATACTGCTAACTTCTTTTTTTATAGTAGTGCAGCAAGACATCTACTGTTTTGTGCAGTGGCACTGATATATTCAATTACATTGAAGTTCTTATCTGGCTGCAGGTAAAGTTGAATATATCAACGCAGTATAAGAAACTTTAGCCGCCTCCCTTTCTCTTCCTTGGTGACATATTGCACTGTCTGCATCTTTCAGCAGGACACTTGCTACTAGAGGCCAAAGATGTTAAGAAGACAGAGCAGCATGGGACAGTATGATTTAGGGGAAAACATTTTTTGCTGCTGTTTTTAATTGCAAAACTCATTCTGCAACTTGTTTCTGCTGAGCGTGAACCTGTGGACTGCTTGAATGCTTCCTTAAGTGGTGTTTTGTTTTGGGAAGTCTGTTTTGACTACTGTTATAACCACTGACACAAATTAAAAGCATTTTTGCTGTATGATATGTGCCTAAATGGAGATTGAACTGTTGAAGACAACATCATAGAAATACATTATGCTGTCATGCTCCAGTCAGGAGGCGCACAACCTGTCCGTGCATTGCAATCCAAGATTGGACCAAACTCCATGGATGCCTGCATGAGCACTAAGAGTGATCATTCCTCATTATGAAAATTGATCAATAAGTGGCTTGTCAACACATGTAGTTAAAAATAGGAGTTGTTGCTGTTGAGTTAGAATATGTGGATTGTTTGTGTGCTTACGTTAGCAGTGTTTTTTGTTCAAGTTTGCGAAATCTGTTATTTTTACTGTTGTAACTATCGACAGAATTTAAAACCATTTTCTTCCTGTACGCTGCATGCCAATTTAGGAGGAAAAGGGAATTTTTCTAAGGTGCTTAATTTAAGTCAAAGGACTTAGTCTCAGTCTTTTTCATTCAAAAGATTGATCAATATGTGGCTTGTGGAGAAGTGGAGTTAAAAAAAGCTGGAGCTATTGCTACTTTGTCTGAATCTGTGGACTGTTTCAATGTCTCCTTTAGCAGTTTTGTGTAGTACATGAAGAAAGGGTAGTAAAACTGTGCCATTAATTATAAAAGACCATGCATACCAGAATGGAGGTGGGACCAATCATACCAGAATAAGGATGTAACCATGCATACCAGGACCGGGATGGGGCCAATCATACCAAAATAAGGATGGGACCATGCATACCAGGACTGGGATGGGGCCAATCCTACTAGGATAAGGATGGGACCATGCATACCAGGACTGGGATGGGGGCCAATCATACCAGGATAAGGATGAGACCTTGCATACCAGGACCAGGATGGGGCCAGTCACACCAAAATAAGGATGGGACCATGCATACCAGGACCAGAATGGGGCCAATCATAACAGGATAAGGATGGGGCCAATCATACCAGGAAAAGGATCGGGCCATGCATACCAGGACCGGGATGGGGCCAATCATACCAAAATAAGGATGGGACCATGCATACCAGGACCAGGATGGGGCCAATCATACCAGGATAAGGATGGGACCATGCATACCTGTATTGGGATGGGGCCAATCATACCAGGATAAGGATGGAGCAATGCATACCTGGACCGGGATGGGGCTAATCATATGAAAATAAGGATGGGACTATGCATTCCAGGACTGGGATGTGGTCAATCATACCAGGAAAGGATGGGATCATGCATACCAGAACTGGGATGGGGTCAATCATAGCAGGACAAGGATGGGGAGATGCATACCAGGACTGGGATGGGGCCAATCAAGCCAGGATAAATATGGGGCCATGCATACTTGGACTGGGATGGGGCCATGCATGCCAGGACTGGGATGAGGGCCAATCATACCAAGTTAAGGATGGAGCCCTGCATACCAGGATAGGGATGAGGGCGATCATTACTGCCAAGATAAGGATGAGGGGGGCCAATTCTACCAGAATAGAGATGAGGGGCCCATGCATACCAGGATGGGGATAAGGGCCATGCATATCAGGATAGGCATAAGGGGGCCATGCATACCAGGATAGAGATGAGGGAGCCATGCATACCAGGATAGGGATGAGGGGCCATGTGTATCAGAATGGGGATTAGGGGACCATATTTTCCAGGATAGGGGATATTAAGTACAGAATTGGCCACATTTTTTGCTTCAGTTTTTTTCCTAAATTCTTCCTCTAAAACCTAGGTGCATCTAATGGTCCTGTGCATTTTATAGTCTGAAAAATACGGTAATTTTAAAAAGGTCAATTTTCCCATGTTGAAGGCTTCTTCCCCGATAAGTAACTGGGAACAGCAACTGTCAGATAGTAGAACAAATGACAAATGTAGTTTTTAAATTTTATTTTGGTTAGTGATTCAAAATATATTCCTATTGATAGCAAGAATAGATGCAAAAATCAAACCCAAATAGCTATACACCTATAGTGAGGAAGGCTAATTATGAAAAGGCAACTTGGAATATATAAAGCTGAGGGTTTAGCTCCAGAACGTGGAAACTAAGAAAAGCTGAATAGAATCTGTAAAATAGTAATCAAATCAGATAACATAGATAATGAATATCCATCATGTGAACTTAGCCTAGCATTTTTGGTTGATAGCAAATTTTTCTAGTGTTGGATAAGTTTAAAAAAAAGTATTTGTTAATGAACTATTATGCAAATTTTAAAAATGTATGCTACACAAAAATGTAGGATTGGCAACTGACATGGTGGCTAGAGAGAAAAAAAATCACATACAAGGAGCCACAATCAACAGCACAATCAGCACTACAGGTAGCACTTAAGGCCCCGTCATACACAGCGATATCGCCAGCGAAATCACTGATTTTTGATGCCACAGTGATCTCACCAGCGAAATCGCTGTGTGTGACATGGATCAGTGACTTGCCCCCCTGCCGGGTATCGCTGATCGTGCTCAAACGTCCTGGGCTGTTTTTTGATCTTTGGTTTCCCGCTGGCCAGCGCGCATCACTGCATGTGGCAGCGGGAGAGCAACAATCAGAGACGCTGGATGCTGGTTTCCAATGTAAACAGCGGGTATCTAAGAGCCGCGCGGCTTTTAGATACCTGCTGTTTACATTGGAAACCAGCTTGCTCACTGGTCCTGATCGCTAGAGGGGCTGTCTATGTGACAAGTCACCAGCGATCAGCCTAACAATGTCCCAGCGATCCCATCCATGTCGGATCGTTGGTGGGATCGCTGGGACATCGTTATGTGTAACGGGGCCTTTAGTTTCCTCTGTCTCTGACATGGATATTGTAAGGAGGAAGCAGAGTGTGCCATGGCATATGTCTCAGTCACAGGTTGACTTAGCCTCTGACTGCAACACCATCAGTTTTAGTCAGTGTCCACTGCCATAACACTTAATGTCATGCATAGCAGAATTTCCATTCCAACACCTGTTTTTATTCTGCCCTAGATGTCCCTAACCCACAGCACCCTAAGAGCTAAGAAACATGCTAAACCAGAACTATTTTAATGAAAATTCAGGCTATGTAGTCAGATGACATTAGGCCAGAGAAGATAGAGAACATGATTTTAACTGCTGTCTTGCTAGCACTTTGACTTAAAGGAAATCTTAAGGTGGTGGAGCGCCTTGGGCACGAGCGCGGCGTCGTGAGAGGGCGCGCGCACCGTGCAGGGCCGTGGGGTACTCGGTACCAGGTTCGTTGACTTCAATGGGGGACGGTGTCATGGCAGCGGCGACCCGGTCCGTGGCCCTGGGGCGTGTATTAAATAAAAATGATGAAAGGGGAATCGGAAAAGTTGTAAGATGTGGTAAAAATGAAGATAAAGTTTATAGATGATTAAATACGTGACGCCACCTGTGGTATTCTGGTCAGAGGAGACCAGCGCTGCGGTGTTGTTCCCCTGAGACTGTTGATGTGTCGCAGCTGAGGTTAAAATAGCTCTCCACAGGTAGAGAAATAGTCCCAGGGCAAAGATGTTAGATTGATAGCTAAGATGGCTGTGAACGTTGGGGTGCAGAGAAATGAGAGGAGGACACAGAGAGGTGCAGTTTCTTTACCTTTTACTGGCAATTGGTTGCAATCCGGAGTACCACATACAGGTGATGGAATGAGTCCGGCTGGCCTGGAGGCATTCTGGGGATCCACCTTGCCAGGTGGAGGTTTAGGACCTTCCTTCTGCGCTTTGTGTGCAGGTCTCTGCTGTTTATAACTAAGCTGCGACCCTCAATTGCATGCTGATTTCACTAACCTGTATGGCTGTCAGCATGAGCCTTTTCCACGGGTACTGTCCGTTTTCTCCATTAGCCCCGGGCTCCTTTTCTGCTGTCGTGCCCTCAGGTGTTCAATGTCGCACAGGAACTTACAGTCCCCTGTACTTTCAGATTCAGCTGTCAGGACATACAGCTCCTTACCACCAAGGACTCTGGCATCCCTTTTCTCTCTATTAGCTCTTCACTCAGGGGTCTGCTATATGCAGTATTTTAGCTTCCCCAAAGCCTCTTCTCTCTGCTATCGTCCTTCCCCTCCTCACCGATCAGCTCCCTGTCTTGAACTGACAGGATCTTCCAGAAAGATCTTTTTACCTCACATTTTAACTGTCTTGTCCTTTGCTCACAGCTCACAGCTGCCCTCGTTTCCATGACAACTCCCTCAGCTGATTTCTAGCTGACTCACCAACCCCATCTGCTGGCCAGAATTAACTCCCTTTTCTGACCTGCAGCAGGAATTGTGATTTAATCTATGCTACCTGGTATGGGGGTCCCCTTTCTGCCTCCAAGCATGACTTCACCTCTTAGAGGGAGGCAATGTCACTGTGACAACCGGACTCTTGGTTGTCACAGTGGCAATCTGACAGGAGGCAAGAATCTCAAATTTCTCACACAAAGACAAATGTTAGCTGCATCAAGGATGATTATAATGATTTTGTGGTAGATTAAACCTTTAACTAGACATGGGTGACAATGAGGTGATGTTAGCAAGAAAAGCTGTGGAGTAAGGAAAAGACAAAACAATGGTAAAGTTCACCTAGTGGGTTGTGTAGTAAAAAAAAAAAAATACCAGTTACTGTTGCCTTGAGACTGGGGGAAAATCTCCCAGATAAACTTTGCTAATAAGAAATAAAAATAGTCTGTGCAGCTATAATGAAGGTTTTTGTGGCTAACCTTGTAGAAAAAAAGTTTTTTCATTTATCTACATATTTCAGCGTTGTATCGGCTTGTAGGTGCCAAGTGGCATACAAATGCCCATTCTGGGGTTTGAACACAAATTACAAAAATAGGGAGGAAAATGTATTGGGGCTTTATGAAGAATGACAATCATGATTTTATAAAAGACAAAGAGACCGAAATATGTATAAAAAAGAGAGAATGTTTTCAGGAATGAGACACAAAATAAGCTATAAAAGGTTAGTCTAATAGAGAAAATAGAAGTGGACAAAAAAGTGGAGTCAATAGACTGAATTACATTTTTGTGAGTCTTGTAATTTTCTAAATTGCAATCCATAATAGATAGTAACTACAGGAATTCAGTATATAATTAAGTAAACTAGCTAACAAAGTTTTTCCTAAAATATCATACAGCAAATAAGAGATATACAGTAGATGTTAAAACTGATGATGTGTGATTCTGAAGATTTGGGAAATATTGAGCTAAGATTGGAAATTGTGAGAGTTCTAGTTAATTAAAAGGTGAAAAAAAAATCTAACAAAAATGGAGTTTTTACTCATTACAACTGTAAAATTAAAAAGATATAACATCCACAATTGGTTAGTTGGTACAAAAATGGAAGAAAAAACTTGGAAGCATAGTTTGGGAGTAGTCTAAATTTTTTTAAAAGTAGTGAAGAATAAGTCAGGGATGATGTGTTTGGGTAAAGGAGAAAGGTAGGTTACGAACAAGTTTTCTCCTGAAAGGAGATAGATTGAGGGGCAGATGGGGTTTGCAAAATGGGAGGGTGAGGTAAAAAGAATAGATGTCAAATTAAGAAAGAACTTAGATGAACTTTGAAAAATGAAATGTAAACAATAAAACAATAAGCCCCTTAGGAATTCATAAGATTATTATGTAAGGTGCAAGAAATTCTGAGATGTGAGTAGATAGTGGAAGTAGTTAAAATATTTGCATGAAAAAGATGTAAATTACACAAAAATTATCAATTTATGAGAACTTAGCATTAAACCCGCTAAGCGCAGATAAGATAGAGTGATATGACGTGTAGAGGAACATGCCATGCAGTGGACGGGGCTAGCATGTAGAAGGAGGTACTTTGGTCAGATATGACCAAGGTAAAACTTTTTGGGCTAAAAGCAAAGTGCTGTGTATGGCAGAAAACTAACAATGCACATCACCCTGGAAACATCATGGAAATGATTTTCTTCTGAAGGGACAAAAAAGCTGGTCAGAGGTGATGGGAAGATGGATGGAGCTAAATATAGGACAATCAGGGAGGAAAATCTCTTAGAGGATGAAAAAGACTTGAGACAGCTGCACAGGTTCACCTTCCAGCTGGGCAATGACCCTAAACATAAAGTTAAAATGGAATAGTTTAGATCAAAGCATATTCATGTGTTTGAATGGCCCTACAAAGTACACTTATACTTTACAAACACGTACTACCACATAAAATCCCACTACAATAAATTTACATTTATTGGGTGTAATGAGAAAAAATGTGGAGAAGTTCAAGGATTATGAATAATTTTGAAAGGGTCTGTAAGTAGTAGTTTTTAAATAAGCTGTTGGTTATCAATAGTTTCCATTTGTTTAACTCTTGCCAGATAGGTGGAGATCACTTGGACAATAATAAAGCCTCTATCACACGTCTGTATAAAACCAGTACTGGAAAAAACAGTGGTCAACAGTGTTTTGGATCAGTGTGTCATCAGAATAATTCATCAAGACCAGAAATTTTCATGACCGTCTTGATGAGGGGGCTTGCTGATGTCAGATGCTCCTGATACAGAAGAGATCACTGTGGCTTATTATGAATTCTGTTCCAGCTCGCCCCACCTTGTTGAAGCTGAGCGAAAATAACATGAGGATGCCGAAACTCACCAAACTTTAATGCAACCTCTCAATGTGCCAAAATTTTGTGACTTTTCAAAGTGTTTTCCATTACAATTCTGGTGCAAAAGCTTTGATGAATCAGGCCAAAATATTACCACACTCACTCATTTCTGTATTAGTTATGCTTACATGGGATGGGAACCAAATAAATTGGTGTATGTCTATTTCTGTATTATGATTTTATGGAAACAAAATAAGTTGGTGTATGTTATTTTTTACCAGTACATGATCTAAAATAATTTGAAGTGTTTTAAAATTATTAGGGAAATTATATTTTTCAAAATTGGATTTGGCGTGACATTACTTTGTAGACAATAGCACAAATGTAGAAAAAAGAAGCTATTCTAAAGAACACATCAGAATTTACAGTACTGCTGGTGCCATCTATGTGCTGTACATGTTTTAGACAGACCCATAGACTTGTATTGACCATTGTCATCCATACTGCTAGTTAAAACAGACATGTCTCCAATGAGGCTTGCACAGACACATGGTCACCGCAGCTTAGGATATAATGGTTATGTGTGGCACCAGTGAAAAAAACAGATACCACATGCCATCAATACACATTGGTTGTCCTTAATAAACAAACACATACTCATACAAATGACTAGCACTCCTATATAGTTAGAAATCTAAGAATAAAAAAAAAAAATGGGAAACAGCACTCCAGGTTTCGCAAAAAATATAAGAGTAGACTTTATTAGGCCCACATAGCGTGGTAGCTAACATAGAAAAAAAAAACTCACAACAAGATATGGCTGTACCTAAAACCCTGTCAGATGACAAATGCACATATAGCAGGATGCAGCTGTTCTCCACTAATAGAGGCAAGGGGCAGCTCAGGTGCAAACTACTGATAGAAACAACCACCCCACATCTAACAAACCATGGTGGGGTTGGCTGCCTAGTAGGAAAAATGCACATAGATAAGGCTTGCATAGGACGCCAGTCACACATATATAAGTGTGATGCACAGTGTCTGGTTTGCAACCTATTAATGACGCCCATAGTATTATCAGGCGGGTAGCTACAGCACTAAAATATGCAACAACACAGTGACAGACGCCCCAATAGACCAAGCCAACAAAAAGAGGCTTGGTCTAGCTGCTAAGCATTTATGCATAGCTGGGACTTTATTACCATAGTATCTGGCAATGGTAATATGGAGGCACTCAAAATATAAGAAAATAAACGCTCATTAAGGCCGGTTTCACATTAGCGCTTTTTCAGCGCGCGCACGGCCGGGGGTAGCTCCGCCCCCGAGCCGGCTCTCTGCCCGGCGTGCCCGCCCCTTGCTTGTAGCGCCGCCTACTAGCGGACAGCAGCGCCTGCGATCGGCGCACCCTATCTTTAGCATAGGGTGCGCAGATCGTGCGCAGGCCGTGCGCTAGTTGCGCTTTGACCTGCGCTGCGCACTTTTGACGGTGCGCCGTGCGCGCCAAAATCCGAAAAGTTTGATTTTGATGCGCACGGCGCACCGTCAAAAGTGCGCAGCGCAGGTCAAAGCGCAAATAGCGCACGGCCTGCGCACGATCTGCGCACCCTATGCTAAAGATAGGGTGCGCCGATCGCAGGCGCCGCTGTCCGCTAGTAGGCGGCGCTACAAGCAAGGGGCGGGCACGCCGGGCAGAGATCCGGCTCGGGGGCGGAGCTACCCCCGGCCGTGCGCGCGCTGAAAAAGCGCTAATGTGAAACCGGCCTTAGAAAAGAGGTTTTTTTATAAAATATATTGTGCTACAATTTAAGTGCCATAATGCTATAAAGGCCAGATTATATTTGGACATTATAAAGAGGGGGTGGTGGCCTATTCTCCCTGGTAATATGAACAGACCCCATTCAAGTGGTTACTTCCGATGACCAATGGTCTCAATAGGGGACAAGAATACCCTCCGGACATTCCTGCCATTACCACAGAGGCCAGATAGGTAATATAAGGTGTATGAAACGCCCATCTTCACCCCAAACCAGCCCCTTTGCAATAATTCCAGCAATATATATTTTTTAATGAAAAAATATTCTATTTATTAACCAATATGCTGTAGTGACAAACAATAATGTTTAAAAAAAATACTATTCTTTGGCTAAAATGCTAAAGTGACATAATATAAGAAAAATAATAAAAAATAATACAAAAAAAGTATACAAAAAATCTTTCAAAAAAAGAAAAAAAAGAAAAAAATTTACATAAATTTGTTTTTTCTTGAGATAATTTTCTCTTAACATTGCAATGCAGTTGCCCGGATGAGTAGATTTCCTCAATGTGACAGTCTTATAGAAGTTATTCATCTCCGAAAAATAAAACAATTTTTTTTTTTTAAAAGTCTTTTAATACAGAAAGAAAAAACACAGTTAATTAGTCCTAGATATTTTCAATATCCTTGGGGACTATACAATCCCCACCACACCCTTGAAGATCAAATGGAATGACTCAGGAGGGAAGAGGGAGAAAAAACAAAGGGGATCTTTTATAATATCATATAATTGAATTCATTTTAAATTCGACATTTAGACCCGCTGGTTTGAATGTATTCAATCTATATATCCGATCACGTTCTTTCCATTTTAATAAACAAACCACCACGCATGTTTTGCCCCCTGAAAAAGCAGGGCACCCCTCGAAGAAGTCGGGGCAAAACATGCCCTTTGGGGCCCGGAGGTGGAAGCTCTCATACACTTTTTGAGATGGCGGCTGCATTACATAGAGGTATATCAAGTCTGACATGAGCCTTAGGCCGGGAATACACATGCGAGAAACACGGACAAGTCTCGCATGTTAATAC
This sequence comes from Dendrobates tinctorius, assembly GCF_039654945.1. NCBI lineage: Eukaryota > Metazoa > Chordata > Amphibia > Anura > Dendrobatidae > Dendrobates > Dendrobates tinctorius. The sequence goes on along the minus strand of NW_027361779.1, from coordinate 1,878,391 downwards.
CTGGCACTGCTGCTGGCACTCAGGAGCGGAGCATGCAGCCGCATAGCAATACATGCAGCTGAACACTCCGATCCCAAGCAAGTGTCGGCGGCAGTGCCGAGTAATGCGATACTCGCCCATCTTACTTGCATGTGTGATCCCGGCCTTATTGTTAAAGCTAGATGGCTAGATGGAGGCCCGATGCTATTGCGGTAATGTCACGATGGGGGCAGGCTTTGCAGCATTGAGAATCTCTCCCCCCATATGCTCACCCACCTATCCACTCTCTCTTTCCCCATGTGCTGACTTCTCCCATCTGTGCTCTCTTCTTTGACCTATCTCCCCCATGTGCTATCAATGTCCGTATTGTCTTTTGCTTCCTCCCCAGCCCAGGAGATGTGGTATGCTCCGTACATGGTCAGATTTTTCAAATGAACTTTCGTTCATGGGAAAACACATTTAATGTGATCAGCTTCTTCTGCCTATAGACACTTCGCGCATCTGCCACCGAGATCAGCCAAATGATTCACTGCACCTGCGCGGAATTCATGCAGGCGCAGTGCGACAGTGTTCCGCTGGTGGTACCACGCGTGAGACTGTGAGAGTGAGACTGTGAGAGTGAGAGTTTGACTGTGAGTGTGTGAGAGTGAGACTGTGAGAGTGAGAGTTTGACTGTCAGTGTGTGAGAGTGAGACTGTGAGAGTGAGACTGTGAGAGTGAGAGTTTGACTGTCAGTGTGTGAGTGAGAGTGAGAGTGAATGCGAGAGTGTGTGAAAATGTGTGAGTGTGTGTGTGGTGCGTAAGGCGTATAGTGTGTGTGTGTGAGTGTGGTGCAACGATGTTCCGCTGGTGGTGCCGCGCAATAGGTTAGTACCAGCAGCAGTTTCCATATTGAGACACCCATCACTTAGGTGTCCCAAAATGGCGGTTGGTGAACTTCCCCCGCTTGGAATTCTGGGATACGGTGACATCTGGACAGAATAGGAAATGAAAACGTTATAAGGCAATTATATAGATAGATATGCCTAAACAGCAAGAGATCGAGGACACTTAGTAGATCACTAGACTTACATTGTTCTTGAAATAGTTGTCTGCATTTGCATTGATATGGTAGTTGGGCACCTCCGTGTGGCTAATTATCAATACTCCATGTTAGTTGTGCATGAATCTATATGTTTTCTTGTCACTTTAGCTGATTATTTTTGATATTGGTTAGGCTTTATAGGTTATGGGTGGCATATACTGTATATCTTTGCAAAAGTTTTTAGCACCTGATTCCTTTTTCCAGCGATTTCAAAAGCCAATACTTTAGCAATTGGGCAGAAGCTGTGATATATATTTTAGCACGGGCACTTCAGGCTAATGTGCACACGCTGCAGATTCACCTGCGTTTTTTCCCGCGCGGAACCACAGGTAAAACCGCAGGTAAAGTGACCTGCGGTTTGGTCTGCGGTTTTGCCCTGCGGTTTCACACCTCTACTATGTTAAAGGTGTGAAACCGCTGCGGAAACCGCCCAAACAATTGACATGCTGCGGTTTGTAAACCACAGCAAAACCGCGCAGAAAAAAACGCACCGACAGCACAGCGTTTTTGAAAACCCATAGGCTTTCATTGTACTGTACTTGGTCTGCGGAACTGCTGCGTTTCTACAGGGCCAAAACCGCTGTGGAAACGCAGCAGAATCCGCACCGTGTGCACATAGCTTTAGTGTTTTGGCAATCTTTTACTTATTTTTGGATTCATGCAAAATTGATATCCAGGCTGTTAATTATTACAAATTTATTGAGAGATTTTTCCAGCTCCTCTTTTCTTCACACCTTTTCTTATTTTAATTATGTCATTTTAAATTTATGCAAATAATAAAAATTAATACATTTTATTTAACTTCACTTTGTCACTTCTAATCTTTGCACATAAACACAATAGAAATTTCTGGATTCCTTTGGCAAATATTATTGGTTTATTGATTTTTGCTATGCAGATATACATTGAGTGGCATTCCACACTATGGGCTGATTTTCAGGAGAAAGTAATGCTATAAATAGTCTCAGTAATGCACCGTCCTAATTGATAAGTGTGGGCTTCCATTTCCACTGTTAATAGGACACTGTCAGATTGTGCTGGGTTACAGTCTTTTTACAAGAGGAATATAAATAACCAGTTGTCAATTTATTTATATGTTTTGAAGAAAAATAAGAAAAACAGCAAAATGCAGAGATCCAAGAAAATATGCTGCAGAAATGTTGTTACATTTGAAATATTTGCATTTACTAGAACATCTAAAACAGAAATGCTGATATATCCCCTTTTTTGTTATATAGTTTGTCAATGACTTTTTCTCAGAAGTGCTGTTTTCTTTAGATGGTCTGCAATGTCACAATGCTCTGGTGACTGACTGTGTAGAGAAATATTATTAGTTATATTGGAGCTTGTTCCCAACCATTTGATTATGTATGTCTATGTTACACTTCAATTATCATTCTTGTGTTGATGATTTGATTTATATATAGTATTTGCATTCTAATCTCATTTCCCCTGCATGTATTTAGGTTGGGTCTTAATGAGCAATGCAAATTTATCAATTTTGCTATGCCTTTATTTTGTAGAAGTTACTGTATAAGGATATACATATTTTTGGGATAAAGCTGAATAGGAGGAGATACAAATTAGATATTGGAAAAAACTTTGCCAATGAGGGTGAGCAAGGAGTAGAACAGGTTGCAACGAGAGTTGGTGAGTTCTCCTTCAATGAAAGTCTTCAAACATTGGTTAGGCAGATATCTGTCTGGGAGGATTTAGTGAATCTTGCATTAAGCATGCGGTTGGACCAGATGACCCAGGGGGTCTCTTACAACTCTACCGTTCTATGATTCTAAGCAACTATCTTATTTCTATTATTATGGTACTTGACAGTATATACTTCTTGTACTATAATATGTCTATTCTGCAAGTTCTGGGCTTCAAATCCTGAACTGCTAAACTTTTCTATTGTTTTTAGCGTGTAACTGCCCTCCAGCAGCATCTAGTGCTTCCTGCTTTGTTTGTCCATGTAGTGTCCTGGTCCTCAGAGATGCAGGTGCTGTCCTTAATCACTTCTGGTTTGTGTTGGTCTCTCTATCCTATGGCTTAGAGCATCCACCTCTCCAAGTGGTCCCATAATTTAGAGGCTTCAGAGGCAGCTGGCTAAAGTATTGGATAAGATGTCTCCTCATTTTTTACCTAATCCCTTCTAAATATGTATGTACTGTGAATTTATTAAAACACGTTCCTAGTTTTTAGCATCAATACAGTCCTCTTCTGGCCCAAGTGACCTGAAATTAGATTCACCAGCTCATACAGGCAATTTCTTAACATAAGTGTACAGTATGTAGCCTTATTTTGCGTCCCATATTTTTACATGGGAATAGAGGCACAGCCCCACACAGTGTGAGCCAGTAATGCTAAAGAGAATACACATATGAGAGAAGCGGACCAAAACAGTGCTGAAAACTGGGCAAAATTGTGTCATTAACTACTAGAAATGAGTGAATTGACCCTATGCTAATCCAATTTATGATAAATTTTTAAGAATTCGCTAACCCCAGTATATTTGAATAATTTGAGAATTGTTTAATACCTTCACAACATGCGCCATACATGCACAGCGCATGTCGCGTCCCTCCTTTTGATGTGGGCTCCGGCGCTGAGCCCACATTTTTCTCGGCACATGTCAGCTGTTTCGAACAGCTAACATGTGCCTCTAAATACCTTGAGTGGAATTGAGATCCATCAGCGGCTGTTAATCTGTAAAATGCCACTGTCAATCTCTGACTGCAACATTTAATGTCACTAATCCTGCCCATCAGCACCTGTGTCAAATGACCACGAGTCGCTGAAGGGTTGGCATGACAACCGGGGGTATGCAGCAGGTATCGCTGGGTGGCGCTCATAGCAAGTGAGCATTTCTGCTACACACAGGCAATCTTATCATTGCCTGTGTGTGGCTCAAGCGATTGGATGATCGCAGCTTCTAGTCTCCCATGGAGGCTATTAAAGCAAATGAAAAGTGAAAAAAATGTTTTTAAAAATATTAATATAAAGTAAAGTTCAATTTACCCACATTATCCCCTTTCAAAATAAAACAACACAGAAAAATGCACATATTTGGTATCACTACATTCAGAATCACCCGAGCTATCAAGATATAAAAACATTAATCCGATCGGAAAGTGGCGTAGCGGAAAAAAGGAAAAACTCCAGAATTACGATTTTTTGGGTCACCGCAACATAGTAACTAGTGATGAGCAAGCACTAAAATGCTTGGGAGCTCGTTACCCGGGTCGAGCAAATTTGAATGCTTGGGTGCTCGACCCGAGCAACGAGCCCAGTGTACGTCTATGGGAACAAGAGCATTTTTGTCATGACCACCCCGGTCGTCTTTTTAGGGTCTAAAAACATCTGAAATCGATGGGAACAGTGCTGAAGTGACATGGGAATATCATGGGGAAGACCCCTGGAAGCATATCTGACTCCTAGGTCACTGCTGTGAACAATGTTGTCAGAGTATTATGCCACTTTTACAGGTGCACACTAAAACATACAAAAACTAAACCAAAATGGATTTTTCTGGGAAATATGTTAAGGAACATCCTTTCCAGGGTAATGATTTGTATGTAAGGCAAAATTAATAACCCTCCCAAAAAAATGTACCTCCACCACTTGGGCTATGTTCACACGTAGCGTTTTTGATGCGTTTTTCAACGTTAGCATTGCTTTCAACCAACACAAATACATTCACAGGGAAATGTCATTTTAACATTTAGCAACCTTAGCTGGCCATGTGGTTTGTGACACATCATCAGACACATCCTGTTTCAATTATGGAGGGACTCTGAAATTCACAAAGGCTATTTTTATAGGGGCATCAGGCGGCATTAATATTCTTAAAGGGCCATCAGCCGGCTATGCTTTGTTGTTCCCATTATTAAACAGTGGGTCTCCTATACTCTTATATACAGTGATTTGCTGAGCTGCCAAAAATTAGAATGCACCCCAATACCCCTTTGACAAGATGTACAGGGGGACCTCATGAAAAAATGTTCTCATTATAAGAAAGTGGGTCTCCCATAGTGTTTACCTATGCATTGAATGCAAGGCCTACTTTGCTCTAAACTTAAACACACCCCAATAACCCTTAGAACCGACGTACTGGATGGCCACATGAAACCAAAGTTCCCATTTCTTTCAGTTGGTACTGCCATACTGTTTGCCTATGAATTGAATGCAAGACCTGCCCTGCACCAAATTTAGACACACCTCAATACCCCTTTGAAGAGACATACGAGAGTGTCTCATGAAAAAATGTTCCCATTATAAGAAAGTGGGTCTCCCATAGTATTTACCTATGCATTGAATGCAAGGCCCACCTTGCCACAAAGTTACATGCACCCCAATATGCCTTTGAACTGACAAAGTGGATGGCCACATGATACCAAAGTTCCCATTATGCTTATTTTTTTTACTCCCATACAGTTTGCTCATGAAGTGAATGCAAGGCCTGCTCTGCCACAAACTTACACACACCCCAATAACACTTGGAACAGATGTCGTGGATGGACACATGAATCCAAAGTTCCCATACTGTTGCGCTGTCTTTGTCTGTGGACCTCACTAATGGCACAAAAAATTTTTTCTGGAAGTTCGATTTCACAGCCACACAGAACACTAGCTATCTATACTATCTGACTTTAGAATCAAAATATAGCTAACTAGCCTAAATCTATCAGCACCCAGGACAAGCATCAGAAGCAGCCTCTCTGTGCTGCTATAATGACAAAATGGCGATAAAACAAGATGGCCGCACTTTATATAGAGAGGACATGTGATTTCAGCAGCAAATGACACAAGTCATTGTGTCTGGATATTGTGGATGTTTCCTGTGTCCTGATTGGCTAGCCACAATGTGCACATATAAATAAAATTTACAAGCACGCTGCTCCTTTGAGCTCTCCTCACCCCCTACTCTCATCGAACACGTATCCCACACTTATCACATGCCACCACTAAAATAGCCAATGTGCTAAAAACATTTTAGTGGCAGCGTAAATATTTTCCTGCACTTTTTACCGAATGTTACCGATTTTTCACAAATTTATGAAAATTTGCTCGTGTATCTGATCATGAATCCGAATGGGCTATATTTGTGCCAAATTTATGTTTAGCTATCGTTTTTCGAACATATTGTCTCATCTCTAATCATCTTGCGAAGCTTATCTCATGAGATGTCAAGACAAGAAGAAAGTGAAAACACATCTGTACAGTAGGCATTAATTTTTTCTTAAGAACATTTCATGCAATCCATAAAACTGCACATCACTTGTCAAATTGAAGTAAACATATTGTCTAATAACCAATATGAAGAAATGAACTATAGATTTGTTGCCACTATTTCTAAAGTATTCATGTCAACATAATTCTGATGCTGCACGTAAACACTTTCAACCTCTCTACCAAATATTTAAAATATTATAATGTTTATAAATTCTACATCTAATTAGATTATTTTAATCTAATTTATAAATAGCAGATTTTGATTTTCTTTTTTTTTTAAAACTGCCAAATTCAGCTTTGGAGAGGAGATATTGAAGGGTGAATTAGGAATATCAGGAGAGGAATAGAGTATGGATTGTAGTACAGAAAGATAAATTAGTAAATCTCCGGCTGTGATGACTCCAGTAATTGATCTGCGTGATGATTAGTCATTATATATGAAACTGTAATGACTATAATTGATGAGAAATGACTGTATCACTGAAATTATTCATGGACTAGATGTCAACACAAAGAGTCATAGATTTCTGGGTGTGATTGAGGATAAAGTCTTATTGGAGACTTAATGACAGCTAGTTTATGCACATAGTATTTTCATGTTTAAGACTAAATTACAAGCATGGTTAAAATGTAACCACATTTTTGAATGTTTTAGCATGTCAAGCAGAAAAATATGTATTTCAGTTTTGACAGATCATTATTGGAATATGGTTAAATATGAACAGAATCATTTGCATAGAGGCAGTATAAAGGTCAAAAGTTATAAAATATTCTGCCCTAGCAGCATATCAGAAATATGATGCTTACATTTTTTTTGTAAAATGAGAGTCAATGACAATAGGGTATTAGCCTGAATAAGTATGCATAATACACACCAACAGTTCCTCGAATCACGCTAACATTCTTTCATGTCACAATTGAGTAACCATTTCTTCTATGCAAAACTGTTTCAATTCAGACATATTAGAAGTTTAAATGCATAAACTGTACATATTAGGTCCTGGATTGGAGCATTGACTAGACTGTAATGGGTTTTGCTCCTCCTCTGCCTTTTATTGAGAAACTTGCTTTACAGTTTTGGTTCTTTGCAATTATAACTCAACACTAATTTAGAAATACAGCTTGTAGGTACTTTGGAAGAATAAGTAAGAACTTATCTTAGCACTGCAGAAATAATTTGTATAAAATTACTTATCTTAGCACTGCAGAAATAATTCGTATAAAATTTTGACCCAGATTCATTAGAACTTGTGTTTCAGACACTAGTTTTATTGAGGGTAGGGATGAGTGGCTTTGCCTTTTTTCTGGTCGAGTCGGGTTTCATGAAACCCGACTTTCTCAAAAGTCGGGTCGAGCGCCATCTGCCGATTATCGTGAAAAGTCGAAGGCCGACTAAAACATGAAACCCAATGCAAGTCAATGGGGAACCAAGGTCAGCAGTGAGTGGAGGACAGGAAACACACCTGCGGTGCCCATTTTAATGCCAAAAACATCAATTCTTATTACTTAAGCTTGTCAACCTTAATTTACTTTATAATAATAGTTAGGCACTGAAAACTGGGGGTTATTTGGCTAAAGTTGTGGGGGGGTAGGGCTGGCTCCAGATTTTCGTGGGCCCTGGGCCAAAGAGTGTCACTGGGCTCTTTTAACACATGCCACAATTCATGATCCTCTGATACGGCAGAGAAATAGCGGTATAGTACAGTGAAAAATACTTCACTTCTTGCATCTCATGACTGATATCCATTTTAAATTCTCCAATAGCTCCAAAAACGGACAGCATATTACTCCAGACAGTATTATGGCCACCGCATAGTGCACTATACAGAGGCCCATATATTTCTCCATACAGAATCATTGGTCCCATATAATGTTCCATACAGTATATGATGAGCGCCACATAATGCTACAGTATATGTTGGTCCTATGGGCCCAAATAATGCTCCATATATAATGGGCCCCATTTCTAATGCTCCAGTGTATAATGGGCCCTGTAAATGCTGCTCCAGTGTCTGATGTCCACCTTTGGAATGCTCCAGTGTATGGTGGGCCTCATATATCATTCTCCAGAGTATAGTGCTCCCCAAAAATTGCTGTCCCAACATTGAAAACAATTAAATAAGTCTCCTCGATAGGGAATCCCTGTACTAGTCTGGACTCCGCATCGACCTCATCTTCCATCTCACTGCACTTGGACTGTTTAGACAGAGGGTGTACAGATGTGATGTCATCGCGCTCTCTGACCAGAATGTCACTGTCAGGAAACGTGGAAGACGTCACGGCGGTGGAGCAGGGAGAAGTAAGTATTTCAACTTTGCAAGTGATGTGATCCTGAGCAAGCAGGGGGGCCCACTCATTGGCGTTGGCACTGACACAGGGCCCCTCATAGTATGGCGGTGTGTCTGATGGCGGGTGGAGGGCCCTCCCACTGGCAGAGACACTTTTGCGTACTATGAGGGGCCCTGTGCCAGTGCCGTCAACCATGAGTATGCCCCCCCACCTGCTCAAGGAACCTGCACTTTCCTCTGCACCTTCCTCTTTGTCACCGTGTAAGGTGGTATAGTATGCGGGAAGGGGAACCTGAGTTTCATCAGGGTCAGATTCTGGCTGTGTAGAGTTTGAGGGGAATGTAGTGGTCTGGGTCAATGTACCAGCAGAATCATCTAGCAGTGGCTGGGCATCAGTGCACTTGTGGTGCCCCCAGGAGTACGGTCGCCACAGTGGCATTACCTTCCTCCTAGGGAGTGTGATGTCATGCTTGGGAGCAACGAAGGATCTCTCTAGCAGTTAAACCAACACACAACACAGTTCCCACTCCAGGCCGGCAGGGAGTCCTCTGAACCTGACTGCTGAGGAGCTGCTCTCTGTGGTCGGGAGGAGGTAAGTTAGGGCAGTCTGTGAAGGGAAGGGGAAGTGTGTGGACGTGAGAAGGGGAGCTGGAGGATGAGCAGAGTTAAGGCTCACTCCTAGCTGGAGCACATGGTCCGGATTCCGGTCTCCGAGTTTGTAGGGACACTGATGGTCCTGCAGCAGAAACCGGAGGAAGTAGCAGCTGTAAATGCTCTATTCCCAACTAAGGCTCAGAGGCCCCAGCAGTGACGTGTGTGAGCAAGAAGGAAAAGGCTATGGCTCCCTGCCATATGACAAAGTTCCAAAAGAGAGTCAACAGGGTGAACTTCAGTGAACTCAGTACTGCGAGTACCTCAGATAAATGCTAGGACAGAGGCCACACTACCTATCTGCAGAGAGAGAATTCCAAATTTGCTTCCAGGCTGACCAACTCCTTCTCTATCTGTATTCTGGGTCCTGGACGGCACTTACCAAGTACAGGTAAAGGAACTACACAACTGTGTCTGTCATCTTTCTCCTGTGCCTGGCGCACGGCTCTGCTACGTCCTGCACTGCACACCATCTACCAACTTTTTCATCTGCCCTGCGACTACGGCCCTACCTGTGCAGGGCTTCTACATCTTAGCTGCACCACAACATCTGTCCTAGAGAAGCAACACTGCAGCGCGGGTCAATCTGATCTGAAACCACAGGTGGCGTCACGTATCATTCACCTATAAATGTTATTCACCCATTTGCATGGACACCCAGGGCCACGGAATGGGTCGTCACCACCAACATGACACATCCCTCTGAGATACTGGCCCGGTACCGATTAACCCCACTGCCCTGGCTGGCCACCCAGACTCCATCTCAGATTCATCTTGGACTGGGGAATTCACGATTTGACTTGATAACCCAGGCATAGAATGATAGAAAGAGCTACATGGACTAGTGTGAAGTGTGGTCTGCTGCATCATTTACTTTTGGTGGGGGTGAAGGACACAAGGAAAGGGGTTCTTCCTGACCAGGAGCCATCCAGCACTTGATGACTCAGTGCTTGCATTTTTTGAAACTTCAGAAGAGGAGGGCATATTTGCTGGAGTCTGTTTCGGCAACGTAAGCCAAAACCAGTTCCTGATGCTCCGGCTTTAAAAGTGGTTAACCTACTCCCAGAAAAGGTACCCTTCCAGGCGTTCCGGAGCCAGACCATGATGCAGGCTCAACACCTCCTGCCTTAGCTGCTATTGTGCTTTTGCCACTACCAGAAGATGCACCACCACCATCAGCACCAGCTGGCCCCCCCACACCCACGTCTGCGGCCTCTTCCACCATACTTCAAAATTTTGGGGAAAATGTACCCAAAATAACATCAGATATATTGTACTATATCAGAAGCGTACAGCTCTATACAGTCAAAGGATAATTGTCAATCTCCCTATATATTCCATCAGTCACACAGGGAAGCTCACAGGCTCAGTATGGATTAGACAAGAATATAAAAAGTAGAAAAAGTGTACAGTATCATCAGATAGCAGGTATATATAGTATAGTTTAAACATTCTAAATCTCCATAGATATTTCAGGGGACAGACACAGACGCTCTAAGGCTCAGTATGGATTACAACACAATATAAAAAGCCGTAAAATGGTAATAGATCTGAAGAGTACAGCTGTACACAGTGTAGGGGTCATTGTTGTCAATCTCAGTATTTATTTCCACAGTTAGAAAATAACTCTCACTTGGTCAGTTTGGATTAGACCAGAATATAAAAAGCAGGAAATGGGTAATGTATCACAAGCGTAGAGCTGTATACACTAGTGTTGGGGTAATTTTTAAATGTACATCTAAATTGCAGGACTAACCCAAAGACTGTCACACGCTCAGGATGGATCACACCACAATATAACAAAAAGATCCGCAAGAAATAATCACCCATGTGGACAATGTTCCAGGTGTCAATGATACACTTAGAGTGGTGGGTAGAGGAGGACTTCCTGGCAGAAAGGGTTCATTATCACCAGATACCAGGTATATATAGCATATTTTAAACATTAAAAATGTACGTCAATTCATCAGGCGTAGTGTTGAGCTACCCCGCTAGTGTTCGAGTTCTTTTTGGTTCGTCGAACAGGAGGCAAGTTCGTTGAACGTTCGACGAACACCGTCGAACATCATTGAAAACATTGGCAAGCAAGCATAAACACATAATAACACATAGAAAACAATTACAAAACACCTTAAAAGGTGTCCCAAAGCAGACAAAATGCTGAGAATACAAAAATAACATATGGAAAAGGGCAACTACATATAGAAAAGAGGTGGAGGAGTAAAAGGAGGAGGAGGAGACACAGATATAGGCATGTCATGCCATCTGAAATCGAAGACGATCATATACCGTCGGACTTCCCACCATAAATTATGGCAACTGCTGATCGGGCAGCGTTATTCCCACGAACCTCCGAACAGCGTCCATTAAGGCAAAGTGTTTGGTTTCCGGGGGCAGTATGGTTGCAAAGCTGAACCTTAAAAGAATGTCCAGAAGGGCACCACCAGGAGTGGAGCCTGCGGCTTAATTCGAATCCACCCGGGAAACCTCAACCATGCCAGCTACAGAAAGGATGGACAGATTGCAAGCTTTGTCGATTCAGTGGGTGGTGGTGGATGTCCGTTTTTAGTTGTGCTAGCGATTTGTCAGCTTAATTCCGTTAACGAACGAGACTCCGGCATGCCCCCGCGGTCCGCGTCAAGCTTACTAGAGGGACACGCGAGGCTCTGGCATGCGAGATCGAGCAATAACAGGTCTGTCATGCCCTTACATATCTGGGGCTACATGCGCGCTACACTGAAAGGACCAGCGTGTGTCACTTACAGGTGCAGATAACCCGCTGAACACCGTTAGTGATGGGGATCTGGGATTCCCATTCTTCCCCGCGAACGAGGATTTCCCAGTAAGTGCAGGTCAGCCGGAATTCCGGAATTAGGCCTAACCGGCATTCCAGAAAGAATGGAAAAATTAAGTGTCCAAACCACAGGTGCTGTAGCTTGCTTAACAGCTGGGCTCCTATGCTGAGCAGCACGTAGTTCTTACATAAACAGGCAGCATAGCTTGGTTCACAGGTGGGCAACTCTGCTGAGTAGCAGACAGTGCTTACATAAACAGGCGGCATAGCTAGGTTCACAGGTGGGCTCCTCTGCTGAGCAGTAGACACCGGCACTAGTCCCAAAGTATTCACTGAGCTAAATGGAGTTAAAAAATGGTTCTTACATAAACAGGCGGCACAGCTTGGTTCACGGGTGGGCTCCTCTGATGAGTAGCAGACACAGTTACTAGGCCCAAAGTATTAACTGTGCTAAATGCAGTCAAAAGCTGGTTCTTTCATAAACAGGTGGCATAGCTAGGTTCACTGTTGGGCTCCTCTGCTGAGTAGCAGACAGTGGTACAAGGCCCTAAATGATTTTCTGGACAAGATGCGGTAAAAAATTATTAGAAACACACACGGTGCAGCTCCTTGACAGGTGCACTACACTGCTTGCTACTACACACCGCTACTATGCCATGAAACAGTCTATTAACACTGAAAACCATTATTGATGTGAAAACGAAGTTACGCTTTTGGTGAACGAACCGTTCTCGAACGGAACCTCGAACAGCTGAATTTTAAGCAAAGTGTTTGAGTTCGAAGAACGGCTCGAACACCGCCCAAAACAGCTGGAATTTTAACTTGGCGAACAGGTCGACTCGAACACCGCTCATCTCTAATCAGGAGGCAGACTCAGACGTTCTCAGGCCCAGTATGGATTTGACAAGATTGTAAGAAGTTGAGAAAGGGTACAGTATCATCGGATAACAGGTATATATAGCATAGTTTACACATTAAAAATCTATGTCTATATATCAGGAGGCAGACTCAGACGGTCTCAGGCCCAGTATGGATTCGAGATGATTGTAGAAAGTTGCGAAAGGGTACAGTATCACTGGATAGCATGTGTATATATATCATAGTTTAAACATTAAAAATCTGCGTGTATATTTCCAGAGACCAACAAAGACACTCACAGCCTCAGAATGGATTAGACAAGAATCTAAAAAGTAGAAAAAGGGTTATGTATTTGAAGCGTACACCAGTATACACTATTGGGGTATTTTTCAATCTTCATGTATATTTCAGTCTCAGGAAGACAGTCTAGACTCTCCGCAAGAGGAAGCAAGATGGATACAAGTACAGACGGAAAGTCGAGTGATTGCAGAAATTTTGGAATTACTAATCATGGGAAAAACTCCGGGAGAATTCTCAGAGGCGATGCTGACCCTCAATTACTTAGTCTGTGGAGACAGCAAAGACAGCTCTTGTGAAGAAATGTTTGCTGTATCGCAGTACCATGGAACCCATCACCGTTACTCATCTCCATCAAATTGTGATCACAGGGAGAGATGTAGACATTGTCCTCACTGCCTATAATGATCTGTCAGGTAACTTTGGAGTGCAAAAGACAGAAGCTACAGGCCGTAGGCGATTCTATTGGATTGGCATGAGAGGACACATTTAAAAATGTGTGCAGGAATGTCACACGTCTGTGAGTCGGAAAACCATGAAAGCTGATGATAAACCACCACTGCATCTCATTGTGAGTCGACGTCAATAACAAATGGAAGCCATTGATCATCTGAAGATAGAGCCCAGCAGGACAGGGCATAGCTACGTCTTAACCATCATCTATCATTTCATCAAATTTGTATTGGCAGTCCCAGTGAAGTATTTAAGAGGCCAGACTACACAGTGGTGGAGCAGGGAGAGGTAAGTATTGCAAGTGCTGGTGCCCTGAGAAAGCAGGGGGGCCTACTCGTGGCCGGCGGTACTGGCACAGGGCCCCTCATAGTACACCGGTGTGTCTGACGGCGGGTGTGCACCGCCACTGTCAGAGACACTTGATTGTACTATGAGGGACCCTGTGTCAGTGCCGTTGCCCAAGAGTGGGCCCACCCACCTGTCCAGGGCAACGGCACTCGCACGGGTGCGTGCGCCAGGTGGTGACCCCGGCCTTGTGGGGGGAGGCAGCCCAGTTAGGGGGTGGAAAAAATGGCATATGTTGATGTTGGACATTCAGCAGCTGCAAATGGAGTAATTGGAGAAGTCCGCGGAAGAGGAGGACAAAAGCGAGCCATTTTTCTGGCAACCTACGTGTCAGCAGGGGAGGGTGGGACAAAATCCTTTGAAACCCATGCATGGTTCATTTTAATGAAGGTTAGATCATCAACATTTTGGGTCGACAGACGGGTCCTTTTTTCTGTCAGGATTGATCCAGCAGCACTGAAGACTCTTTCAGATAACACACTAGCAGCTGGGCAAGCGAGCTCCTGTAAGGCATATTGTGCCAATTCAGGCCAGGTGTCAAGTTTACTGGCCCAATAGTCAAAGGGAAATGACCGGTGAGGGAGAACATCGATATGGGAGGAGAAGTAGTTTGTTACCATTTTTTGACAACTGCTGTCTCCTGTCACTTTCAATCGATGCAGTATTACCAGTCATGTGAGCAGTACTTGAAAAATCAGTCCACAACATGGTCATGAAACCCCTGTGTCCAATGCCCCTTCGTCTGTGTGCACCACGAACACCTCATCCATGTAGCCCCCTACGGCTCATAGGAGAAACATCACTGCCGCTGTGTGCAGGGAATGCCTCAAACAAACGGTTTACCAGAGTTGCTAGTTTGTTAGCCAATATTAGCTCTAGGTTCTCCTGTGGCATGATGTTTTGGAATTTGCCTTTATAGCATGGATCCAGGATGCTGGCCAACCAGTAGTTATCATCGTTCATCATTTTGGCAATGCGGGGGTCCCTTTTTAGGATCTACAAGGCATAATCAGACATGTGGGCCAATGTTCCAGGTGTCAATGATGCACTGCGAGTGCTCAGTGGAGGAGCACTTTCTGGCAAATCAACATCCCTCCAGTCATGCACAAACCCTGTACCTGACTTTGCAAAGCCAACATTTTCTCTTGTTCTCATTTTCTCCCCTAAATAATCATCACCAACATCCTCCTTCTCCTCTTCCTCTTCTTCCTCCACCTCATACACGAGACTTCCCTGAGCAGACAATGGCTGACTGTCATCAAGCTTCCCTCCTCCTCTTCCTCCACGGCTGCAGACGCCTGTTCCTTAATGTGCGTCAAAGTTTGCATGGGCCGACACATAAGTGGGATGCTCATGATTATGATGGTGTCGTCTGTGGACGAGCTTTCGCTTCTGGAGGAGGAGGGTCGAACGCCTACAGCCAACTGTTTCCTATACCGTGGGCTAGGCAGCACTGTTCCACCGCCGCTGTCCCCTGTGGACCCTGCATCCACCACATTAACCCAGTGCGCAGTGATGTACACGTAAAGACCTGGCCATGCTTACTGGACCATGCATCTGTTGTGAGGTGCACCTTTCCACTCACTGATTGCTTGAGTGCATGGACAATGCGGTCTTTCACATGCACGTGGAGGGCAGGGATGGCTTTTCACGAAAAGAAGTGCCGACTGGGTAGGTCTTAGCGTGGTACAGTGTAGGCCATGAGCTCGCGGAAAGCTTTGCTTTCAACCAACCAGTAGGGCACCATCTCTAACGAGATTAGTTTGGCAATGTGGGCGTTCAAAGCCAGTGTACGTGGATGAGAGGATGAGTACTTTCTTGTCCTACTCAGAGTCTCTGGTAGGGTGAGCTGGACTTGAGAGCTGCATATGGTGAAACTAGCGGTGGACATGGTGGACAGAGAGGGTTGGTGATGTTGATGGTGTTGGTGATGTTGCTGATGGCCTAGATTCAGTCTTTCATAGCGATAACATTGTGATTCCATGACTGATTTGCCCTTGCGATGACACATCGACATTTGCTGCTGGTGGTGTGCTAACCGGTGGGCTTACAGTGGGGAAGCAAGGTAGCATTGCTGACTACCTTCATTCGGAGCAGGTGCACATGTGGTACGTGAGGTTTGGTAGTCCGTCCACGCTTGTAAGTGCATGGTGGTTAAATGTCTAAGCATGCAACTGGCATTCAAATTTCTCAGATTTTTCCCTCGGCTAAAGGTCTTTGCGCACTTCTTACAGATAACTTTTGTCTGATCATTAGGATTTTGCTCAAAAAAGTGCCACACTGCACTATTCCTACTATGGAAGACATTTTGAGGCCTTGCACGCTGTGCTAATTTGACCGTCTGGCCAAGCTGTCCTGCAAATCTTTTGGTTTTTGTAACACGTCTTTGGACTGCTACGGTCCTGCCATATAACAGCTTTTGCGATGTCATTGCCTGCTGCGGCTCCTCCTCCTCCTCTTCTGAAGAATGAAGTGATTAAACAGAGTCAGCATGGGTTTGTAACTAAAAAGTCATGTCAGACTAACTTAATTTCCTTCTATGACGGAATCACTGATTGGGTGGATCAAGGAAATGCTGTAGATATAGTATATCTTGACTAGAGTTGAGCGAAACGGGTCGAAAAATTTCAAAAGTCGCCGACTTTTGGCAAAGTCGGGTTTCATGAAACGAAACCCGACCCTAGGATGAGGTCGGCCACGAGGTCGGCGACTTACGCGCCAAAGTCGCGTTTCAAAAGTTTGTTTTGCGCTCTTTTTCAGCCAATCAGGATCCACGGACACTGTGGGCAACGTGATGACATAGACAGGGGTCACCACCATCTTTC
Source organism: Dendrobates tinctorius (assembly GCF_039654945.1). Taxonomy (NCBI): domain Eukaryota; kingdom Metazoa; phylum Chordata; class Amphibia; order Anura; family Dendrobatidae; genus Dendrobates; species Dendrobates tinctorius. The sequence continues at coordinate 1,861,591 of NW_027361779.1, read as the reverse complement.
AGAAGGGCATGCAAGTGATTGGCTTGCTTTGGTGGGCGTCACAGGGGTTATAAAAGGGCGTGCACGCCGACCGCCATCTTACTTCTGCCGATCTTAGCATAGGGGGAGGTTGCTGATTCTGTAGGGAGAGCGTTAGGCAGGGAAGAAGAAAAAAAAACTGCTTCTGCTGCTAGCGATTTTGCCTGTACAACACACCAGTCACTGTGTGTGCAGTGCAAGGGGAGGCTATATTGTGGTGGATCAGCGGTGTTGGTTGTTAGGCTACCTTCTAAGGCTTCCTGACCGCTGCATTGCTGTTTCCCCACTGCTCTGCAAACTGCTTTTTTAAAAGCAATCCCAATTTTTTTTTTTGCCCTGCTGAGGTACTGAGTGTGCATTTATTCACACCATACAGCGGTGTACGCTCCTCACACAGTACCGTGTAACGGCTGTTATCACAGCCACAGTGAAGCTATCTGTGTGTCACTGTGGAAGGATAAGTGGAGGACTTGTTCCGTTCTTACAGACCTACACTCTAGGGAGATTCCTATTCTGCCCAATTCTACATACATCTTGTAGTTTGTGATACACTAGCTAATTTCTGCCTGTGACATAGCGCTCTGATATTCAGTGGGCCTCACACAATCCAAAAGTGTCCAGTGTCCACAAGTGTCTGCAGAAATTCTAAATCTCCCTTATCCTGTAGTCACTTTTTTCACACCTGTGCCATTGAGCCTGTGACATAGCGCTCTGATATTCAGTGGGCCTCACACAATCCAAAACTGTCCAGTGTCCACAAGTGTCTGCAGAAATTCAAAATCTCCCTTATCCTGTAGTCACTTTTTTCACACCTGCTGCATCGAGCATGTGACATAGCGCTCTGATATTCAGTGGGCCTCACACAATCCAAGTGTCCATTGTCCACAAGTGTCTTCAGAAATTCAAAATCTCCCTTATCCTGTAGTCACTTTTTTCACACCTGTGCCATCGAGCCTGTGACATAGCGCTCTGATATTCAGTGGGCCTCACACAATCCAAGTGTCCAGTGTCCACAAGTGTCTGCAGAAATTCTAAATCTCCCTTATCCTGTAGTCACTTTTTTCACACCTGTTGCATCAAGCCTGTGACATAGCGCTCTGATATTCAGTGGGCCTCACACAATCCAAGTGTCCACAAGTGGCTGCAGAAATTCAAAATCTCCCTTATCCTGTAGTCACTTTTTTCACACCTGTTGCATCGAGCCTGTGATATAGCGCTCTGATATTCAGTGGGCCTCACACAATCCAAGTGTCCAGTGTCCACAAGTGTCTGCAGAAATTCAAAATCTCCCTTATCCTCTAGTCACTTTTTTCACACCTGTGCCATCGAGCCTGTGACATAGCGCTCTGATATTCAGTGGGCCTCACACAATCCAAAAGTGTCCAGTGTCCACAAGTGTCTGCAGAAATTCAAAATCTCCCTTATCCTCTAGTCACTTTTTTCACACCTGCTGCATCGAGCCTGTGACATAGCGCTCTGATATTCAGTGGGCCTTACACAATCCAAGTGTCCAGTGTCCACAAGTGTCTGCAGAAATTCAAAATCTCCCTTATCCTGTAGTCACTTTTTTCACACCTGTTGCATCGAGCCTGTGACATAGCGCTCTGATATTCAGTGGGCCTCACACAATCCAAGTGTCCAGTGTCCACAAGTGTCTGCAGAAATTCAAAATCTCCCTTATCCTGTAGTCACTTTTTTCACACCTGTTGCATCGAGCCTGTGACATAGCGCTCTGATATTCAGTGGGCCTCACACAATCCAAAAGTGTCCATTGTCCACTAGTGTGTGCAGAAAATCTAAATCTCCCCTGTCCTATAGACACCTTGTACCTTGTTTTACATTACTATATAGTTTGTTGGATTTTGTCTACATTTCTACCAAAAATGAGGAAGGCTGGTGGAAGAGGCCGTGGAATTGGGCGGGGGTTGGCAGCTGGTAATGATGGTGTTGGTGGTGGATCTGATGGTAGTGGCAAAAGCAAAATAGGACCGAATGCAGGAGGTGTTGAGCCTGCGTCATTGTCTGGCTCCATAAGGCTTCGAAGGCTTAGTTTTCTAGGAGTTGGTAAACCGCTTTTAACGCCAGAGCATCAGGAAAAAGTTTTGTCTTACATTGCTGACTCAGCCTCCAGCTCTATCGCCTCCTCTTCTGAAGTTGTAAAAAGTAAAAGCACTGAGTCGTCATTGGAGGCTCATGTTCATGAACCACACCTTTCCTTGTGTCCTTCACCCATACCAAGATTGAAGGATGACACAGGCCATACTACTGATTACTCCATGGAGCTGTTCTCACATACCATGCCTGGATTATCAAGTGAAATGGTGAATTACCCAGGCCAAGATGAATCTGACATGGAGTGCACTGATGCACAGCCGCTGATAGATGATTCTGCTGGTACATTCACTCAGAGCACTACATTGTCCTCGCAGTGTACAGAGCCAGATTCTGACCCTGATGAGACTCAGGTGCCCCTTCCCGCACACTATACCACCTTACACGGTGACACAGAGGAAGGTGCACATGACATTGAAGAGGAGGTGATGGATGACCCAGTTGTTGACCTAGATTGGCATCCATTGGGGGAAGAGGGTGCTGCTCAGATGAGGAGCATCCACAGCAGACATCGACATCGCAACAGCTGTTATCTGGCAGGCCCGGAGCACTCCAAAGACAGGTTCCAAAAATCAAAAGAGTTGCTGGACAGCTTGTCCTGAGGGTCAAAACATCACAGCGTGCTAGGCCACAAAATGTCTGCCAAAGTAGGAAGAGTGCAGTGTGGCACTTTTTTGAACAAAATCCTCATGATCAGGCCAAGGTTATCTGTAAGAAGTGCGCAAAGACCTTTAGCCGAGGGAAAAATCTGAAAAATTTGAATACCAGTTGCATGCTTAGACATTTAACCAGCATGCACTTGCAAGCGTGGACACAACACCAAACCTCAAGTGCCACATGTGCAACTGATCACAAAGAAGGTAGTCAGCAACGCTACATTGTTTCCCCCACTGTAAGCCCACCGGTTAGCACAGCAGCAAATGTTGAGGTGTCGTTGCAAGGCCACAGCAGTCAGGGAATCCCACTGTTATATCAACGAAATACTGAATCTAGGCCATCAGAAAGAACACCAACTCCATCACTATCATCAACCCTCTCTCAGTCCGCCCTGTCCACCGCTACTTCCACCATATGCAGCTCTCAATTCCAGCTCACCCTCCCAGACACTATGAGTAGGTCAAGAAAGTACTCAGTCTCTCATCCGCGTACACTGGGTTCGAACGCCCACATTGCCAAACTAATCTCGTTTGAGATGATTCCCTATCGGTTGGTGGAAAGCGCAGCTTTCCGTGAACTCATGGCCTATGCAGTACAACGCTATGACCTACCCAGTCGCCACTTCTTCTCTCGCAAAGCCATCCCAGCCCTCCACCATCATGTGAAAGACCGCATTGTCCATGCACTCAAGCAGTCAGTGAGTGGAAAGGTGCACCTCACAACTGATGCATGGTCCAGTCGGCATGGCCAGGGCCGTTACGTGTCCATGACTGCGCACTGGGTTAATGTGGTGGATGCAGGGTCCACAGGGGACAGCGGTGGTGGGACAGTGCTGCCTAGCCCATGGTATAGGAGACAGTTGGCTGTAGGTGTTCGACCCTCCTCCTCCTCCTCCTCCAGAAGCGAAAGCTCGTCCACAGAGCGCAGTCGTACGAGCACTCCATCTGCAGCTGCCACTGTTGCACACAAGGTGTCCCCCTATCGAGCAGCTAGTGGAAAGCGTCAGCAGACTGTGTTGCAGATGATGTGTTTGGGCGACAGACACACCGCCGAGGTGCTGGCCGAGTACTTGAAGCGACAAACTGAGTCATGGCTGGGCAGTGTACATCTTGAGGCAGGCAAGGTAGTTAGTGATAACGGCCGTAATTTTGTGGCAGCTATAGCCCTTTCAAAACTCAGCCACATACCTTGCTTGGCTCACACCTTTAACCTGGTGGTGCAGTGCTTCCTCAAAAATTATCCGGAGTTAACAGCCCTGCTCCATAAGGTGCGAAGACTGTGCGCGCACATCCGCCGGTCGCCTGTACACTCCGATCGTATGCAGAAGCTGCAGCGATTGCTCCACCTTCCCAACCACCGCCTCATTATCGACATTGCAACAAGGTGGAACTCCACCCTGCACATGGTGGAGCGGCTGTGCGAGCAGAGGCAGGCCATAATGCATTTGTGGGAGGATACACGGCCAGGCACTTTGAGAGCAGACATGGAGTTGACAGGTGTGCAGTGGTCGAAGCTGAAAGACCTCTGTAAAGTCCTTCAGTGTTTTGAGGAATGCACACGGCTGGTAAGCGCAGACGACGCCATCCTAAGCATGAGCATCCCACTTATGCGTCTGCTCATGCAAACTTTGACGCACCTTAAGGAGCAGGCATCTGCAGCCAATGTTGACGAGGAGGAAGAGGTGGATGGAATCCTTGATGACATTCAGCCATTGTCTGCTCAGGGACCTCTCCTGGACGAGTTTGAGGAAGAAGAGGAGGAGGAGGATGATGATGGGGATGATTGCTTAGGGGAGGAGGATGCATCTCGTGGGGCAAGTGAAAATGTTGGCGTGGCAAGGTCTGGTACAGGGTTTGTGCGTGACTGGAGGGATGTGGATTTGCCAGAAAGTGCTCCTCCAACCAGCACTCGCAGTGCATCATTGACACCGGGAACATTGGCCCACATGTCAGATTATGCCTTGCAGATCCTAAAAAGGGACCCCCGCATTGCCAAAATGATGAACGATGACGACTACTGGTTGGCCAGCATCCTGGATCCACGCTATAAAGGCAAATTACAAAACATCATGCCACAGGAGAACCTTGACCTAATATTGGCTAATAAACAAGCAACTCTGGTAAATCGGTTGCTTGAGGCATTCCCAGCACACAGCAGCGGTGATGGTTCTTACACGAGCCGTACGGGCCGGGGGCAGCTTGGCGGAGGTGTTCATGGTGCACACAGCAGAAGTGGCGTTGGAGACAGGGGTTTCATGACAATGTTGTGGACTGATTTTTCAAGTACCGCTCACACAGCTGGTAATACAGCATCGATGGAAAGTGACAGGAGACAGCAGTTGTCAACTATGGTTACAAACTACTTTTCCTCCCATATCGATGTTCTCCCACACAGGTCATTCCCCTTTGACTATTGGGCCGCCAAACTGGACACCTGGCCTGAATTGGCACAATATGCCTTACAGGAGCTCGCTTGCCCAGCTACAGGTGTGCTATCGGAAAGAGTCTTCAGTGCAGCTGGATCAATCCTGACAGAAAAAAGGACCCGTCTGTCAACCCAAAATGTGGATGATCTAACCTTCATTAAAATGAACCATGCATGGGTTTCCAAGGATTTTGTCCCACCTTCCCCTGATGACACATAGGGTGACAGAAAAATGGCTTGCTTTGGTCCACCTCTTCCTGGGACTTGACCTATTTCGCCTTTTGCATCAGCTGAATGTCCAACATCAACATATGCCACTTTCTAAAACTCCCTAACTGTGCTGCCTCCCCCCCATGGCCGAGGTCACCACCTAGCGCACGACACCGTGCGAGTGCCGTTGCCCTGGACAGGTGGGTAGGCCGACTCTTGGGCGCGGGCACTGGCACAGGATCCTTCATAGTGCAATCAAGTGTCTCTGACGGTGGTGGTGCACACCCGCCGTCAGACACACCGCCGTACTATGAGGGGCCCAGTGCCAGTACCGACGCCCACGAGTGGGCCCCCCTTGCTTGGGCAGGGCCCCAGCATTTGCAATCTTTACCTCTCCCTGCTCCTCCGCTGTGTAGTCTGGGCCGTCAAATCCATACTGTGCCTGACACCATCTGAGCCTGCCTCCTGATGTATAGACATATCTTTTGAATGTGTACGCTATCCATACATGTTATCCGGGGATACGGTACCCTTTCTCACCTTTGTGCAATCACTTGCAAGCCATACTGGGCCTAACACCGTCTGAGCCTGCCTCCTGATGTATAGACATATCTTTTGAATGTGTACGCTATCCATACATGTTATCCGGGGATACGGTACCCTTTCTCACCTTTGTGCAATCACTTGCAAGCCATACTGGGCCTTACACCGTCTGAGCCTGCCTCCTGATGTATAGACATATCTTTTGAATGTGTACGCTATCCATACATGTTATCCGGGGATACGGTACCCTTTCTCACCTTTGTGCAATCACTTGCAAGCCATACTGGGCCTTACACCGTCTGATCCTGCCTCCTGATGTATAGACATATCTTTTGAATGTGTACCCTATCCATACATGTTATCCGGGGATACGGTACCCTTTCTCACCTTTGTCCAATCATGTGTAATCCATACTGGGTGTGAGAACGGCTGGCGAGCTGTTAAGCAAGCTACAGCACCTGTGGTTTGCACTTGTAAGTTTTCCATTTTTTCAGGAATGACTGTTAGGCCTAATTCCGGAACTGCGGTTGACCTGCACTTGCTGGGAAATCATCGTTCGCGGGTAATAATTGTAATCAGTGATCCCCATCACTAACGTTGTTCAGCGGGTTATCTGCACCTGTAAGCGACAAACGCTGGCCTTTTCAGTGTAGCGCACATGCAGCCACGGACATGTAAGGGCATGACACACCAGTTATTGGCCAATCTCATGTGCCAGAGCCTCACGTGTCCCTTTAGTAAGCCGGACTCGGACCGCGGGGCATGACGGAGTCTCGTTCGTTAACGGAATTAAGCTTGCAATGTGTGCATCTGTTCTGTAGCTGGCATGGTTGAGGTTGCCCGTGTTGAGTCAAATTACGCCGTAGGCTCCACTCCTGGTGGTGCCCTTCTGGACATTCCTTTAAGGTTCAGCTTTGCAACCATACTTCCCACGTAAAACAAACACTTTGCCTTCATGAACGCTGATTGGAGGGTCATGACTCGTGGGAATAACGCCGCCCAATCAGTTAACCTGCTAGAGAGATCCTTCATTGCTCCCAAGCATGACATCACACTCCCTAGGAGGAAGGTAATGCCACTGTGGCGACCGTACTCCTGGGGGCGACACAAGTGCACTGATGCCCAGCCACTGCTCGATGAATCTGCTGGTACATTGACCCAGACCACTACATTCCCCTCGCACGCTACACGGCCAGAATCTGACCCTGATGAAACTCAGGTTACCCTTCCCATATACAGTTCCATCTTACACGGTGAAAAAGAGGAAGCTGCAGATGAAAGTGCAACCTCGGCCCACCCGCCATCAGACACACCACCGTACTATCAGGGGCCCTGTGCCAGTGCTGTCGCCAACGAATGGGCCCCCCCTGCTTGCTCAGAATCACAGCACTTGCAAGGTTGAAATACTGTGCAGTGAGATGGAAGATGGGGACGACGAGGAGTCCAGACTAGTACAGGGATTCCCTAGCGAGGAGACTTATTTGATTGTTTTCAATGTTGGGACAGCAATTTTTGGGGAGCACTATACTCTGGAGAATGATAGATGGGGCCCACCATACACTGGAACATTCCAAAGGTGGACATCAGACACTGGAGCAGCATTTACAGGGCCCATTATACACTAGAGCATTAGAAATGGGGCCCATTATGTTTGGAGCATTATTTGGGCCCATAAGACAGTGGAGCTTCATCCATGGGGACCAACATATACTGTAGCATTATGTGGAGCTCATCATATACTGTTTCAAACATTATATGGGACCAATGATTCTGTATGGAGAAATAGATGGGCCTCGTCATGAGATGTAAAAAGTGAAGTATTTTTCATTGTACTATACCGCTATTTCTCTGCTGTATCAGAGCATGATGAGTTGTGGTATTATGTGTTAAAGGGGCGCTCTTTCGCCCAGGGCACATGAAAACCTACCCCCCCCACAACTTTAGCCAAATAACCCCCATTTTTCAGTGCGTAACTTGTATTATGAAGTTAATTAAGGCTGATCAGCTGAAGTAAGAAGAATTGATGCTTTTGGCATTCAAATGAGCACTGTAGTTGTGTTTCCTGTCCTCCTCTCACTGCCGACTTTTATTCCCCATTGACTTACATTGGGTTTCGTGTTTCGGGATGACCCCGACTTTTCCCTATAATCGGCCGATCTTGCTCGACCCGACTTTTGGAAAAGTCGGGTTTCACAAAACGAAACTCGACCCTAAAAAAACAAAAGTCGCTCAACTCTAATCTTGACTTCAGCAAAGCATTTGACAAAGTATCTCATACAATCCTTATTGAAAAAATGACTAAGTATCGAATGGACAAAGCAACTGTTAGGTGGATTCATAACTGGCTTAGTGATCGGACCCAAAGAGTGGTCGTAAATGGCTGCACATCCAGTTGGAAGAATGTCTCAAGTGGGGTACCACAGGGCTCTGTCCTGGGCCCTGTATTGTTCAACATCTTTATCGACGATTTAGATGAAGGAATTGAGGGTAAACTGATTAAATTTGCTGATGACACAAAGCTAGGAGGGATAGCTAATACTAGAGAAGAGAGAGGATTCACAAAGATATAAATAAACTGGAGAAGTGGGCAGCAACTAACAGAATGGTTTTTAACAGGGAAAAATGCAAAGTACTACATCTGGGCAATAAAAATGAAAAAAGCATATACAGAATGGGAGGAATAGGCCTAAGCAACAGCACATGTGAAAAAAATTTGGGTATACTAATAGATCACAGACTGAATATGAGTCAACAGTGTGATGCAGCAGCAAAAAAGGCAAATGCAATTCTAGGATGTATTAACAGAAGCATACAGTCTAGATCACGTGAAGTCATTATTTGCCTCTACTCCTCTTTGGTCAGACCTCATCTGGAATATTGTGTCCAGTTTTGGGCACCACATTTTAAAAAAGACATCAACAAACTGGAGCAAGTTCAGAAAAGAGCAACCAGAATGGTGACCGGTCTGCAAACCCTGTCTTATGAGGAAAGGTTGCAGGATTTGGGATTGTTTAGTTTGCAAAAGAGAAGACTGAGAGGAGACTTAATAGCTGTCTACAAATATCTAAAGGGCTGTCACATTGTAGAAGGATCAACTTTATTCTCATTTGCACAAGGAAAGACTAGAAGCAATGTAATGAAACTAAATGGGAGGAGACACAGATTAGATATTAGAAAAAACTTTTTGACAGTTAGAGTGATCAATGAGTGGAACAAGCTGCCACGAGAAGTGGTGATTTCTCCTTCAATGGAAGTCTTCAAACAGAGGCTGGACAAACATCTGACTGGGATGATTTATCGAATCCTGCTTTGAGCAGGGGGTTGGACCAGATGGCCCAGGAGGTCCCTTACAACTCTACAATTCTATGATTCTATGATTCTATGAGCTATTGGCAGTGGTACCCTCTTCCCCCAATGGATTCCAATCTGGGTCAACAACTGGATCATCCATCACCTCCTCTTCTATGTCATGTGCACCTTCCTCTGTGTCACCGTGTAAGGTGGTATAGTATGTGGGAAGGGGCACCTGATTTTCATCAGGGTCAGATTCTGGCTCAGTACACTGCGAGGACAATGTAGTGCTCTGAGTGAATGTACCAGCAGAAAAATCTAGCAGTGGCTGTGCATAAGTGCACTCCATGTCAGATTCATCTTGGACTGGGGAATTCACGATTTGACTTGATAACCCAGGCTTGCTATGTGAAAAGAGCTCCATGGAGTAATCTGTAGTGTGGCCTGCCGCATCCTTCACTTTTGGTAGGGGGAGAAGGACACAAGGAAAGGTGTTGTTCCTGACCAGGAGCCTCCACTGACGACTCAGTGCTTTTATTTTTTGAAACTTCATAAGAGGAGGCGAGAGAGCTTGAGGCTGTGTCAGCAATGTAAGCCAAAACTTGTTCCTGAAGCTCCGGCTTTAAAAGCGGTTTACCTACTCCCAGAAAAGGGAGCCTTCGATGTCTTGTGGAGCCAGACGATGACGCAGGCTCAACACCTAATGCCTTAGGTGCTATTGTGCTTTTGCCACTACCAACAGATGCACCACCAGCAACACCACCATCAGGACCAGCTGGCAACCCCCGCCCACTTCCACGGCCTCTTCCACCATACTTCCTCATTTTTGTGAAAATGTACCCAAAATACCACCAGCTATATGGTACTGTAAAACAACGTAGAAGGTGTATATAGTATTGGTGAGAATTTGAATCTCAAAAGAGATTTGAGGATGCTGAACTATTGTCTCAGGCCCAGTAGAGATAACACCTCAATGTAACAGGCTGAAATTGGATGGTGTATGATAAGGTGGAGGGTTTATATAGTATTGGTGAGAATTTGAATCTCACTAGAGATTTGAGGATGCTGAACTATTGTCTCAGGCCCAGTAGAGATTACACCTTAATGTAACAGGCTGAAAATGGATGGTGTATGACAAGTTGGAGGGTGTACATAAGATTGGTAAGAATTTGGATCTCACTAGAGATTTTAAGAGGCTGACAATGATGCTCTCAGTCCAAGTATGGATGCAGGCAGCCTAATAAGCAGGACTGCTGCACACAAAAGGGTCGAAAAATGAATGCTTGGTAACTGTGCAGAAAAGAGGAAGAAAAGTATTTTTGCCTTTAAAAAAGCAGTTTGCACAGCAGTGTGCAAACAGCAATGCAGCTATCAGGGAGCCTTATAAGGCAGCCTAATAACCAACAGGGCTGATGCACAAAAATATAGCCTACCCTGTCACTGCACACAAACTGTTGTGTTGTACAGTGGAAATCGCTAACAGCAGAAGCAGTTTTTTGTTCTTCTTCCCTGCCTAACGCTCTCCCTTATTCTGAATCAGCAGCAGCAACCTCTCCCTAATACTAAGATCTGCAGAAGTAAGATGGTGGTCTGTGTGCACGCCCTTTTATAGCCCCTGTGATGCCACACAAAGCCAGCCAATCACTTGCATGCCCTTCTCAAAGATGGTGGTGACTGATGCCTATGTCATCGCATTGCCCACAGTGTGCGTTGTTGTGAGTTCATTCTCTGGTTCACCAGTTGTGAGTTCTCCTTCCAGACTCCCTCTGGTGGTAACAGGAGGTAGTGAGGCTGATTTGATCGGTGGAGATCTGCCACCTGAGAATGAGGATGACGATTGGACCTCATGAGTCTCAGATTGGATTTAAGACAGCCGACGCCCTATTCAATTGCTGGTGATTCCTTCTGGCTTGTCAGCTCTTGGTTTTCAGCTCTGTTCCAGTCATCTAAAGCTATGTTTTTCTGCTAATGTTCACACTTGATTTTGTTGGTCTATTCAGTTTTTTGTGTGGTCAGCCAGCCCCGGCTGGGGGCTGTGCTGAATTTCCACTCTTATTTATCAGTATTTTGCCAATTTGCTTTTTGTCCCTTACTAGTTTGGTCTCTTTTTGCTCTGTCTCAGAATATTTCAGTGTGCTGATATAGTGGGAGAAGTCTAGTGACTTCAAATTTAATTTTGCTATCAGAAGTGTTGTACATTATTTTTGTAGGGTTTTTGCAGGTTGCAGACAGAGTTTTTCCTTTCCTTTCCTTTCTAGTTAGTTTGGGCCCCATCGTTTGCTCAGCCTATTTTCCTGCCTGTGTTTGTGCCTTCATCTTGTTTCACCGTCAATACTTGTGTGGGGGCTATCTATTCCTTTGGGGTCTGCTCTGGGGCAGTTAGTTTTCCCCTTTTCATGCTTCAGGCTTATTTAGTCCTCCGGCTGTGACGAAGCATATAGGAACATCGCAGGTATGCTCCACGGCTGCTGCTAGTTGTGTGATAGGATCAGGGATCTGCATAGTTACCAACCTCTCTGGTTTTCTGTGACTTAGCTTGTTTTGCTTTTTTTTCCTTGGTGACCCATTCATAACAGAATCACCAGCCATACAGCATATTCTACGGTACTCAAATGCAGGAGAGAGTTGTTAAAAAAAAAAAGTGTCAGAATTTTTTTTTTTTTATATTTTTTCATCTTTTTTTCTGGGGACGTAGGAGGATTTTTTTTTCTTTTTCCTAGTGGAGATTAAGCAATTGTCTGATCGTGTGGAGCAGCTGGCTGGGCTGCTGAAGTGCAGGGAATTTCCACCTACCTCATTCAGTCACATGCTGCTGAACCTAAGATCCCTACTCCTGATGTGTTTTCTGGGGATCGGTCTAAATTTCTGAATTTTAAGAATAATTGTAAATTATTTCTGGCCTTGAAACATAACTCATCGGGGAGCTCTGTGCAACACGTTAAAATTGTCATATCCTTGCTGCACGGCGATCCCTAGGATTGGGCTTTTTCTCTGACACCTGAAAATCCTATTCTGACTAATGTGGATGCATTTTTTCAAGCTTTAGGGTTGTTGTATGATGAATCTAATGCTGCTGCTCAAGCTGAGAGAACCCTGTTAGCATTAAACCAGTGTCAGGATTCTGCAGTTATACTGTCAAAAATTCCGAAAGTGGGCGGTCCTTACTACATGGAATGATAGGGCATTGGCAGCTCTCTTTCAGAAGGGTTTATCAGACACCATAAAAGATGTTATGGTGGGATTTCCTGTTCCCTCTGGTCTGGATGATTCTATGTCATTAGCCATTCAAGTTGATCGGCATTTACGTGAACGTAAAACTACACGGGAGGCGCTGCCACCTTTTGATCAAACGTCTGAACCTATGCAATGTGATGGGGTTTTGTCTAGGGCACAACGTCAGGAGTTTAGAAGGTGTAATAAGCTGTGTTTTTTCTGTGGAGACGTCTCTCATACTATTTCTGTCTGCCCTAAACGAGAGAATTGTTTTGCACACACATTTGCTGTGGGCAGTATACAACCTAAGTTTCTTTTGGCAATTACTCTGATCTGCTCCTTATCCACGTTTTCCACGAAGGCTTTTGTGGATTCAGGAGCAGCTTTGAATCTGATGGATTTGGAATTTACTAAACGTTGTGGTTTTTCCATGACGCCTCGGCGGACACCTATTCCTTTGAGGGGTATTAATGCTACTCCTTTGGCGGAGAATAAACCTCAGTTTTGGACCCAGGTGACAATGCGAGTTGCCCCAGACCACCAAGAAAATTGTAAATTTTTGGTGCTGCATAATTTGCATGATACTATTGTTCTGGGTTTTCCTTAGTTGCAAACTCATAATTCAGTTTTGGATTGGAAATCTGGGTCTGTGGTGAGTTGGGGTTGTCAGTGTGTTCTTAGGGACGCTCCTGTTTTCTCCACCTCTCCTCAGTCTCATGATATTCCTGATTATCTAGCCGATTTTTCTGATGTATTTAGTGAGAGCAAGTCTGCATCTTTGCCTCCTCATAGGAGTTATGACTGTGCAATTGAGTTGATGCCTGGGTGTAAATTTCCCAAGGGTCGACATTTCAACTTATCAGTACCCGAACATGATGCTATGCGATCCTATATTAAGGAGTCATTGGAGAAGGGTCATATTAGACCATCCTCGTCACCTTTAGGTGCTGGTTTTTTTTTTGTGGCCAAGAAAGATGGTTCATTAAGACCGTGTATTGATTATCGTTCCCTTAACAAGATGACGGTTAAATATCAGTACCCGTTACCTCTGATGTCTGATTTATTCTTCAGAGTTAAGTGTGCCTGCTGGTTTACTAAGCTTGACCTCAGGGGGGCATATAATCTTATTCGCATCAAGCACGGGGATGAATGGAAGATGGCATTTAATACTCCGGAGGGACATTTTGAATACCTGATGATGCCTTTTGGGCTCACTAATGCCCCTTCTGTCTTCCAGTCCTTTATGAATGATATTTTCTGTGACTTTGTGGATAAGTTTTTGATCATCTATCTGGATGATATTTTGATCTTTTCTAGTGATTGGGATTCTCATGTGGAACACGTCCGGACCGTGTTCCGGATTTTGAGGGAGAATTCCCTGTATGTTAAAGGGATCGAAATGCCTCTTTGGTGTACAGAGGATTTCATTTTTGGGATTTATCTTATCTCCATCGACTATTGAAATGGACCCGGCCAAGGTACAGGCCATTTATGATTGGATTCAGCCTACTTCTTTGAAGGCCCTCCAGAAGTTTTTGAGTTTTGCTAATTTCTATCTTAAATTTATAGGTAATTTTTCTGGTATTGTCAAACCACTGACTGATATGACCAAGAAGGGCGCTGATGTGCTGAATTGGTATCCTGAGGCTATCTCAGCATTTCAGGAGCTTAAGCAGAGATTTACTTCAGCTCCAGTTTTACGGCAACCTGATGTCTCACTTCCATTTCAGTTGGAGGTAGATGCTTCTGAGATTGGTGCAGGACCTGTTTTGTCCCTAAAAGACCCTGTGACTTCTAAGATGAATCCCTGTGCCTTCTTTTCTCGAAAGTTCTCCCCATCTGAACGCAACTATGACGTGGGGAATCGGGAATTGTTGGCCATGAAGTGGGCATTTGAGGAGTGGAGACATTGGTTGGAGGGAGCTAGACATCAAGTTGTGGTCCTCACCGATTACAAGAATTTGATTTATCTGGAGTCGGCCAAACGCTTGAATCCTAGACAGGCTAGATGGGCCTTGTTTTTCATGCATTTTAATTTTGTGGTCTCTTTTCTTCTGGGCACTAAGAATGTTAAGGCAGACACCCTTTCTAGGAGTTTCTTTGCCGATTCTCCTAGTGTGACCGAGCCTACTACCATCCTAGGTGAGGAGGTAGTTCTTTCTGCCATTTTGCCCGATTTGAGACGTGCCCTGGAGGAATTTCAGGAGGATAAACTTGAGCGTTGCCCTTTGGGAAAATTGTATGTTCCTGGCCAGTGGAGAAAGAGAGTGATGTCTGAAATTCATTGCTCCGCATTGGCTGGTCATCCAGGTATTTTTGGTACCAGAGATTTAATGAGTTGGTCATTTTGGTGGCATGCCTTATCTCGTGACGTCAGGAATTTTGTACAGTCCTGTGGGACTTGTTCTCGGTCTAAACCCTGTTCTCGTTCTAGTGGGTTGCTGTTGTCCTTGCCGGTGCACAAGAGGCCATGGACCCATATCTCAATGGATTTTATTTCTGATCTTCATTTCTCTCAGAGAATGACTGTTATCTGGGTGATTTGTGATAGATTTTCGAAGAGGGTCCATCTTGTACCACTCCCAAAGTTGCTATCTTCTGCTGAGTTGGTACCTTTGTTTTTACAACAGGTGGTTTGGTTACATGGGATTCCTGAGAACATTGTGTCCGACAGAGGAGTCCAGTTTGTTTTCAGATTCTGGAAAGCCTTTTGTTCCAATCTGGGAATTCAGTTATCCTTCTCCTCCGCGTTTCATCCCCAGACCAATGGACAGACTGAGAAAACAAGCCAGACCTTGGAGTCTTATTTAAGATGTTTTATATCTACTGATCAGGATGATTTGGTCTCATTTTTGCCCTTGGCCAAATTCGCACTGAACAATAGAGCTAGTTCTGCCATTTTGATGTCACCCTTTTTCTGTAATTTTGGGTTTCATCCTTGATTCTCTTCAGGGCAAGTGGAATCTTTGTCCTGCCCAGGTGTGGACATCGTGGTTAAGAGAATGCAGCAGATATGGGACCAAGTGGTGATAAGTTGTCAATCTTTCAGGAAAAGGCCCAGCGATTTTCCCACCGACATAGGACCATTGGTCCCCGATTTAAAGTGGGTGATATGGTTTGGTTGTCGTCTAAGAATAATCCTATGAAGGTTGCATCTCCTAAATTTAAGCCAAGATTTATTGGTCCTTATGAGATTTTGGAAATTCTTAATCCTGTTTCGTTTCGATTGGCTCTTCCAGTTACGTTCAAGATCCATAACGTATTTCACAAATCTCTGTTGAAGAGGTTTGTTGAGCCAGTGGTTCCTATGGCAGCACCTCCTGACCCTGTGTTGGTTGAAGGCAATGTGGAATATGAGGTAGAGAAAATATTGGATTCTCGTTTGGTTAGACGGAGACTCCAGTATTTGGTCAAATGGAAGAGTTATGGTCAGGAGGATAATTCTTGGGTCTCTGCCTCCGATATTCATGCCAATAGATTGGTTCGTGCTTTTCATCGGGCCCATCCTGATCGGTCTGGTGGTGTGGATGAGGTTTCGGTGACCCCTCCTCAAGGGGGGGTACTGTTGTGAGTTCATTGTCTGGTTCACCAGTTGTGAGTTCTCCTTCCAGACTCCCACTGGTGGTAACAGGAGGTAGTGAGGCTGATTTGATCGGTGGAGATCTGCCACCTGAGAATGAGGATGACGATTGGACCTCAGGAGTCTCAGATTGGATTTATGACGGCCGACGCCCTATTCAGTTGCTGGTGATTCTTTCTGGCTTTTCAGCTCTTGGTTTTCAACTCTGTTCCAGTCATCTAAAGCTAAGTTTTTCTGCTAATGTTCACACTTGATTTTGTTGGTCTATTCAGTTTTTTGTGTGGTCAGCCAGCCCCGGCTGGGGGCTGTGCTGAATTTCCACTCTTATTTATCAGTATTTTGCCAATTTGCTTTTTGTCCCTTACTAGTTTGGTCTCTTTTTGCTCTGTCTCAGAATATTTCAGAGTGCTGATATAGTGGGAAAAGTCTAGTGACTTGAGGGTTAATTTTGCTATCAGAAGTGTTGTACATTATTTTTGTAGGGTTTTTTGCAGGTTGCAGACAGTGTCGTTCCTTTCCTTTCTAGTTAGTTTGGGCCCCATCGTTTTCTCAGCCTATTTTCTTGCCTGTGTTTGTGCCTTCATCTTGTTTCACCGTCAATACTTGTGTGGGGGCTATCTATTCCTTTGGGGTCTGCTCTGGGGCAGTTAGTTTTCCCCTTTTCATGCTTCAGGCTTATTTAGTCCTCCGGCTGTGACAAAGCATCTAGGAACATTGTAGGTACGCTCCACGGCTGCTGCTAGTTGTGTGATAGGATCAGGGATCTGCAATCTGCATAGTTACCAACCTCTCTGGTTTTCTGTGACCTAGCTTGTTTTGCTTTTTTCTCTTTTGTGACCCATTCATAACAGTGCATCCTCCATCATTGGCTGAAAAAGGGTGCTGGAAGCATAATTTGAAATGCGACTTTGGCGCTCGGGTTGCCGACCTCGTGGCCGACCTCACGCTATGGTCGGATTTCGTTTCGCGAAAGTCGCCGACTTTTGAATTTGACAGACCCGTTTCGCTCAACTCTAGTAATCACAAGTTCATGGAAAAAAGAGCAAACTGTGGGTTTTTAAGCCGGTAGCATACTCTTCAATTTGTGGCAAAGCTGTGGATTTTCAAGTGAATGCTCAACACAATTTAACGCAAAATCCATATATGATGCATGCAAAATTTGCTGCAGATTCACCAAATATAAACAGCAAGCTCCATGACTTAATATTTCAACTTGGTGTAGACATAACCTAAGTAGATGCAGTAGTTCTAGATCAGTAGTGAAAAAAGCAATCATAGTTAAATAAAAATAATAAAACTTAACACAAAAGCATGCTGGATGGGACCTGTTCTACGTGGTATGTTTTAATTTAAAATTATTTTATAATCCACTTGTATAGTGTAAAAGCGCTATTTGTATTTAAAAAAGAATTTCAAAATTTTAAATGATGAAGGCTAACAAGTGGACATTGCTCATTTGCATTTAATTTGCATCTAATATTGGAATATACTGGGACATCTGTTGTTGAGTGATATTCTCAAGTGGAAAATGAGCAATTTGTGAAGACAAGAGTTTGCTGCCAATGGAAATAGTGAGTGTGGTTTGCCATTGGCATTTAACATTTAAGCAGTTACCACAAAGCATATTTAGGGAAAAAATGCATTTAATTAGCATTAATAATAAAATACAGTAGACATTAACCAACAATGTGAATTGTTAAAATTCTGATTTGCTGCCACAGCACATGTATACATGACAGCATTAGTCATGCATTATTTTAATTTTAACATAATATGGGACATAATTTATAAGGACATCAAAATAATAGCTTTTGCTGCATTTCCCCATCAGAATGAGGATATGCAAAATGGACACCACTGCTATGTATGCACTCCATTAAAGCTAATTGAATATAGATGATACAATTAACCTGATTCTCAGAGTAAAGCTTTAACACTTAATGCAAAATTCTAATAACAATAAAATTGCAAAATTAGGAGTAAATGTGCTGTATAATTTAAATTCACTCTTCTTCTTGCTCACAATGCAATTATAAAAGTTACAAATATGCTAATCATGCCATAATAGGTATCATTTAAGCAAATATGCTCATGTTTTTATCTTTAAACCCTTGTATTTTAGGATATCCGAGAACATATCACTTGGTATTTTATTTAATTATGCTTGTTTTGTTGTTTAGCAGTTGTAAAGTTTAAAGTTTAAAAGGTTTCCACACAGCATAAAAGACTTTAGAAGTTCAACATCTAAAAATAAACCATTTAATTTTCAATTATATTAATGTAAATTTAAAAAAAAAGAATTTATCCCATTTGTCCTGCTCACAGAAGCTGACATAAGGGAATGTTATTGCCATTAAATGATAGGGAGACAGCTAGAGATGAGTGAATCATGCAAAATTCGGAATTGACCGTTCGCACAAATTTTCCTGGGAAATTTGATGTGCAGAGAAGTTATTCCCCACGAGTTGACTGTTCCTTGTATGCATGATAAATGTAAGAGCAATCTAAATATAAGATTTAAAAAATAAAAAGTGAAGGATGCTGCAGGCCACACTTCAGATTACTCAATGGAGCTCTTTTCACATACCATGCCTGGGTTATCAAGTCAAATCCTGAATTCCCAAGTCCAAGATGAATCTGACATGGAGTGCACTGATGCACAGCCACTGCTATATGATTCTGCTGGTAAACTGACCCAGAGCACTACATTGCCCTCGCAGTCTACTGAGCCAGAATCTGACCCTGATGAAACTCAGGTGTCCCTTCCCGCATACTATACCACCTTACACTGTGACACAGAGGAAGATGCAGATGAAATTGAAGAGGAGGTGATGGATGACCTAGTTGTTGACTCGAATTGGCATCCATTGGGGGAAGAGGGTGCCGCAGGCAATAGGTCAGAAGAGGAGAAGGATCCGCAGCAGACATCATCGCAGCAGCAGTTATCTGGCAAGCCTGTAGCTGTCCAAAAACGTGGTAAAAAACAAAAAGAGTAGCAGGACAGCTTGACCAGACAGTCAAATTAGCATAGCGTGCAAGCCCTGAAAATTTATACCATAGTAGGAAGAGTGCAGTGTGGCACTTTTTTGACCCAAATCCTATTGATGAGGCAAAGGTTATCAGTAAGAAGTGCGGAAGGACCTTTAGCCGAGGGAAAAATCTCCGAAATCTCCGAAATTTGAATACCAGTTGCATGCTTAGACATTTAACCACCATGCACTTGCAAGCGTGGATGGACTTCAAAACCTCAGGTAGCACATGTGCACCTGCTCCGACTGAAGGTAGCCAGCAATGCTCCATCTCTTCCCCCACTGTAAGCCCACCGGTAAGCACACCAGCAGCAAGAAATGTTGAGGTGTCATCGCAAGGCCAAAGCAGTCAGGGAATCACAATGCTTTTGCAACGAAAGACTGAATCTAGGCCATCACCACCATCACCATCACCAACCCCCTGTCAGTCCGTCAGGTCCACCGCTAGTTCCCCCATATGCAGCTCTCAAGTCCAGCTCACCCTACCAGACACTCTGAGTTGGACAAGAAAGTACTCATCCTCTCATGTGCATACACTGGCTTTGAAAGCCTACATTGCCAAACTGATCTCATTAGAGATGATGCCCTTCCATTTGGTTGAAAGCGAAGCGTTCTGAGAGCTCATGGCCTACGCTGTCCCAAGCTATGACCCACCCAGTAGGCACTTCTTTTCTAGAAAAGCCATCCCTGCCCTCCACATGCATGTGAAAGCCCGCATTGTCCATGCACTCAAACAATCAGTGAGTGGAAAGATGCATCTAACAACAGATGCATGGGCCAGTAGGCATGGCCAGGGCCGTTACGTGTCCATCACTATGCATTGGGTTAATGTGGTGGATGCAGGGTCCACAGGGGACAGCGACGGTGGGACAGTGCTGCCTAGCCCATGGTATAGGAAACAGTAGGCTGTAGGCGTTCGACCCTCCTCCTCCTCCAGAAGCGAAAGCTCGTCGACAGAGCGCAGTTGCACGAGCACTCCATCCGCAGATGCCAGTGTAGCACACGAGGTGTCCCACTATCGAACAGCTAGTGGTAAACATCAGCAGGCTGTGTTGAAGATGATGTCTTTTGGCGACAAGAGACACCACACGGAGGTACTGGCCGACTACTTGCAGCAAGAAACTGTGTCATGGCTGGGCAGTCTACATCTTGAGCCAGGCAAGGTAGTCAGTGGAAACGGCCCTTTCAAAACTCACACACATACCTTGCCTTGCTTACAACTTGAACCTGGTGGTGCAGTGCTTCCTAAATAATTATCCAGAGTTAACAGCCCTGTTCCATAAGGTGCGAAGACTGTGCTCGCAAATTTGTTGCTCACCCGTAGACTCCAGTCGTATGCAGGGGCTGCAGCGATTGCTCCACCTCCCCAAGCACCGCCTAATCATAGACGTTGCAACAAGGTGGAACTCCACCATGCACATGGTTGAGAGGCTGTGCGAACAGAGGCAGACTGTAATGCATTTGTGGGAGGATACATGGGCAGGCAGTTTGAGGGAAGACATGGAGTTGTCAGGTGTGCAGTGGTCAAAGCTGAAAGACCTCTGTAAAGTCCTTCAGTGTTTTGGGGAATGCACACGGCTGGTAAGCGCAGACAATGCCATCATAAGCAAGAGTATAGCACTTATATGTCTGCTCATGCAAACTTTGATGCACATTAAGGATCAGGCATCTGCAGCAGAGGAGGAAGAGGGAAGCCTTGATGACAGTCAGCCATTGTCTGCTCAGGGAACTGTCCTGGATGAGGTGGAGGAAGAAGAGGAAGAGGAGGAGGAGGGGGATGATTATTTAGGGGAGGAGGATGCTTCTCGGGGGGCAAGAGAAAATGTTGGCTTGCCAAGGTCAGGTACAGGGTTTGTGCGTGACTGGAGGGATATGGATTTGTCAGAAAGTGCTCCTCCACCCACCACTGTCAGTGCATCATTGACACCTGGAACATTGGCCCACATGTGTGATTATCTCTTGCAGATCCTAAAAATAGTGTTGAGCATTCCGATACCGCAAGTATCGGGTATCGGCCGATACTTGCTGTATCGGAATTCCGATACCGACTTCCGATATTTTTTCAATATCGGAATTCGGCATCGGAATCGGAAGTTCAGTTGATTGACGGCCTGACGTCATCATGATGCGCGGTGTGTGCGCATCATGATGCGCCGTCATTTCGGGCCTTCCGGGGGTCTCTGCCGGCCTGCCGGGGGGCTGTGCCGGCCTGCCGGGGGGCTGTGTGGACTGCCCGGGGTCTGTACCGGCCTGCCGGGGGGCTGTGCCGGCCGGCCGGTGGTCTGTGCACCCTGTGAGGGTCTGTACCGGCCTGCCGGGGGGCTGTGCCGGCCTGCCGGGGGGCTGTGCTGATGTCCGGGGGTCTGTGCAAGCATCGTCCGATGGGACTACAAGTCCCATCGGGCGATGCCTGCTACCATGACAGTGATTGACACATTAGCCAATGATGGGACAGTAGTAGTCCCATCATCCGGCTAATGTGTTAAATGTTAAAAAAAAAAAAAAAAAATACTGCATACATACTACATGCATGCTACATACATACTACATGCTACATACATACTACATATATACTACATACATACTACATACATGCTACATACATACTACATGCATGCTACATACATACTACATGCTACATACATACTACATGCATGCTACATACATACTACATATATACTACATACATACTACATACATGCTACATACATACTGCATGCTACATACATACTACATACATACTACATACATACTACATGCATGCTACATACATACTACATATATACTACATGCATGCTACATACATACTACATGCTACATACATACTACATATATACTACATACATGCTACATACATACTGCATGCTACATACATACTACATACATACTACATGCATACTACATACATACTACATGCATGCTACATACATACTACATGCATGCTACATACATACTACATGCATGCTACATGCATGCTACATACATACTACATACATACCACATACATACTACATACTACATATATACTACATGCATGCTACATACATACTACATGCTACATACATACCACATACATACTACATACATACTACATACATACTACATGCTACATACATACTACATATATACTACATGCATGCTACATACATACTACATGCTACATACATACCACATACATACTACATACATACTACATACATACTACATGCTACATACATACTACATATATACTACATGCATGCTACATACATACTACATGCTACATACATACCACATACATACTACATACATGCTACATATATACTACATGCATGCTACATACATACTACATATATACTACATGCATGCTACATACATACTACATGCTACATGCATGCTACATACATACTACATACATACTACATGCTACATACATACCACATATATACTACATACATACAATACATTCATACAATACATACATAGACATACAGTACATATAACATAGAGTAACATACTTACCAATACTTGTCACATTGTTCCCCGAAGCCATTGTCTTTTCCGGAATAAATATTAACATAACAAACCACAAAAATACTCACCCACGATCCGAAGCAGTCCACGAGTGTGTCCCACGACGATCTTGGGTAGAGAACTGCAGCATCAGATGATGCTGCCGTTCTCTACGGGCTGCAGGAATCCAATGACGGAAGGTAGGTATCCTTCCGCACTGTATTCCTCCGCCACTTAAAAAAAAAAAAGTCCCTAGTCTCACTTTATGCCATTGCTGCGTGGGTGAGTATTTTTGTGGTTTGTTATGTTAATATTTATTCCGGAAAAGACAATGGCTTCGGGGAACAATGTGACAAGTATTGGTAAGTATGTTACTCTATGTTATATGTACTGTATGTCTATGTATGTATTGTATGAATGTATTGTATGTATGTAGTATATATGTGGTATGTATGTAGCATGTAGTATGTATGTAGTATGTATGTAGCATGCATGTAGCATGTAGTATGTATGTAGCATGCATGTAGTATATATGTAGTATGTATGTAGCATGCATGTAGTATATATGTAGCATGTATGTAGTATGTATGTGGTATGTATGTAGCATGTAGTATGTATGTAGCATGCATGTAGTATATATGTAGTATGTATGTAGCATGTAGTATGTATGTAGTATGTATGTAGTATGTATGTGGTATGTATGTAGCATGTAGTATGTATGTAGTATATATGTGGTATGTATGTAGCATGTAGTATGTATGTAGCATGCATGTAGTATATATGTAGTATGTATGTTGCATGTAGTATTTATGTAGTATGAATGTAGCATGTATGTAGTATGAATGTAGCATGTATGTAGTATGCATGTTGTATGTATGTAGCATGTAATTTTTTTTTTTTTTTTTTACATTTAACACATTAGCCGGATGATGGGACTACTACTGTCCCATCATTGGCTAATGTGTCAATCACTGTCATGGTAGCAGGCATCGCCCGATGGGACTTGTAGTCCCATCGGACGATGCCTGCACAGACCCCCGGAGCCTGCACAGACCACCGGCAGGCCGGCACAGCCCCCCGGCAGGCCGGCACAGCCCCCCGGAGCCTGCACAGCCCCCCGGCAGGCCGGCACAGCCCCCCGGCAGGCCGGCACAGCCCCCCGGAGCCTGCACAGACCACCGGCAGGCCGGCACAGACCACCGGAGCCTGCACAGACCCCCTGGCAGGCCGGCACAGCCCCCCGAAAGGCCCGTACAGACCCCAGAGAGGCTGTACAAGGGCAGGAAAGGGTTTTTCTTATTCCGATACCGGAAGTCCCATAGACTTGAATGGGACTTCCGGTATCGGAATCGGCGATACCGATACTTTTTTTAAAGATCGGCCGATACCATCCAATACGATACTTTGAAGTATCGGACGGTATCGCTCAACTCTACCTAAAAAGGGACCCCCACATTGTCAACATTATGAAGGATGACAACTACTGGTTGGCCAGTATCCTCGTTCCATGCTATAAAGGCAA
>NW_027361779.1:1695000-1835000 GCF_039654945.1 Dendrobates tinctorius | reverse complement strand
CCAGAGTATAGTGCTCCCCAAAAATTGCTGTCCCAACATTGAAAACAATCAAATAAGTCTCCTCGCTAGGGAATCCCTGTACTTGTCTGGACTCCTCGTCGTCCCCATCTTCCATCTCACTGCACAGTATTTCAACCTTGCAAGTGCTGTGATCCTGAGCAAGCAGGGGGGGCCCACTCATTGGCGACGGCACTGGCACAGGGCCCCTGATAGTACGGTGGTGTGTCTGATGGCGGGTGGGCCGAACCTGCACTTTCATCTGCAGCTTCCTCTTTGTCACCGTGTAAGATGGAACTGTATATGGGAAGGGTAACCTGAGTTTCATCAGGGTCAGATTCAGGCCGGGTAGCGTGCGAGGGGAATGTAGTGGTCTGGGTCAATGTACCAGCAGATTCATCGAGCAGTGGCTGGGCATCAGTGCACTTGTGTCGCCCCAAGAGTACGGTCGCCACAGTGGCATTACCTTCCTCCTAGGGAGTGTGATGTCATGCTTGGGAGCAACGAAGGATCTCTCTAGCAGGTTAACTGATTGGGCGGCGTTATTCCCACGAGTCATGACCCTCCAAACAGCGTTCATGAAGGCAAAGTGTTTGTTTTACGTGGGCAGTATGGTTGCAAAGCTGAACCTTAAAGGAATGTCCAGAAGGGCACCACCAGGAGTGGAGCCTACGGCGTAATTTGACTCAACACGGGCAACCTCAACCATGCCAGCTACAGAACAGATGCACACATTGCAAGCTTAATTCCGTTAACGAACGAGACTCCGTCATGCCCCGCGGTCCGAGTCTGGCTTACTAGAGGGACACGTGAGGCTCTGGCACATGACATTGGCCAACAACTGGTGTGTCATGCCCTTACATGTCCGTGGCTGCATGTGCGCTACACTGAAAAGGCCAGCGTTTGTCGCTTACAGGTGCAGATAACCCGCTGAACAACGTTAGTGATGGGGATCACTGATTACAATTATTACTCGCGAACGATGATTTCCCAGTAAGTGCAGGTCAACCGCAGTTCCGGAATTAGGCCTAACGGTCATTCCTGAAAAAAATGAAAAACTTACGTGTGCAAACCACAGGTGCTGTAGCTTGCTTAACAGCTCGCCAGCCGTTCTCACACCCAGTATGGGTTACACGTGATTGCACAAAGGTGAGAAAGGGTACCGTATCCCCAGATAACATGTATGGATAGCGTACACATTCAAAAGATATGTCTATACATCAGGAGGCAGGCTCAGACGGTGTTAGGCCCAGTATGGCTTGCACGTGATTGCACAAAGGTGAGAAAGGGTACCGTATCCCCGGATAACATGTATGGATAGCGTACACATTCAAAAGATATGTCCATACATCAGGAGGCAGGCTCAGATGGTGTAAGGCCCAGTATGGCTTGCAAGTGATTGCACAAAGGGGAGAAAGGGTACCGTATCCCCGGATAACATGTATGGATAGCGTACACATTCAAAAGATATGTCTATACATCAGGAGGCAGGCTCAGACGGTGTAAGGCCCAGTATGGCTTGCAAGTGATTGCACAAAGGTGAGAAAGGGTACCGTATCCCTGGATAACATGTATGGATAGCGTACACATTCAAAAGATATGTCTATACATCAGGAGGCAGGCTCAGACGGTGTTAGGCCCAGTATGGCTTGCAAGTGATTGCACAAAGGTGAGAAAGGGTACTGTATCCCCGGATAACATGTATGGATAGCGTACACATTCAAAAGATATGTCTATACATCAGGAGGCAGGCTCAGATGGTGTCAGGCACAGTATGGATTTGACGGCCCAGACTACACAGCGGAGGAGCAGGGAGAGGTAAAGATTGCAAATGCTGGGGCCCTGCCCAAGCAAGGGGGGCCCACTCGTGGGCGTCGGTACTGGCACTGGGCCCCTCATAGTACGGCGGTGTGTCTGACGGCGGGTGTGCACCACCACCGTCAGAGACACTTGATTGCACTATGAGGGACCCTGTGCCAGTGCCCGTGCCCAAGAGTCGGCCTACCCACCTGTCCAGGGCAACGGCACTCGCACGGTGTCGTGCGCTAGGTGGTGACCCCGGCCATGGGGGGGGAGGCAGCACAGTTAGGGAGTTTTAGAAAGTGGCATATGTTGATGGATATTCAGCTGATGCAAAAGGCGAAATAGGTCAAGTCACAGGAAGAGGTGGACCAAAGCAAGCCATTTTTCTGTCACCCTATGTGTCATCATGGGAAGGTGGGACAAAATCCTTGGAAACCCATGCATGGTTCATTTTAATGAAGGTTAGATCATCCACATTTTGGGTTGACAGACGGGTCCTTTTTTCTGTCAGGATTGATCCAGCTGCACTGAAGACTCTTTCCGATAGCACACTTGCAGCTGGGCAAGCGAGCTCCTGTAAGGCATATTGTGCCAATTCAGGCCAGGTGTCCAGTTTAGCAGCCCAATAGTCAAAGGGGAATGACCTGTGTGGGAGAACATCGATATGGGAGGAAAAGTAGTTGACAACTGCTGTCTCCTGTCACTTTCCATCGATGCTGTATTACCAGTTGTGTGAGCGGTACTTGAAAAATCAGTCTACAACATTGTCATGAAACCCCTGTCTCCAACGCCACTTCTGCTGTGTGCACCATGAACACCTCTGCCAAGCTGCCCCCGGCCCTTACGGCTCGTGTGAGAACCATCACCGCTGCTGTGTGCTGGGAATGCCTCAAGCAACCGATTTACCAGAGTTGCTTGTTTGTTAGCCAATATTAGGTCAAGGTTCTCCTGTGGCATGATGTTTTGTAATTTGCCTTTATAGCGTGGATCCAGGATGCTGGCCAACCAGTAGTCGTCATCGTTCATCATTTTGGCAATGCGGGGGTCCCTTTTTAGGATCCGCAAGGCATAATCTGACATGTGGGCCAATGTTCCCGGTGTCAATGATGCACTGCGAGTGCTGGTTGGAGGAGCACTTTCTGGCAAATCCACATCCCTCCAGTCACGCACAAACCCTGTACCAGACCTTGCCACGCCAACATTTTCACTTGCCCCACGAGATGCATCCTCCTCCCCTAAGTAATCATCCCCATCATTATCCTCCTCCTCCTCTTCTTCCTCCAACTCATCCAGGAGAGGTCCCTGAGCAGACAATGGCTGAATGTCATCAAGGATTCCCTCCACCTCTTCCTCCTCGTCACCATTGGCTGCAGACGCCTGCTCCTTAAGGTGCATCAAAGTTTGCATGAGCAGACGCATAAGTGGGATGCTCATGCTTAGGATGGCGTCGTCTGCGCTTACCAGCCGTGTGCATTCCTCAAAACACTGAAGGACTTTAAAGAAGTCTTTCAGCTTCGACCACTGCACACCTGTCAACTCCATGTCTGCTCTCAAAGTGCCTGGCCGTGTATCCTCCCACAAATGCATTATGGCCTGCCTCTGCTCGCACAGCCGCTCCACCATGTGCAGGGTGGAGTTCCACCTTGTTGCAATGTCGATAATGAGGCGGTGGTTGGGAAGGTGGAGCAATCGCTGCAGCTTCTGCATACGAACGGAGTGTACAGGCGACCGGCGGATGTGCGCGCACAGTCTTCGCACCTTATGGAGCAGGGCTGTTAACTCCGGATAATTTTTGAGGAAGCACTGCACCACCAGGTTCAAGGTGTGAGCCAAGCAAGGTATGTGGCTGAGTTTTGAAAGGGCTATGGCTGCCACAAAATTACTAACTACCTTGCCTGCCTCAAGATGTACACTGCCCAGCCATGACTCAGTTTGTCGCTTCAAGTACTCGGCCAGCATCTCGGCGGTGTGTCTGTCGCCCAAACACATCATCTGCAACACAGCCTGCTGACGCTTTCCACTAGCTGCTCGATAGGGGGACACCTCGTGTGCAACAGTGGCAGCTGCAGATGGAGTGCTCGTACGACTGCGCTCTGTGGACGAGCTTTCGCTTCTGGAGGAGGAGGAGGAGGAGGAGGGTGGAACGCCTACAGCCAACTGTTTCCTATACCGTGGGCTAGGCAGCACTGTCCCACCACCGCTGTCCCCTGTGGACCCTGCATCCACCACATTAACCCAGTGCGCAGTCATGGACACGTAACCGCCCTGGCCATGCCGACTGGACCATGCATCAGTTGTGAGTTGCACCTTTCCACTCACTGACTGCTTGAGTGCATGGACAATGCGGTCTTTCACATGATGGTGGAGGGCTGGGATGGCTTTGCAAGAGAAGAAGTGGCGACTGGGTAGGTCATAGCGTGGTACTGCATAGGCCATGAGTTCGCGGAAAGCTGCGCTTTCCACCAACCGATAGGGCATCATCTCAAACGAGATTAGTTTGGCAATGTGGGCGTTCAAACCCAGTGTACGCGGATGAGAGACTGAGTACTTTCTTGACCTACTCATAGTGTCTGGGAGGGTGAGCTGGACTTGAGAGCTGCATATGGTGGAAGTAGCGGTGGACAGGGCGGACTGAGAGAGGGTTGATGATGGTGATGGAGTTGGTGTTCTTTCTGATGGCCTAGATTCAGTATTTCGTTGATATAACAGTGGGATTCCCTGACTGCTGTGGCCTTGCAATGACACCTCAACATTTGCTGCTGTGCTAACCGGTGGGCTTACAGTGGGGGAAACAATGTAGCGTTGCTGACTACCTTCTTTGTGATCAGTTGCACATGTGGCACTTGAGGTTTGGTGTTGTGTCCACGCTTGCAAGTGCATGCTGGTTAAATGTCTAAGCATGCAACTGGTATTCAAATTTTTCAGATTTTTCCCTCGGCTAAAGGTCTTTGCGCACTTCTTACAGATAACCTTGGCCTGATCATGAGGATTTTGTTCAAAAAAGTGCCACACTGCACTCTTCCTACATTGGCAGACATTTTGCGGCCTAGCACGCTGTGATGTTTTGACCCTCAGGACAAGCTGTCCAGCAACTCTTTTGATTTTTGGAACCTGTCTTTGGAGTGCTCCGGGCCTGCCAGATAACAGCTGTTGCGATGTCGATGTCTGCTGTGGATGCTCCTCATCTGAGCTATTGGAAGCAGCACCCTCTTCCCCCAATGGATGCCAATCTAGGTCAACAACTGGGTCATCCATCACCTCCTCTTCAATGTCATGTGCACCTTCCTCTGTGTCACCGTGTATGGTGGTATAGTGTGCGGGAAGGGGCACCTGAGTCTCATCAGGGTCAGAATCTGGCTCTGTACACTGCGAGGACAATGTAGTGCTCTGAGTGAATGTACCAGCAGAATCATCTATCAGTGGCTGTGCATCAGTGCACTCCATGTCAGATTCATCTTGGCCTGGGTAATTCACCATTTCACTTGATAATCCAGGCATGGTATGTGAAAACAGCTCCATGGAGTAATCAGTAGTATGGCCTGCGTCATCCTTCAATCTTGGTTGTGGTGAAGGACACAAGGAAAGGTGTGGTTCATGAACATGAGCCTCCAATGACGACTCAGTGCTTTTACTTTTTACAACTGAAGAAGAGGAGGCGATAGAGCTGGAGGCTGAGTCAGCAATGTAAGACAAAACTTTTTCCTGATGCTCTGGCGTTAAAAGCGGTTTGCCAACTCCTAGAAAACTAAGCCTTCGAAGCCTTATGGAGCCAGACGATGACGCAGGCTCAACACCTCCTGCATTCGGTCCTATTTTGCTTTTGCCACTACCATCAGATCCACCACCAACACCATCATTACCAGCTGCCAACCCCCGCCCAATTCCACGGCCTCTTCCACCAGCCTTCCTCATTTTTGGTAGAAATGTAGACAAAATCCTACAAACTATATAGTAATGTAAAACAAGGTACAAGGTGTCTATAGGACAGGGGAGATTTAGATTTTCTGCAGACACTTGTGGACACTGGACACTTGGATTGTGTGAGGCCCACTGAATATCACAGCGCTATGTCACAGGCTCGATGGCACAGGTGTGAAAAAAGTGACTACAGGATAAGGGAGATTTTGAATTTCTGGGAGATTTTGAATTTCTGCAGACACTTGTGGACACTTGACACTTGGATTGTGTGAGGCCCACTGAATATCACAGCGCTATGTCACAGGCTCGATGGCACAGGTGTGAAAAAAGTGACTACAGGATAAGGGAGATTTTGAATTTCTGGGAGATTTTGAATTTCTGCAGACACTTGTGGACACTGGACACTTGGATTGTGTGAGGCCCACTGAATATCAAAGTGCTATGTCACAGGCTCGATGGCACAGGTGTGAAAAAAGTGACTACAGGATAAGGGGATTTTGAATTTCTGCAGACACTTGTGGACACTGGACACTTTTGGATTGTGTGAGGCCCACTGAATATCACAGTGCTATGTCACAGGCTCGATGGCACAGGTGTGAAAAAAGTGACTACAGGATAAGGGAGATTTTGAATTTCTGCAGACACTTGTGGACACTGGACACTTGGATTGTGTGAGGCCCACTGAATATCACAGTGCTATGTCACAGGCTCGATGGCACAGGTGTGAAAAAAGTGACTACAGGATAAGGGAGATTTTGAATTTCTGGGAGATTTTGAATTTCTGCAGACACTTGTGGACACTGGACACTTGGATTGTGTGAGGCCCACTGAATATCACAGCGCTATGTCACAGGCTCGATGGCACAGGTGTGAAAAAAGTGACTACAGGATAAGGGAGATTTTGAATTTCTGGGAGATTTTGAATTTCTGCAGACACTTGTGGACACTGGACACTTGGATTGTGTGAGGCCCACTGAATATCACAGCGCTATGTCACAGGCTCGATGGCACAGGTGTGAAAAAAGTGACTACAGGATAAGGGAGATTTTGAATTCCTGGGAGATTTTGAATTTCTGCAGACACTTGTGGACACTGGACACTTGGATTGTGTGAGGCCCACTGAATATTACAGTGCTATGTCACAGGCTCGATGGCACAGGTGTGAAAAAAGTGACTACAGGATAAGGGAGATTTTGAATTTCTGCAGACACTTGTGGACACTGGACACTTGGATTGTGTGAGGCCCACTGAATATCACAGTGCTATGTCACAGGCTCGATGGCACAGGTGTGAAAAAAGTGACTACAGGATAAGGGAGATTTTGAATTTCTGGGAGATTTTGAATTTCTGCAGACACTTGTGGACACTGGACACTTGGATTGTGTGAGGCCCACTGAATATCACAGTGCTATGTCACAGGCTCGATGGCACAGGTGTGAAAAAAGTGACTACAGGATAAGAGAGATTTTGAATTTCTGGGAGATTTTGAATTTCTGCAGACACTTGTGGACACTGGACACTTGGATTGTGTGAGGCCCACTGAATATCACAACGCTATGTCACAGGCTCGATGGCACAGGTGTGAAAAAAGTGACTACAGGATAAGGGAGATTTTGAATTTCTGGGATATTTTGAATTTCTGCAGACACTTGTGGACACTGGACACTTGGATTGTGTGAGGCCCACTGAATATCACAGCGCTATGTCACAGGCTTGATGGCACAGGTGTGAAAAAAGTGACTACAGGATAAGGGAGATTTTGAATTCCTGGGAGATTTTGAATTTCTGCAGACACTTGTGGACACTGGACACTTGGATTGTGTGAGGCCCACTGAATATCACAGTGCTATGTCACAGGCTCGATGGCACAGGTGTGAAAAAAGTGACTACAGGATAAGGGAGATTTTGAATTTCTGGGAGATTTTGAATTTCTGCAGACACTTGTGGACACTGGACACTTGGATTGTGTGAGGCCCACTGAATATCACAGCGCTATGTCACAGGCTCGATGGCACAGGTGTGAAAAAAGTGACTACAGGATAAGGGAGATTTTGAATTCCTGGGAGATTTTGAATTTCTGCAGACACTTGTGGACACTGGACACTTGGATTGTGTGAGGCCCACTGAATATCACAGCGCTATGTCACAGGCTTGATGGCACAGGTGTGAAAAAAGTGACTACAGGATAAGGGAGATTTTGAATTCCTGGGAGATTTTGAATTTCTGCAGACACTTGTGGACACTGGACACTTGGATTGTGTGAGGCCCACTGAATATCACAGTGCTATGTCACAGGCTCGATGGCACAGGTGTGAAAAAAGTGACTACAGGATAAGCGAGATTTTGAATTTCTGCAGACACTTGTGGACACTGGACACTTGGATTGTGTGAGGCCCACTGAATATCACAGTGCTATGTCACAGGCTCGATGGCACAGGTGTGAAAAAAGTGACTACAGGATAAGGGAGATTTTGAATTTCTGCAGACACTTGTGGACACTGGACACTTGGATTGTGTGAGGCCCACTGAATATCACAGTGCTATGTCACAGGCTCGATGGCACAGGTGTGAAAAAAGTGACTACAGGATAAGGGAGATTTTGAATTTCTGCAGACACTTGTGGACACTGGACACTTGGATTGTGTGAGGCCCACTGAATATCACAGTGCTATGTCACAGGCTCGATGGCACAGGTGTGAAAAAAGTGACTACAGGATAAGGGAGATTTTGAATTTCTGGGAGATTTTGAATTTCTGCAGACACTTGTGGACACTGGACACTTGGATTGTGTGAGGCCCACTGAATATCACAGTGCTATGTCACAGGCTCGATGGCACAGGTGTGAAAAAAGTGACTACAGGATAAGGAAGATTTTGAATTTCTGCAGACACTTGTGGACACTGGACACTTGGATTGTGTGAGGCCCACTGAATATCACAGTGCTATGTCACAGGCTCGATGGCACAGGTGTGAAAAAAGTGACTACAGGATAAGGGAGATTTTGAATTTCTGCAGACACTTGTGGACACTGGACACTTGGATTGTGTGAGGCCCACTGAATATCACAGCGCTATGTCACAGGCTCGATGGCACAGGTGTGAAAAAAGTGACTACAGGATAAGGGAGATTTTAAATTTCTGCAGACACTTGTGGACACTGGACACTTGGATTGTGTGAGGCCCACTGAATATCACAGCGCTATGTCACAGGCTCGATGGCACAGGTGTGAAAAAAGTGACTACAGGATAAGGGAGATTTTGAATTTCTGCAGACACTTGTGGACACTGGACACTTTTGGATTGTGTGAGGCCCAATGAATATCAGAGCGCTATGTCACAGGCTCGATGCAGCAGGTGTGAAAAAAGTGACTACAGGATAAGGGAGATTTTGAATTTCTGCAGACACTTGTGGACACTGGACACTTTTGGATTGTGTGAGGCCCACTGAATATCAGAGCGCTATGTCACAGGCTCGATGGCACAGGTGTGAAAAAAGTGAATTGTAGAATTGGGCAGAATAGTAATCTCCCTAGAGTGTAGGTCTGTAAGAACGGAGCAAGTCCTCCACTTATCCTTCCACAGTGACACACAGATAGCTTCACTGTGGCTGTGATAACAGCCGTTACACGGTACTGTGTGAGGAGCGTACACCGCTGTATGGTGTGAATAAATGCACCCTCAGTACCTTAGCAGGAAAAAAAAAAAAATTGGGATTGCTTTTAAAAAAGCAGTTTGCAGAGCAGTGGGGAAACAGCAATGCAGCTGTCAGGAAGCCTTAGAAGGCAGCCTAACAACCAACACCGCTGATCCACCACAATATAGCCTCCCCTTGCACTGCACACACAGTGACTGGTGTGTTGCACAGGCAAAATCGCTAGCAGCAGAAGCAGTTTTTTAATCTTCTTCCCTGCCTAACGCTCTCCCTACAGAATCAGCAACCTCTCCCTATGCTAAGATCAGCAGAAGTAAGATGGCGGTCGGCGTGCACGCCCTTTTATAACCCCTGTGACGCCCACCAAAGCAAGCCAATCACTTGCATGCCCTTCTGAAAGATGGTGGCGACCCCTGCCTATGTCATCACGTTGCCCACAGTGTCCGTGGATCCTGATTGGCTGAAAAAGAGCGCTAAACAAACTTTTGAAACGCGACTTTGGCGCGTAAGTCGCCGACCTCGTGGCCGACCTCATCCTAGGGTCGGGTTTCGTTTCATGAAACCCGACTTTGCCAAAAGTCGGCGACTTTTGAAATTGTTCGACCCGTTTCGCTCAACTCTAGTGCACACAACCGAACTGGAGTTGGAAACCGAGGTTTCATGACCAGTTTGTGGACTGGTTTCTCGAGGACCACTCACACGACTGGTAATACTGAATCGATTGCAACAGACAGGAGACAGCAGTTGTCTACCATGGTTCAGAATTACCTCTCCTCCCCTATTGATGTTCTCCCTCACAGTTCACTCCTCTTTGACTACTGGGTCTCTAAACTGGAAACCTGGCCTGAATTGGCACAATATGCCTTACAGGAGCTCGCTTGCCCTGCTGGTAGTGTGCTATCAGAAAGAGTCTTCTGTGCTGCTGGATCAATCTTGACTAATGTTGAGCATTCCGATACTGCAAATATTGGGTATCAGCCGATATTCGCGGTATCGGAATTCCGATACTGAGTTCCGATACTTTTTGCATATCGAATACCGGAATCGGAAGTTCCCATAATGCTATGAGCCAGTTTGATTTGATTCAGCCAATGAGGAATCCTAAGAAGTGTGGGCACATCCTGTTAGACATGTAGGCATGTTAACTAATGGCATGGCTGTGATTGGCTGCTGAAATGATGTCATGATGCACTATAAAAGCCGCCGCCGCCATTTTGGGTTCAATCTGCTGTGAATTCAGTTAGGGACAGGACGCTGCTCTTCTGACTCTGAGGGACAGTTAGAGATAGCGATTTTCTATATTGTGCTTTACCCAGGCTACTTTAGCAACCCCTGTGTGAAGCTTTCTTTTGCCTTGCAGCGCTGTTCACAGCTGTCTGCAAGGTCTCTGTGTGTGAGTGCAGCTCACGGTGTATTTTGTTCTGCAGCCACCTCTGGTTGTAGGCCGCTCAGCATATGTCACTGCCTCATACATATTTTTTTTTTCATTGCTGCTCATTTTTACTGATTTATCCTATTAGTGTGCATCCATCCGTATCCATCTACATTGGTTGCAATCACTATATACACTGTTCACGGCTTTCTGTGAGGTCTCTGTGTGTGAGTGCAGCTCATGCTGTAGTGTGTTCTGCAGCCACCTCTGGTTGTAGTCCACTCAGTGTGCATTACTGCCTCATAAATTGTCCTTTTTTGCTGTAGTGCTGCTTATTTTTCCTGAATTTCTCCTATTAATGTGCTTCCATCCGTATCCAGCTAGATTGGTTGCAAACACTATATAGGAGTAGATAGAGGAGCCTTTTTGCTGGCTTGTGCCCTGCAGCCCCAGCCACATTAGTATTAGCCTATTTTTTGGAGCCTCATCTCTTGCATTGTATGTTACCTTCCTGCATTGTAATAGCTCTAAAAAGTTTGTGATACTAACGCTTTTACATCTTTGGTCACATCCGTTTTGTTTTTTTGAAAAAAAAAACACGTAAATAAAGTTCACCAAACACTCCACTTTACATTTGTGTAGGCCACATTAGCTCATATTAAAGTGTAGTCCACACACTTTATAAAATTAGTGTTTCTTATATCTGTTAGCAGATGTTCAGGAATAAGCACACTAAGCCCTTAGTACTTTTCTGCCTATCTTTATCAGTCAACCAAGATGAAGAAGGCAGGGAGTAAGGCACGTGGTCATGGGCGTGGAGTTTCAGCAGGGAGAGGACGTGGGGATTCTGTGCCTGCTGCGGGCACCAGTGACTCAGCATCCCCCAGTTTTAACAGGGAACAGTCCTTTATGCGCAGCTTTGTAGGACCTCGCCGCACCCCACTGCTGCAGGAGGAACAAATTGAAGCCGTTGTCAGATGGATGGCAGCTAGCGCATCAACTTCAATTACTTCCACATCCTCTCAGGTCCAGAGCACTGAAGAGCAACCATCTGTCTCTTCACCACCTGCCAAATTGCCCAGGCAGTCAGAGAGCCCTGGACAGGAGCCTTCTCATTCTCTAC
Source organism: Dendrobates tinctorius (assembly GCF_039654945.1). Lineage (NCBI taxonomy): Eukaryota > Metazoa > Chordata > Amphibia > Anura > Dendrobatidae > Dendrobates > Dendrobates tinctorius. Next base: position 1,823,136 of record NW_027361779.1, on the reverse strand, counting down.
TTCTGTTCTCTGAATCTGTTGGCTTGGAAAGAGGGGGCCAGCCAAGCAGCATTCTAGAATATGAAGAAGAGGGAGTATGCAGCGATGCGCAACAGCTTTGTCTCTCTGAATCTGAAGAGGCAGGTGGGCCAGTGCCTATGGTCAGCACACCTCAGTACGCATCTGATGATGAGATTCAGGTGCCACTTTCTGGTGCGTACTGTGCTGGCGAGACTACACAGGAGAAGCAGATGTTTGAAGAGGGTAGTGTAGATGATGAGGTCCTTGACCCATCATGGCGTGAGGAACAGGAAGGTGGTGGGAGCAACTCTGAGGAAGAGATTCCCCGAACAGCCAAGACAGGAGGGAGAGGGAGGGGGCAGACTTGGTTGCCTGTAGCCTCCACTTCGGCACCCATTAGGAGCATTCCTCTTCCAAAATGCAAAATGGGCGCTCCCAGAGGTTGCAGTGCGTGGTCCTTTTTTGACACAGTTGCAGATGACATTTGCTTTGTCAAATGCAAGCTGTGTCATCAGAAAGTCAAAAGAGGGAAAAGTGTCAGCAACCTCAATACCACAAATATGTTGAAACATGTGCTGACCAAGCACGTGGTGGAGTTACAAGGACACACTGAAGACGTAGGCCAACCTACAGCACCACCTACCACGTCTTCGGCTCGTGTTGTAGCCTCTTCCTCCAGCTCACACACAGCTGGTTCGGCTTCCTCACAGGATCACCATGGAAGAACCTCTGGCACTGTTGTACAGAGACCCAGTGTAATTCCACCCACAGCACCATGTTCCCTGTCATCCTCACACTCCCAGGCCACTCTACAGCCATCGGTAGCACAGTCTTGGGAGAAAAGGTGGCCATACTCGGCAAACCATCCCCGAGCACAGGCTCTGAATGCTGGTATTGCAAAACTATTGGCCCTTGAAATGCTCTCATTCAGGCTGGTGGAGACTGACACCTTCCGTAACTTCATGGCATTGGCAGTCCCACAATACAATGTGCCCAGCCGCTTTTATTTCAGCAAGAAAGCCATCCCTGTCCTGCAAAAGCATGTGGAGGGAAAAATTAAACATGCACTGCTAAACGCCGTCAATAGCAAGGTCCACCTGACCACCGATGTGTGGACCAGTAACCATGGACAGAGACGATACCCTTCCCTCACAACCCACTGGGTCAATGTTGTGGAGGCGAGTACAGATCTTGAGAGTGGTGCTGTACGTGTTCTGCCAACTCCAAGGATTGCAGGAATCTAGTCTGTACACATTGACTCCTCCTCATACTCCAGTTCCTCAGAATCAGCGCTGCAGGAGCCGTCACGGTCTACCTCCACATGGACCCGTGAACGCTTACCTGTTACGACCGGTATGAGCACAGCCGTGGCCAAACGTCAACAGGCCGAACTGAAATTAATTTCTTTGGGGAATCGAAGCCACACAGTGCAGGAGCTCTGGAATGCAATTAAGCAGGAGAGCGACGTATGGTTTGTGCCAGCGAATCTCCAGCCAGGTTTGGTAGTGTGTGACAATGGCCGAAATCTGGTGGCAGCTCTGTGCCTAGGCAACCTCACTCGCATCCCATGTCTGGCACATGTGCTCAACTTGGCCGTGCAGAGTTTTTTGATGGACTATCTGGATCTTGATGCACTGCTGCACAAGGTCCGCATAGAGTGCGCTCAATTCCAGCATGGCAAGATCGCGCATTGCAGCTCTGCAGCGCCGATTCTGCCTTTTGGAACATTGCAACATTTGTGACCTACCCATCAGGTGGAATTCAACGTTACATATGGTGGAGCGGTTGTGTGAGCAGCAGGCAGCAGTAATGGAGTACCAGCTGTATCAGGCGAAAACACGTCGCACTGCGCGCCGTTCACACTTCACCACCACTGAGTTGGCCTCTATGAAGGACATCTGCCACGTATTGCGTGCCTTCGATGATTCCACGTGGCTGGCGAGTGCAGATGATGCACTAGTCAGCATGACTATCCCCCTTATCTGCCTGCTTCAAAAAACACTGCGAGCACTAAGGGAGGAGGTTTTGGAAGAGGTGGAGGATGAGGTGTCACAAATGTCATCTGATTCTGGACAGTCTGCGCAACGTGGTTCCTCACAAAGGCCTAGGCAGGGGACACTTTGTGAGGAGGATGAGGAGGAGTCAATGGAGGAGGAAGACATCTCTCCAGAGGAGGGAGGTACACAATGCTCCAGTAGTCAGTATGTAGAGCGAGGGTGGGGTGATGCAGAGCAGGCAGAGATGACGCCTCAAGCAGGGGACAGCGTTTCTTGGGCAGTTGAGAGTCTGCAGCACATGGTTGATTTCATGCTGCAGTACCTGAGAAACGACCGCCGCATCGCCCACATTCTCAACACGGCTGATTATTAGGTGTACACCCTCCTAGATCCTCGCTACCGGGACAACTTACAAAGCCTCATAACACCATTGAACCGGGTGCATAAAATGCGGGAGTACCAAGACACACTGGTGCATTCCATCATGTTCTCCATTCCACCCGAGAGCAGTGCTGCTAGTGCTTTACAAAGCAGCTCTGTGCGTCGAGGCAGTGGAGGAAGCTCTGCACAAAGAGGGAGCAGAGGCAGCGCCTCAGCACAAGGCAAGACCAGTATGGCCCAAATGTGGCAAAGTTTTGTGTGCCCGCCACAAATGTCAACACCATCACAGATGGCTCCAGTCAGCAGGAGGCAATGTTTCCGTCAGATGGTGACAGACTACATGTCTTGCCCTCTCAGTGTACTCCCAGACAGCTCTTCCCCCTTCAAGTTTTGGGTCTCTAAGCTGGATACATGGCCAGAGCTTAGCCAGTATGCACTGGAGGTGCTGGCTTGCCCTGCTGCTAGTGTATTATTGGAACACGTCTTTAGTGCCGAAGGTGGTGTACTAACAGACCGTCGCATGCGACTATCCTCCGATAATGTTGACCGGCTTACTTTTCAGAAAATGAACAAGGCCTGGATCTCACCGGAATTTGCCAGTCCTCTTCCAGAATAAATAATTGGTTGGCAACAGTATCCAGGTCTCCTGTTGTGTTCATGTTTCTACCACCTGAACTGTAATCCTTGGGCTCCAACACCGCCAGTTGTTGCTCAGAAGTGCCATCTGCACAGAGAAAAACACATGCTCCAGAGTTAGTGGGGTTCAGTAACGTCAGCTGATCCCCTGCTGTGTGTCCGGCAATTTCGCCTGCTCTGTCCACATTCACACTACTCCAGATTTTAAACTTGCTCCAATTAGGCCTCTGACTAGACTCTGTTTCTACTGTAATCCCTGGGCTCCAACACCGCCAGTTGTTGCTCAGAAGTGCCATCTGCACAGAGAAAAACACTAGCTCCTGTGTTTTAGTGGGGTTCAGTAACATCAGCTGCTTCTCTGCTGTGTTTCTTGCAATATCTCCTGCTCCCTCCACATTCTTCCCAACATCAGATGTTAAGCTTGCTCCAATTAGGCCTTAGCATACTCCATGAATGACCCTCGGCTCCAACACTGCCAGTTGTTGCTCAGAAATGCCATTTGCACAGAGAAAAACACATGCTCCAGTGTTAGTGGGGTTCAGTAACGTCAGCTGATCCCCTGCTGTGTGTCCGCCGTCCGGCAATTTCGCCTGCTCTGTCCACATTCACACTACTCCAGATTTTAAACTTGCTCCAATTAGGCCTCTGGCTACACTCTTTCTACTGTAATCCATGGGCTCCAACACCGCCAGTTGCTGCTCAGAAGTGTCTTTGGCACAGGTACTCCCTCCTCCCCAGCCTGGTTCCAGCACGCCAGCTGTTTCAGGGTAGTGTCAACGTCAGTTTGGCACCAATACATTGTCCTGTCGTGTTGCGGTCGGGTTAGCCGACTCTATGGTGCCTGCAGTTTAAGTGCTTCCTATGTGGGCTGCGGGATCTGGCACTAAAGGCTGGTTCCGTAGTGCCAATAGGACAAGCACCCCCTGTAGGACTGTGGGTTTCTGTAACTGCGGACGGCTCGCAGCCTTGCAAATTTGTTTTTCATGGGTACCTTCTGCTACCCACTTGGGTTCCAGCGCCGTCAGCTGGTTCTCAGCAGTGCCTTTGGCTTAGGTGCCTCCATCTCGGTATCCGAGTTCCAGCAACATCTGCTGGTCCTTGGTAGTACTTTCTAGCACAGGTACCTCCTGCTTAGTAACCTGGTTCCAGTGCCATCAGCTGGTCCTTGGTAGTGCCATTGGCTCTGGTTCCTTCTGCTGCCACTCCGGGTTCCAGCAACGTCAGCTGGTCCTCGGTAGTTCCATTGGCTCTTGTAGCTTCTGCGACCCATCCGGGTTCCAGTACTGTCAGCTGGTTCTCAGCAGTGCCATTGGCTTAGGTGCCTCCATCTCGGTATCCGAGTTCCAGGAACGTCTGCTGGTCCTTGGTAGTGCTTTCTAGCACAGGTACCTCCTGCTTAGTAACGGGTTGCAGTACTGTCAGCTGGTCCTCTGTAGTGCCATTGGCTCTTGTTCCTTCTGCTGCCCCTTTGGGTTCCAGCACCATCAGCTGGTTCTCGGCAGTTTCTTTGGCAGAGGTACTCCCTCCTGCCCAGCCTGGTTCCAGCACGCCAGTTGTTTCAGGGTAGTGTCAATGTCACTTTGCCACCAATATGTTGTCCTGTCATGTTGCGGTCGAGTTAGCCAAGTCTATGGTGCCTGCAGTTTCGGTGCTTCCTATGTGGGCTGCGGGTTCTGGCAATAAAGGCTGGTTCCATAGTGCCAATAGGACAAGCACCCCCTGTAGTATTGTGGGTTTCGGTAACTGCGGCTGGCTCGCGGCCTTGCAACTTTGTTTTTCATGGGTACCTTCTGCTACCTATCCGGGTTCCAGTACCGTCAGCTGGTTCTCGGCAGTGCCTTTGACTTAGATGCCTCCATCTCGGTATCTGAGTTCCAGCAACGTCTGCTGGTCCTTGGTAGTGCTTTCTAGCACAGGTACCTCCTGCTTAGTAACTGAGTTCCAGTACCGTCAGCTGGTCCTCTGTAGTGCCATTGGCTCTTGTTCCTTCTGCTGCCCCTCCGGGTTCCATCACCGTCAGCTGTTCTCGGCAGTGTCTTTGGCATGGGTACTCCCTCCTGCCCAGCCTGGTTCCAGCATGCCAGCTGTTTCCGGGTAGTGTCAACGTCACTTTGCCACCAATACGTTGTCCTATCGTGTTGCGGTCAGGTTAGCCGACTCTATGGTGCCTGCAGTTTAAGTGCTTCCTATGTGGGCTGTAGGATCTGGCAATAAAGGCTGGTTCCGTAGTGCCAATAGAACAAGCACCCCCTGTAGGACTGTGGGTTTCTGTAACTGTGCCGGCTCACGGCCTTGCAACTTTGTTTTTCATTGGTACCTTCTGCTACCCATCCGGGTTCCAGTACCGTCAGCTGGTTCTCGGCAGTGCCTTTGGCTTAGGTGCTTCCTTCTCGGTATCCAAGTTTCAGCAACATCTGCTGGTCCTTGGTAGTGCTTTCTAGCACAGGTACCTCCTGCTTAGTAACCGGGTTCCAGTACCATCAGCTGGCCCTCGGTAGTGCCATTGGCTCTTGTTCCTTCTGCTGCCCCTCCGGGTTCCAGCACCGTCAGCTGGTCCTCGGTAGTTCCATTGGCTCTTGTAGCTTTTGCTACCCATCCGGGTTCCAGTACCATCAGCTGGTTCTCGCCAGTGCCTTTGGCTTTGGTGCCTCCTTCTCGGTATCTGAGTTCCAGCAACATCTGCTGGTCCTTGGTAGAGCTTTCTGGCACAGGTACCTCCTGCTTAGTAACCATGTTCCAGCACCGTCAGTTGGTCCTCGGTAGTGCCATTGGCTCTTGATCCTTCTGCTGCCCCTCCGGGTTCCAGCGCCGTCAGCTGGTCCGCGGTAGTTCCATTGGCTCTTGTAGCTTCTGCTACCCCTCCGGGTTCCAGCACCGTCAGCTGGTTCTCAGCAGTGCCTTTTGCTTAGGCGCCTCCTTCTCGGTATCCGAGTTACAGCAACGTCTGCTGGTCCATGGTAGTGCTTTCTAGCACAGGTACCTCCTGCTTAGTAACCGGGTTCCAGTACCGTCAGCTGGTCCTTGGTAGTGCCATTGGCTCCTGTTCCTTCTGCTGCCCCTCTGTCTTCCAGCACTGTCAGCTGGTTCTCGGCAGTGCCTTTGGCTTAGGTGCCTCCATCTCGGTATCCGAGTTCCAGCAACGTCTGCTGGCCCTTGGAAGTTCTTTCTAGCACAGGTACCTCCTGCTTAGTAACCGGGTTCCAGTACCATCAGCTGGTCCTCGGTAGTGCCATTGGCTCTTGTTCCTTCTGCTACCCATCCGGGTTCCAGTACCGTCAGCTGGTTCTCGGCAGTTCCTCAGCCTTCTTGTACCTTCTGCTACATTTCCAAGGTCAAGTTTTTTTAAATGGTTTTTGGTAATCACTCTGGATCTCCCTGACGACAACACTGAAGACGACGACCCTGAAGACCACCCCGAAAAAGATGACGACACCTAAGACGATGACCCTGAAGACGACGACCCTGAAGACCACCCCAAAGAAAACCAAAAAGATGACCCTGAAGAAGATGACCAAGAGGACAAAGAACATGAAGACAACCTACAAGATGCAGAACAACAAGAGACAGAAGATCAAGAAGCAGAAGAGCAAAAAGCAGAAGAACATTAAGCATAAGACTAAAAATCAGAGCAAAAAATATTATCTAAATTATAAGCAGAGGAAGACTAGGCAGTGTATGGGGGTGAGTCCGTTGCTCCTCGTGGTGCCCCTGGAAAATGCCTGCTGCTGCAGGCCAAACTGAACGCGGACAAATCCTGTTGTAAATCGTTTGTGACAGGCAGAATGGAAGGTGTAATCTTCAAACTTTTATAGATAACAACTACAGGAATGCCTGTCACAAATAAGAATATGATGAAGATATAGAATAGGAAGAAGATGAAGAAGTACAATATGAAGAAGAATAATAGTTGAATAGGAAGAATATGAAGAATGTAAAAAAAAGAATAATAGGAAGAAGGTGAAGAAGAAGAAGATGAATAAGGTAAAGAAGAAGTTGATGAAAAAGATGCTGCTGCTGAGGATGATGAAGGAGAAAGTGTGGGAGAAGTAAAAAAGAAGGTGAAGAGCACGGAAGTAGTGACACATACATATCTGACAAAATATAAAAAAGGTTAACATAGTCAATATCTTGGTATCTCCTAACATCTTAAAAAAAAATTATTCCTGCTATTCCATTTGATTGGGCTAAACCTCTATGCCTTTAATGTCTCCTCCACCTCCCCAATACATTCTACATTATTCTTAATTGTTTTTCTTCATGTAGAATTAACCTACAAGGAAAGAAAGGGTTTATTTTAATTCCGATATTTCTGTCCCATTGGCTTGCATTGGTTTCCTGTATCGGAATCGGCGATATCCGATACTTTTTGGGTATCGGTCCGATCCGATATTTCACAATATCGAAAGGCATCGCTCAACACTAATCTTGACAGAAAGAAGGACCCGGCTGTTGACTCAAAATGTTGGTGATCTCACCTTCATTAAAATGAACCATGCCTCGGTTTCAAATGATTTTGTACCATCTTCCCCTGTTGACACATAGGTTGACAGCAAAATGGCTCGCTTTGTCCTCCTCTTCCTCAGACTTCTGCAATTCCTCCATTTGAAGCTGCTGAACGTCCAGCCTACACCTCAACATATGCCAGTTTTTCCACCTCCCTAACTGGTCTGTACCCCCCACTAGGGCCGATGTCAGCACCTGGTGGACCCGGGCTGGTGCCGGGGCCCTGAGCAGATGGGGAGCCCACTCGTGGGCGACGGCACTGGCACAGGGCCCCTCACAGTACGTAAAAGTCTCTGACGGTGGGGGCCCACTCGCCATCACAGACACTGTCGTACTATGAGGGGCCCTGTGCCACTGCCGTCGCCCACGAGTGGGCCACCCCTGCTTGCTCAGGGAACCAGCACTTGCAATACTTACCTCTCCCTGCTCCCTTACCTCAACTATGGGAGACAAACTGAGAAAAAAAAATCCAGAAAATCACATTGTCTGTTTTTTTTTCATTTTATTTGCATATTATGGTGGAAAATAAGTATTTGGTCAGAAACAAGCAATCAAGATTTCTGGCTCTCACAGACCTGTAACTTCTTCTTTAAGAGTCTCCTCTTTCCTCCACTCATTACCTGTAGTAATGGCACCTGTTTAAACTTGTTATCAGTATAAAAAGACACCTGTGCACACCCTCAAACAGTCTGACTCCAAACTCCACTATGGTGAAGACCAAAGAGCTGTCAAAGGACACCAGAAACAAAATTGTAGCCCTGCACCAGGCTGGGAAGACTGAATCTGCAATAGCCAACCAGCTTGGAGTGAAGAAATCAACTGTGGGAGCAATAATTAGAAAATGGAAGACATACAAGACCACTGATAATCTCCCTCGATCTGGTGCTCCACGCAAAATCCCACCCCGTGGGGTCAGAATGATCACAAGAACGGTGAGCAAAAATCCCAGAACCACGCGGGGGGGGACCTAGTGAATGAACTGCAGAGAGCTGGGACCAATGTAACAAGGCCTACCATAAGTAACACACTACGCCACCATGGACTCAGATCCTGCAGTGCCAGACGTGTCCCACTGCTTAAGCCTGTACATGTCCGGGCCCGTCTGAAGTTTGCTAGAGAGCATTTGGATGATCCAGAGGAGTTTTGGGAGAATGTCCTATGGTCTGATGAAACCAAACTGGAACTGTTTGGTAGAAACACAACTTGTCGTGTTTGGAGGAAAAAGAATACTGAGTTGCATCCATCAAACACTATACCTACTGTAAAGCATGGTGGTGGAAACATCATGCTTTGGGGCTGTTTCTCTGCAAAGGGGCCAGGACGACTGATCCGGGTACATGAAAGAATTAATGGGGCCATGTATCGTGAGATTTTGAGTGCAAACCTCCTTCCATCAGCAAGGGCATTGAAGATGAAACGTGGCTGGGTCTTTCAACATGACAATGATCCAAAGCACACCGCCAGGGCAACGAAGGAGTGGCTTCGTAAGAAGCATTTCAAGGTCCTGGAGTGGCCTAGCCAGTCTCCAGATCTCAACCCTATAGAAAACCTTTGGAGGGAGTTGAAAGTCCGTGTTGCCAAGCGAAAAGCCAAAAACATCACTGCTCTAGAGGAGATCTGCATGGAGGAATAGGCCAACATACCAACAACAGTGTGTGGCAACCTTGTGAAGACTTACAGAAAACGTTTGACCTCTGTCATTGCCAACAAAGGATATATCACAAAGTATTGAGATGAAATTTTGTTTCTGACCAAATACTTATTTTCCACCATAATATGCAAATAAAATGAAAAAAAAACAGACAATGTGATTTTCTGGATTTTTTTTCTCAGTTTGTCTCCCATAGTTGAGGTCTACCTATGATGTAAATTACAGACGCCTCTCATCTTTTTAAGTGGTAGAACTTGCACTATTGCTGACTGACTAAATACTTTTTTGCCCCACTGTATATGGAGCATTATATGGGCCCATCATACACTGGAGCATTATAAATGGGGCCCATCATATAATGGAGCATCATCCATGGGGCCCATCATACACCTGAGCATTATAAATGGGGCCCATTATATATGGAGCATTATACACTGTTTGCATATTTAATTTTTTTATGTCAGGCAATTTTTTGGTAAACATTTTCAAAAATTGAAAAAACAGGTAGTCATATACATGATATTTCCTAAATAGTGTATTACATAAACACAATAGAACCCCACAAAAATCTCTCCCAACTCACCCCCCACCCTCACCCAAAAAAACACCTCTCGTCTCTCCCGATGCATTTGGTCTCTCGCAGCTACAATTTTTAGGTTATATCCTCCTCAGCGCTCTCATCCATGTTAATCTAGGAAGCACCAACCCGGGTGTGTCCAACCAAGGTGCCCACATATCTTCCCATTTCTTAGTTGCTCCCTTTTTATACACATATTTTTCCATATCTATATTATTATTAACTGCATCGGTAACTTCCATGATTGTGGGTACAGAAGATCCCTTTCAGTGAGCCACCACCCTTTTACGAGCTTGATATAATATTCATGAGACTGCCAGCTGGTGCTCCTCCGAAAGCAGCAAAGTCTCCACCTGCCCCAGAAGAGCCATTTTGGGGTCTAGTACCATTTGACATTGATAGACAGTATTAAGTAAATCATTCACACCTCCCCAAAACCTACGTAACCGAGGACAATTCCAGGTCATGTGTATCAAATCCGCATTGGGCGTTCCATATTTCCAACAATTTGCCTCTCTAGCATAGCCCATTATCAACAGCCATACAGTGTTAGGAATCTGTGACCTGCCATACATATGCAGAGATCCAGATCCTCACATTTGTCTCCAGAGGCTAAGTCCTTTCAGCAAGCTTCTGAGCATGCTTGTGGAATGAGTTCCCATTGGAGTCCAGGAGTCAGGTACTCAGGTCCTGCTCCTGATTCCATTGGTTCAGCTCAGGGCTCTGGAGATTTCCGGCAGGTCCCATACGCTATAAAAAGGCGCATGGCCGTTCCGCCATGCGCTAGTATTTTCATACTGCTGCTGTATGTATGGTGATGGATGCTTAATCTGGTGACTGACTTATTATGAAACCCCTTCCCTCTGATATTACGATTGTGTGAGTGATTGGGCAGCCGCCAGTAGCAGCGCCAGCGCGCCTAGCTCCATCTTAGTCAGCAGCTTAGCGTCTGCATTGCGCTAGCCATTTGCAGCGTCTTGCCTGCGGCTCTCGCCGCGCTGCAGTTGCAGTCTATACCCGCGTCCGCAGTTGCGACGCCTCGTGTCTTATCAAACAGTAAGTCTAGAGGGAGTAGTCCTGTCTGCCTAAGGCTACTTCTGTGACTGTAAATACCATGACACTTTCGCTGAGACTCTGTGAGTCTAAAAACAGACTCAGCGTTACTACACATGTATGTATGCTTGCATCTCTGTGGGTGAAACAGAGCTTGTATGTGCTTGCAGCTCTGTGAGTGAAACAGAGCTTGTGTATGCTTGCAGCTCTGTGAGTGAAACAGAGCTTGTGTATGCTTGCAGCTCTGTGAGTGAAACAGAGCTTGTGTATGCTTGCAGCTCTGGGAGTGCAACAGAGCTTGCCTTTGTGTTTGCAGCTCTGTGAGTAAAACTGAGCTCGCTCCAGCATTACTTTATATGTCTTTATGCTTGCAGCTCTGTGTGTGCAACAGAGCTTGCTTTCTGCATCTGGGTCTCGTCCAAACCCTGTGCACTTCACCGCCTGATAGCTCTGCAACCATCTAGCAGTGGTTTTTCCAACTACCACACGGTGGACACCGAGCGGTGAACGCACTTTATTTATAATTTTATTTAGTGCGTTCCACTGCTCATAACATACAGGGGTTCGATAAACTCGATGAAGCAAATAAAGATGTGACACTCTCTGCATCTTGCTAACCGAGACTTTCGTGACTTCTTGCATTGCATCCTCCCATTCATGATCTGTTGAATCCCCAAATCAACTTGCCACTTATTCTTCAGTGTCTCCAAACTTGCCACTCTCTTTTCCAACATGGTTGCATATATCATGGATATAAGACCTCTTGATCCTCCTCCCATCACTACTCTATCCAACAGCAGAGTTTTAGCTGGATTACCTAGTGGAGCGAGTCGCTGTTGTGCTTCACAAGCATGTCTCAGCTGGAGATATTGAAAAATCTTTTATTAAGGAAGGAAAATGTCTGTTTGAGATCCTCAAAAGATCAAAACTCCCCTTCAGAATAAAGCTGTGATACTAGTTTAAGTCCTCTCCTCTTCCATAGCTCAAAACCCTCTAATTTATTTAACTCTGTACATGTCAAGTTTCTCCAGATCAGGGAATGCGCCGTGACTCCCTGTATACCCAATATTTCTTTGGCCGTGTTCCATACCTTATCCATGCACTTCATTATCGGACTATTGATAGCTTGACCCTGACGGAACCGCCCTTCAAAGCCTCCAACCGAATTCTAGGAACACTCCTCTCCCAGATAAGCTCTCTAAATATTCTGTTTATCTGATAAAAGATTCGACCAGGAATCCAAATGGGTGAATTATGGAGGCCATACAAAGCTTGTGGCATGAGAACCATTTTTACCAGGTTTGCCCGTCCCACCATACTCAGTGGTAACTTGCACCAGTCCTTTATTTTTGGATGAAATTTAGCAAGTAGCGGGGTAATATTTAAACACTCAAAATCTTGTGTATTATACCCAATATGAATTACCAAGTATTTAAACTCTTTGACTACATTTAATCGTCCGGCCAATTCCAAGGAGCTCTCCCACCCGCATAATTGAAGATTTCTCCCAGTTAAAACATAAACCAGAGATCACTGCAAAGGATCCAAAGACTTCCATTGCCACCCTCAGAGAAGACGGCCACTCTCCCAAAAACAAGAGCATGTCATCAGCATACAACGCTATTTTTTCTTGCAAAGACTCATAACCAAACCCCTTAATTTCAGGTGTCGCCCGAATTACTACTGCCAAGGGCTCAATTGCCAGAGCAAACAGTAGGGGAGACAGGGGGCACCCCTGTCTGGCCCCTCTGTGTAAGTTAATTGTATTTGAGATCTCCACATTAATTCAACTTTTGGCCTCTGGACTCGAATACACCAGCTGTATCCAGACATATCTTGGCTAATATAGCCCACAGATATGGCCATTCAACGCTGTCAAATGCTTTAGCAGCATCCAAAGATGCAACAGCCCTAGGTTCCTTTCCCTTTGATGGGATCTGTAAATTTAGATACAACCGCCAGATATTAATTGCCGTTGATTTCTCTGGCATAAAACCAGTTTGATCTGGATGAATAATACTAGATAATACTCTAGACAGCCGCATCGCTAGAATCTTTGAAAAAATCTTGACATCAACGTTTAAAAGGGAGATAGGCCTGTATGACTCTGGAAGACAAGGATCCTTATCAGCCTTGGGGATCACCTCTATGATTGCTTCATTCAAGGACCGGGGCAAGTGCCCATCTTCCCTAGCCACCTCAAACACCTTCAACAGCTGTGGAAGCATTATATTTGAGTACTGTTTATATTCCTCCACAGGCAGCCCAACAGACCCCGGTGTCTTATTCCCTGCCATAGAATCTAGAGCCTCCTCTAATTCCACCAGACTAATTGGTGACTCCAGCCTAACAGCTTCCGATTCCGACAGAGTAGGCAGACCAGCAGTCCCCAAAAAGCTACTGAGCAACTCGGCAGAGAACCCGCCCTGCAAATTATATAATGTCTCAAAAAACTCGCTAAAAGTTGCTAGAATTGCCCCAAAAGATCTTTCCAGTTCCCCATTTTTGTTTTTTTTATCTCCGCTACCATTGCAGGGCCAGATTGAGTCTTGATCAGGGTAGCTAGTAGATGTCCAGTTCCTTCCCCCTCCCCGAAATAGACCTGCCACCGGAAGTATCGTTTATCTGCAGCTTTTGAGAGCTTATGTTGGGCTGATCGTTTTTCCGCATCTTTTAATGCGTTAAAAGGTATATCCGACGGAGTTTTCAAATATTGCAATTTTGCAGAGATAGCTTCCTTTTGTAAAAGTTCCTCATATTCTCTAGACTTAGTTCTAACTCTGTTCACTTCCAAGATCAACAGTCCTATCAGATAAGCTTTAGACGCATCCCATATTCTTTCCCTGGGGGCTGTACCCTCATTAATAGCAAAAAATTATTTTAGCAAGTCAGGGATCCTAGCATCTGCTTGAATAATAGGTAACCAGAATGCGTTAAACGACCATGGTGCCCGTTCCCCTCTCCCACCATTTTCCCAACTAAATGTCGCCATAACAGGGGAGTGATCTGACAAGGCGCTAGGTTGATACTTGTTTGCATAATTATTACTAAGCAAGTTGTATTTGAGAGGATTCTTTTTATTATTGAACAACAACTATGTTCTCAATCAACCGAAAAGACTCATAAATATCATAAATATCAAAGCTTAATATTTTTGGAAGTTGAAGTGAGTTTTTTTTTAAGATTTGGCTATTTTAGGAGGATATCTGTTTGTGCAGGTAACTATTACTGTGCAGAATTATTAGGCAACTTAATAAAAACCAAATATATACCCATCTCACTTGTTTATTTTCACCAGGTAATCCAATATAACAACACAAAATGTAGAAATAAACATTTCTGACAATCAAAACCAAAAAAAAGGGACCAACAGAGCCACCTTTCTTTACGATGACACTCAAAAGCCTTTCATCCATACATCCTGTCAGTTGCTTGATCTGTTCACAATCAACATTGTGTGCAGCAGCCACCACAGCCTCCCTGACATTGTCCCCAGAGGTGTAATGTTTTGACTCCATGTTGATCTCACATTTTATGAGGGACCACAGGTTCTCTATGGGGTTCAGATAAAGTGAACAGGGGGCCATGTCATTATTTTTTCTTCTTTTAGACCTTTACTGGGCAGTCATGCTGTGGAGCATTTGGATGCATGTGATGGAGCATTGGCCTGCATGAAAATCATGCTTTTCTTGAACGATACCAACTTCTTCCTGTACCACTGGTTGAAGAAGTTTCTTCCAGAAACTGACAGTAGGTCTGGGAGTTGAGCTTCACTCCATCCTCAACCCAAAAAAGTCCCACAAGTTCATCTTTGATGATACCAGCTCATACCAGTACCCCACCTCCACCTTGCTGGCGTCTGAGTCACAGTGGAGTTCTCTGGCCTTTACAGATCCAGCCTCAGGCCCATCCATCTGGCCCATCAAGATTCACTCTCATTTCATCAGTCTTGTTCAAAGGTGGTCGTTTTCCAGCCTTCCTTACCTTGGCCATTTCCCTGAGTATGGCACACCTTGTGCTTTTTGATACTCCAGTAACATTGCAGCACTGAAATATGGCAAAACTGGTGGCAAATGGCATCTTGGCAGATTCAGGCTTGATTTTCCTCAATTCATGGGCAGTTATTTTGAGCCCTTTTTATATCAACACGCTTCTTGCGACCCTGTTGGCTATTTGCCATGAAACGCTTGATTGTTCAGTGATTACTAGTGTTGAGCATTCCGATACTGCAAATGTCGGGTATCGGCTGATATTCGCTGTATCGGAATTCCGATACCGAGTACCGATATTTTTACAATATCGAATACCGGAATCGGAAGTTCCCCTAATGCAATGAGCAAGTGTTGTGGCTGTGATTGGCTGCTGAAATGATGTCATCATGATGCGTGGTCTGTGCGCATCATGATGTGTGGTCTCTGCGGGCCTGCCGGGGGTCTGTGCGGGCCTGCCGGGGGTCTGTGCGGGCCTGCCGGGGGTCTGTGTGGGCCTGTCGGGGGTCTGTGCGGGCTGCCGGGGGTCTGTGCGTGCCTGCCGGGGGTCTGTGCGGGCTGCTGGGGGTCTGTACGGGCCTGCCGGGGGTCTGTGCGGGCCTGCCGGGGGTTTGTGTGTGTGTGTAGGCATCGTCCGATGGGACTACAAGTCCCATCGGGCTATGCCTGCTACAATGACAGTGATTGACACATTAGCCAAAGATGGGACAGTAGTAGTCCCATCATCCGTCTAATGTGTTGAATGTAAAAAAACATACATACTACATACATACATACTACATACATACTACATATATACTACATTCATACAACATACATACATACCACATACTACATACATACTACATACTACATACTTACTACATACATACAACATACATACAACATGCATACTACATACAATACATTCATACATTCATACAATGCATACATATAGACATACAGTACATATAACATAGAGTACATACTCACCATCACTTGTCACTTTGATCCCCGAAGCCATTGTCATCTGTGTTATAAATATTGATGTTTTTGACATTAAAATGGGCACTGTAGGTGTGTTTACTGTCCTCCACTCCCTGGCGAATTTGCTTCCCCATTGACTTGCATTGGGTTTCGTGTTTCAGTCAGACGTCCGACTTTTCCCTATAGTCGGCAGATTTCATTCGACTCAACTTTTGAGAAAATCGGGTTTCATGAAACCCGACTTGACCCTAAAAAAGGCAAAGTCGCTCATCTCTACTTATGACTAGTGTTGAGCGATACCGTTCGATACCCCAAAATATCGTATCGGATGGTATCGCCCGATACGAAAAAAATATCGGGTATCGCCGATTCCGATTCCCATTCAAGTCAATGGGACTTCCGGTATCGGAATTTAAAAAAGCCCTTTATTTCCTTGTTGGCTAATTCTACATAATTGAAAACAAATAAGAATCATGTAGAATGTATTGTGGGAGGTGGAGGAGACATTAAAGGCATAGTGGTTTATTCAAATCACATGGCATAGCATTAATTCCAATTTTTTTTTTCAAGACGTTCGGAGTTAAAAAGATATTGACTAAGTTAACCTTTTTTATATTTTGTCAGATATGTATGTTTCACAACTTCCATGCTCTTCACCTTCTTTTGTACTTCTCCCACACTTTCTCCTTCATGATCCGCAGCAGTAGCATTTTTTTCATCAACTTTTTCTTCACCTTATTCATCTTCTTCTTCCTCATCTTCTTCCCATTAATTTTTTTTTCCATTCTTCATATTCTTCTTATTCAGCTATTTTTAATTTTCATATGCTATTTCTTCATCTTCTTCCTATTCTTCTTTTTCTTCATTTTCTTATGGTGACAGGCATTCCTGTAGTACTTATCTATAAAAGTTATAAGATTACACCTTACGTTCTGCCTGTCACTAAAGATTTACAACAGGATTTGTCTGCGTTCAGTTTGGTCTGCAGCAGCAGGCATTTTCCAGGGGCACCACGAGGAGGAACGGACTCACCCCCATTTACTGCTTAGTCTTCTTCTGCTTATAATTTTGATTTCTTCTATGCTGATTTTTAGTCTTATGCTTAATGTTCTTCTGCTTTCTGTTCTTCTGCTTTTGCTTCTTCTGCTTCTTGTTCTTCTGTCTTTTGTTCTGTATCTTGGTGGTTGTCTTCATGTTCTTTGTCCTCTTGGTCATATTATTTAGGGTCATATTTCTGGTCTTCTTTGGTGTGGTCATCAGGGTCGTCGTCATGGAGATCAATATGGATTACCAAAGACAATTTCAAAAAGCTTGATCTTGGAAATGTAGCAGAAGGTACAAGAAGGCTGAGAAACTGGCGAGAACCAGCTGACAGTACTGGAACCCGTAGTGGCAGCAGAAGGAACAAGAGCCAATGGCACTACTGAGGAACAGCTGACGGTGCTGGACCTCGGATACCAAGATGGAGGCACCTAGGCCAAAGGCTCTGGCGAGAACCAGCTGACGGTGCTGGAACCCGGATGGGTAGCAGAAGGAACAAGAGCCAATGGCACTACCGAGGACCAACTGACCGTGCTGGACCACGGTTACTAAGCAGAAGGTACCTGTGCTAAAAAGCACTACCAAGGACCAGCTGACGGTGATGGACCTCGGATACCGAGATGGAGGCACCTAGGCCAAAGGCTCTGGCGAGAACCAGCTGACAGTGCTGGAACCCGGATGGGTAGCAGATGGAACATGAGCCAATGGCACTACCGAGGACCAACTGACGGTGCTTGACCACGGTTACTAAGCAGGAGGTACCTGTGCTAGAAAGCACTACCAAGGACCAGCTGATGGTGCTGGACCTTCGGATACCGAGATGGAGGCACCTAGGCCAAAGGCTCTGGCGAGAACCAGCTGACAGTGCTGAAACCTGGGAGGGTAGCAGAAGGTACCCATCCAAAGCAAAGTAGCCAGGCCGCAAGCTGGCCGCAGTTACCGAAACCCACAGTCCTACAGGGGGTCCATGTCCCATTGCACTACGGATCCAGCCTTCAGTGCCAGTTCCCGCAGCCCACATAGGAGTCACCTAAACTGCAGGCACCGTAGAGTCGGCTAACCCGGCCACAAGACAACAGGACCACGGATTGTTGGCATAGTGACCTTGACACTACCCGGAAACAGCTGGCGTGCTGGAACCAGGCTGGGCAACAGGGAGTACCCGTGCCAAAGACACTGCCGAGAACCAGCTGACAGTGCTGGAATCCAGATGGGTAGCAAAAGCTACAAGAGCCAATGGCACTACCGAGGAACAGCTGACGGTGCTGGACCACGGTTACTAGGCAGGAGGTACCTGTGCTAGAAAGCACTACCAAGGACCAGCTGACGGTGCTGGACCTTTGGATACCGAGATGGAGGCACCTAGGCCAAAGGCTCTGGCGAGAACCAGCTGACAGTGCTGGAACCTGGGTGGGTAGCAGAAGGTACCCATCCAAAGCAAAGTAGCCAGGCCGCAAGCCGGCCGCAGTTACCGAAATCCACAGTCCTACAGGGAGTCCATGTCCCATTGGCACTGCGGATCCAGCCTTCAGTGCCAGTTCCCGCAGCCCACATAGGAGTCACCTAAACTGCAGGCACCGTAGAGTCGGCTAACCTGGCCGCAAGACGACAGGACAACGGATTGTTGGCATAGTGACCTTGACACTACCCAGAAACAGCTGGCGTGCTGGAACCAGGCTGGGCAACAGGGAGTACCCGTGCCAAAGACACTGCCGAGAACCAGCTGACGGTGCTGGAACCCAGATGGGTAGCAAAAGCTACAAGAGCCAATGGCACTACCGAGGAACAGCTGACGGTGCTGGACCACGGTTACTAGGCAGGAGGTACCTGTGCTAGAAAGCACTACCAAGGACCAGCTGACGGTGCTGGACCTTAGGATACTGAGATGGAGGCACCTAGGCCAAAGGCTCTGGCAAGAACCAGCTGACAGTGCTGGAACCCGGGTGGGTAGCAAAAGGTACCCATCCAAAGCAAAGTAGCCAGGCCGCAAGCTGGCCGCAGTTACCGGAACCCACAGTCCTACAGGGGGTCCATATCCCATTGGCACTACGGATCCAGCCTTCAGTGCCAGTTCCCGCAGCACACATAGGAGTCACCTAAACTGCAGGCACCGTAGAAACACTGCAGACACTACCCGGAATCAGCTGGCGTGCTGGAACCAGGCTGGGCAACAGGGAGTACCCGTGCCAAAGACACTGCCGAGCACCAACTGGCGTTGTTGGAACCCAGGGACAATCATGCTGAAGGCCGAGGCCTACTTGGTAGTAGTTTTAGATTGCTTGTAGGCTACAACAGACTGTCAACATGCTCCAATTAGGCATCTGTCTCCACTCTGTTTCCAGGATTTCACGTGACCACCAACACCGCCAGTTTATGCGTACAGAAGCCGTCTGCCCAATCCACACGTGTTCCTGTGTTACTGGGGTTCTGTAATGTCAGCAGATCCCCTGATGTGTGTCTGCCAATGTCTCCTGCTCTGTCCACATTCCCACCGCTTGCAGTGGGAAGGTGGACAGCGCAGGAGTCAGTGCCGGACACACATTGGGGGATCAGCTCACGTAACAGAACACCAGGAACACAGGAACAAGTGTGGAATGCGTGGACGGCAACAGTGAGCAGGAACTGGCAGTGTTGGAGGTCAGGGGAAATACTAGAGACAGAGTGGAGACAGAGGCCAAATCAGAGAATGTTTAAATCTGAAGTAGTTACAATTTGGAGGCAGCAGCAGTTTGACCTCCACACAGCAGGGGATCAGCTGATGTTACCGAACCCCACTTTCACATGAACGAGTGTTTTTTTCTGTGTGGACAGCACTTCCGAGCACCAACTGGCATTGTTGGAGCCCAGGGACAATCATGGTGCAGGCCGAGGCCTACTAGGAGCCAGGTGTAAATCGGAGGTATTTTGACTTTGGAGGGAGCAGGACACTTTGCCCTCCACACAGCAGGGGATCAGCTGACGTTACCGAACCCCACTTTCACATGAACAAGTGTTTTTTTCTGTGTGGACAGCACTTCCGAGCACCAACTGGCGTTGTCAGAACCCAGGGACAATCATGGTGAAGGCCGAGGCCTACTTGGTGGTAGTTTTAGATTGTTTGTAGGCTACAACAGACTGTCAACGTGCTCCAATTAGGCATCTGTCTCCACTCTGTTTCCAGGATTTCACGTGACCACCAACACCGCCAGTTTATGCGTACAGTAGCCGTCTGCCCAATCCACACGTGTTCCTGTGTTACTGGGGTTCTGTAATGTCAGCAGATCCCCTGATGTGTGTCTGCCAATGTCTCCTGCTCTGTCCACATTCCCACCGCTTGCAGTGGGAAGGTAGACAGCGCAGGAGACAGTGCCGGACACACATTGGGGGATCTGCTCACGTAGCAGAACACCAGGAACACAGGAACAAGTGTGGAATGCGTGGACGACAACTGTGAGCAGGAACTGGCGGTGTTGGAGGTCAGGGGAAATACTAGAGACAGAGTGGAGACAGAGGCCAAATCAGAGAATGTTTAAATCTGAAGTAGTTACAATTTGGAGGCAGCAGCAGTTTGCCCTCCACACAGCAGGGGATCAGCTGACGTTACCGAACCCCACTTTCACATGAACGAGTGTTTTTTTCTGTGTGGACAGCACTTCCGAGCACCAACTGGCGTTGTTGGAGCCCAGGGACAATCATGGTGCAGGCTGAGGCCTACTAGGAGCCAGGTGTAAGCCAGGTCTTTGGACGGAGTAGGACACTTTGCCCTCCACACAGCAGGGGATCAGCTGACGTTACCGAACCCCACTTTCACATGAACAAGTGTTTTTTTCTGTGTGGACAGCACTTCCGAGCAACAACTGACGATGTTGGAGCCCAGGGATAGTCATTTTGTAGGCTGAGGCCTACTTGGAGGCAGTTTAAGATAAGACGTTGTTTGAATTTGGAGGCAGCAGGAGAGTTTGCCGTACACACAGCAGGGGATCAGCTGACGTTACCGAACCCCACTTACACATGAGCGAGTGTTTTGTCTGTGCGTACAGCACTTCTGAGCACCAACTGGTGGTGTCGGAGCCCAGGGAAAATCAGGTAGTAGGCTGAGGCCTACTTGGTGGCAGTTTTAGATTGTTTCTAGACTACTACTAACTGTCAACGTACTCCAATTAGGCCTCTGTCTTCACTCTGTTTTGAGTATTTCCTCTGGCTTCCAACCACGCCAGTTGCTGCTCTGAAATGCCGTCTGCACAACCCACACTTGTTTCTGTGTTACTGGGGCTCTGTAACAGCAGCTTCTCCCTAGAGGTGAGTCAGGCAATGTCTCCTGCTCTGTCCACTTTTCCACTACAAGTAGTGGGAATGTAGACAAAGCAGGAGACATTGCCAGACTCACCTCTGGAGATGAGCAGATGTTACAGGACCCAGGTAACACAGGAACAAGTGTTGATTGTGCAGACGGCACTTGAGAGCAGAAACAGGCGGTGTTGTAGGCCGGAGGAAATACTCAAAACAGAGTGGAGACAGAGGGCAAATCAGAGAACATATTAAATCAGAGGTAGTCAGAAGTTGTAGGCAGCAGGAGAGTTTGCCGTACACACAGCAGGGGATCAGCTGACGTTACCGAACCCCACTTACACATGAGCGAGTGTTTTGTCTGTGTGGACAGCACTTCTGAGCAACAACGGGCATTGCTGTAGCCCAGGAAATAAAGTTCAGGTCATAGAAACATGAACACAACAGGAGACCTGGATCCTGTTGCCAGCCAATTATTTATTCTGGAAGAGGACTGGCAAATTCAGTTGAGATCCAGGCCTTGTTCATTTTCAGAAAAGTAAGCCAGTCAACATTATCTGTGCATCGTCGCGTGCGACGGTCTGTTACCACACCACCTGCAGCACTAAAGACACGTTCCGATAATACACTGGCAGCAGGGCAAGCCAGCACCTCCAATGCATACTGGCTAAGCTCCGGCCATGTATCCAGCTTAGAGACCCAATACTTGAACTGGGAAGAGCCATCTGGGAGTACACTAACAGGGCAAGACAAGTAGTCTGTCACCATCTGACAGAAACGTTGCCTCCTGCTGACTGGAGCCGTCTGTGATGGTGTAGCCGTTTGTGGCGGTCCCACAAAACTTTTCCACATTTGGGCCATACTGGCCTTGCCTTGTCCTGCGGCACTGCCTCTGCTACCTCTTTGTGCAGAGCTTCCTCCACTGCCTCTACCCACATGGCTGCTTTGAAAAGCACTACCAGCAACACTTGCGGGGGGAATGGAGAACATGATGGCCTGCACAAGTGTTTCTTGGTACTCCCGCATTTTACGCTCCCGGTTCAACTGTGGTATGAGGCTTTGTAAGTTGTCCCGGTAGCGAGGATCTAGGAGGGTGTACACCCAATAATCAGCCATGTGGAGAATGTAGGCGATGCGGCGGACATTTATCAAGCACTGCAGCATGAAATCAACCATGTGCTGCAGACTGCCAAATGGACCGGAAACGCTGTCCCCAGCTTGAGGCAGCATCTCAGCCTCCTCAGCATCACCCCACCCTCGCTGTACACGCTGACTACTAGAGCCTTGTGTACCTCTCTCCTCTGGAGAGATGTGTTCCTCCTCCTCCATTGACTCCTCGTCATCCTCCTCACTAAGTGTCCCCTGCCTGGGCCTTTGTGTGGAAGCACGTTGCGCAGACTTGCCAGAAGCAGATGGCATTTCTGACTCCTCGTCCTCGACCTCTTCAAAAACCTCCTCACTTAGTGCTTGTAAGGTTTTTTGAAGCAGACAGATAAGGGGGACAGTCATGCTGACTAGTGCATCATCTACACTGGCCATCCACGTGGAGTCATCGAAGGCACGCAAAACTTGGCAGCTGTCCCTCATAGTGGCCCACTCAGTGGTGGTGAAGTGTGTCCGGCGCACAGTGCGACTTGTTTGCGCCTGATGCAGCTGGTACTCCATTACTGCTGCCTGCTGCTCACACAACCGCTCCAACATATGTAACGTTGAATTCCACCTGGTAGGGAGGTCACATGATGCGATGTTCTGGCAGGCGGAATCGGCGTTGCAGAGATGCAATGCGCGATCTTGCCATGCTGGAACGCCGCAAGTGAGCACACTCTAGGCGAACCTTGTGCAGCAGTGCATCAAGATTCAGATAGTCCCTCAGAAAGCTCTGCACGACCAAATTGAGCACGTGTGCCAGACATGGTATGTGAGTGAGGTTGCCTAGGCCCAGAGCTGCCACTAGATTTCGGCCATTGTCACTCACTACCAAACCTGGCGGGAGATTCGCTGGCACAAACCACACATCGCTCTCCTGCTTGATGGCATTCCAGAGCTCCTGTGCTGTGTGGCTCCGATTCCCCAAAGAAATTAATTTAAGGACGGCCTGTTGACGTTTGGCCACACCTGTGCTCATATCTGGCCTAACAGGCTCATGCAGTGCTGATTCCGAGGAACTAGAGTAGGAGGAGGACTCAATATGTACAGACTGCATTCCTGCAATCCTTGGAGTTGGCAGAATACGTACAGAGCCACTCTCCAGATCTGTACCCGGCTCCACAACATTGACCCAATGGGCAGTGAGGGAAAGGTATCGTCCCTGTCCATGGCTACTGGTCCGCGCATCGGTGGTCAGGTGGACCTTGCTACTGACGGCGTTTAGTAGCGCATTTTTAATTTTTCTCTCCACATGCTTTTGCAGGGCAGGGACGGCTTGTCTGCTGAAATAAAAGCGGCTGGGCACATTGTATTGTGGAACTGCCAATGACATCAAGTTCCGGAAGGTGTCAGTCTCCACCAGACTGAATGACAGCATCTCAAGGGCCAGTAGTTTGGCAATGACGGCATTCAGAGCCAGTGCTCGGGGATGGTTTGCCGAGTATGGCCGCTTTTCCTCCCATGCCTGTGCTACCGATTGCTGGTGAGTGGCCTGGGAGTGTGCTGATGACTGAGAACGTGGTTCAGTGGGTGGAATTTCACTGGGTCTCTGGACAACAGTGGCAGTGGTTCTTCCATGGAGTTCCAGTGAGGAAGCCAAACCAGCTGTGTGTGAGCTGGAGGAAGAGGCCCCAACACGAGCTGAAGAGGTGGTAGGTGCTGCTGAAGGTTGGCCGACATCTTCAGTGTGTCTGTGTAACTCCACCTCGTGCTTGGTACGCACATGTTTCCACATATTTGTGGTATTGAGGTTGCTCACATTTTTCCCTCGTTTCACTTTCTGATGACACAGCTTGCATTTGACAAAGCAAATGTCATCTGCAACTGTGTCAAAAAAAGACCACGCACTGCAAGTCCTGGGAGCGCCCGTTTTCTGTTTTGAAAGAGGATTGCTCCTCACGGGTGCCAAAGTGGAGGCTACAGGCAACCAAGTCTGCCCCCTCCCTCTCCCTTTTCTTTTGGCCGTTCGGGGAATCTCTTCCTCAGAGCTGTTCCCACCACCTTCCTGTGGCTGACGCCATGATGGGTCAAGGACCTCATCATCTCCACTGCCCTCTTCAAGCACTGGCTGGTCCTGGGTTGTCTCGCCAGCACCGTGCGCACCAGAAATTGGCAACTGTGTCTCATCATCATCAGATGAACACTGAGGTGTGCTGACAATAGGCACTGGCCCACCCGCCTCTTCAGATTCAGAGGGACAAAGCAGTTGCGCATCACTGCATACTCCCTCTTCTTCACGCTCTAGAATGCTGCTTGGCTGGCCACCTCTTTCCAAGCCAACAGATTCTGAGAACAGAAGTAAAGATTGAGATGGCTCCTGCCCAGGGCTCTCAGACTGCCTGGGCAATTTGGCAGGTGGTGAAGAAACAGATGGTTGCTCTTCAGTGCTCTGGCCCTGGGAGGATGCGGAAGTCATTGAAGTGGATGCGTTAGCTGCCATCTATCCGACAACGGCTTCAATTTGTTCGTCACGCAGCAGTGGGGTACGGCGAGGTCCTACAAAGCTGCGCATGAAGGACTGTTGCCTGGTAAAAGTTGGGGATGCCGGGTCACTGGTGGCCGCAGCAGACACCGAATCCCCATGTCCTCTCCCTGCTGAATCCCCCCATCCTCTCCCTGCTGAAACTCCACGGCCACAACCACGTGCCTTGCTCCCTGCCTTCTTCATCTTGGTAGACTGATAAAGATAGGCAGAAAAGTAATAAAGGGGTGGCTTAGTGTTCTTATTCCTGAACACCTGCTAACCAGTATAAGAAACACTAATTTGGCTAAGAGTGTGTTTACTACACTTTAATATGATCTAATGTGGCCTACACAACTCTAAAGTGGAGTGTTTGGTGAACTTTATTTCCTTTTTTTTTTGGGGGGGGAAAGAAAAGGATGTGACCAAAGTTTGAAAGCTATAGTATCACAAACTTTTTGGAGTGATTACAATGCAGGAAGCTAACCTACATTGCAATTGATGAGGCTCCAAAAAATAGGGTGATACTAGTCTGGCTGGCCCTGAAGGGCACAAGCCAGCAAAAAGGCTCCTCTATCTAATCCTATATAGTGTTTGCAACCAACCAATGACAATGGATGCGGATGGAAGCACACTAATATAGGAGCAAAAATCTGGACAAATTAGCTGCAAAAAAGGACTATGTATGAGGCAGTGATGCACGCTGAGCGGACTACAACCAGCGGTGGCTGTAGAACACACTGCAACGTGAGCTGCACTCACACACAGAGAGACCTATCCGACAGCCAAAAACAGTGCAGAGAAATGGACTATAGCACTGAAAGGCTGCTGAAAGGCTCCGCTGTCCACTCCTTTAGTGTTTGCAACCAACGTATATGGATACGTATGGAAGCACACTATACAGGAGAAAAAAAAAGCAGCAATAAAAGAAAAATGTGTATGAGGCAGAGACACACGCTGGGCGGCCTACAAGCAGCCGTGCCTGCAGGACACACTACACAGCGTGGGTCTGCACTCACACAGCCCTTGCAGACAGCTATTAAAACAGTGCTGCTGGGCTACAAAAATGCTACAGTGGTGGATTATGTAGCCTGGGTAGAGCAATAGATATGTTTGATGATCGCTATTTCTAACTGTCCCTCACAGTCTTCAACAGCAGCCTGTCCCTACCTGAATTCACAGCAGAGTGAACCCGAAATGGCGGCTGCTGCCGTTTTTATAGTGCATCATGACATCATTTCAGCAGCCAATCACAGCCATGCCAGTAGTTAACATGCCTACATGCCTAACAGGATGTGCCCACACTTCTGAGGATCCCCATTGGCTGAATCAAATTGAGCGGGCTCCTAGCATTATGGGAACTTCCGATTCCGGTATTCGATATGAAAAAAGTATCGGAACTAAGTATCGGAATTCCGATACAGCGAATATCGGCCGATACCCGATACTTGCGGTATCGGAATGCTCAACACTACTTATGACCATGTGATAGTTCAGTTTTTTCTTTTTTTAATAAATTTGCAAAAATTTCTACATTTCTGTTTTGTTTCAGTCAAGATGGGGTGCAGAGTGTACATTAATGAGAAAAAAATGACCCTTTTTGAAATTACCAAACGGCTGCAATGAAACAAAGAGTGAAAAATTTAAAGTGGTCGGAATACTTTCCGCACCCACTGTAAATAATAGATTTCTATATATGTAACATTCACCGTGAGATTTTGAGCAAAAAGGAAGAACTGAAAGAGACTAGATGGAATAAGCTGAAATACATTCTCAGTTTTTGATAAAAGAAAAATAATTTACAAAAACTGCACTAAATTTGTTCTGTGTGAACACAGCCTAAAAATGTTGCTTGTACATCTATGTTCGAAACTACTGTATTTATTACAAATGCTGTCATAGCGTTCTCGTTATAGCTATAAAGGCTTGATAATCATTAAAATACTTGGAAATGATGTATCCTCTCCATGCTAGTACCAAATGACACATCAAAACAATAAAACAGGACATAACTGTCTTTCTGCTGCAACTGAAAAACATTGAAAGTAAATAAGCATTTCCACTGTTGACAGATAGAACATTTCATGACTATGACATATAGCTGAGCTCAGATTTTGCTTTTTATTCACAGCACAAATTCTATTTCATCAGTATGATAAGAGAAAAGTGATAGTTGATAGAAATCTGTGTCAACACAAACTAAATTAAAAAAATGCTCCTTTGATCTGATAGTATCTTTTTCTATAACGCAATTCCTTTAGCTAATGTTCTCTGTTTTACTTCATAAGGTTATAGAAAAGTGTTCTTGATGGATGAAAAAGAAAATCATGCTGGAAAAAAATATTATAAATGAGGCCTTCTAATATAGAAACCCATATCTACTTTTTAATCATGCCTGGATGTTTTTACTTTTTAACAAACACATTGAGTAAACTACTTATCGAGTGATGAAATACATTTTCACAAATATATTAAAAAAGTGTTTATCACATAAAGAGGTTGTGACACGATGCAATTTGCTGGCAAAAGCTTCAAAAGAGTTGTAAATATTTACAGTGGCTAACTTGAGTAAAAATTCCTTTTTATATGTTTTTATATTTACTTGTCCCCACTCTACCCCCATGCCATGCTGAACACAAGAGATTGTGGGAGGGAATAAAGAGAATCTGTCACCAATTTATTGCTAACTCATCTGAAAGCAGCAAAATGTCAAAAAAGAGATCATGAATCCAGTGATGTTTCACCTAGTTTACTGGGTGCAGTGGTTCTGACACAATCAGAGCTTTTGGATTTAGCAATGCAGCAAAGCTGAGAAAGCTAACCATGCCCACACCAGGATCTGTTTGTACAAAGACTATAGACAGTGAGTGATTATCACGGGAGAGTGAAGTCAGACAAATAGGCATGCAGGTAGCTCTTCACAGCAATGATAATGTGTTAGTGACAAAACTTTCCTTGTAAGGAAACAACAGCACACAGACTGATAAGTGACACATTGCTGAATTCTGTGTTTGAACCCCTACCTCATTCTGTATCAGGAATAACAGTGAATTGCTGCCTCACAACCTGGAGTTTCACAGTTTTTTTTTTGAGAATTTGAGAATTTGCATCAGTTCATGTAAAGATCATGCCTACAACTGTGAACATTTGGTTTCCTCTTAATTGTGAAGTAAACAAGTAGTGCAAAATAACAGAGTACATAACTATTTACCCCCCTAAAGTCTGTACTTTGTAGAGCCTCCTTTTGTGGCAGTTACAACTGCAAGTAGCTTTGGATAAGTCTCTGAGCTTTCCACGTCTTACCATTGACATTTTTTGCCCATTCCACAAGGCAATACTGCTCAAAGTTCCTTCAAGTTAGATGGTTTGCTCTGGTTAAAAGCAATATTCAAGTCTGACAACAGATTTTCAATTGAATTAAGGTCTGGGCTTTGACTAGTCCACTCCAAAACATTTACATTTTTTCCCTTAAACTTAAACAACTCAAGTTTTGATTTAGCACTGTGCTTTGGGGCACTGCCTTGTTGGAAGGTGAACCTCCATCCCAGTCTAAAATCACTGACAGACTGAAACAGGATATGCTCAAGAATATCTTTGTGTTTTGTACCATCCATCTTCCCCTCAAATTGGACCATTTTCCCTGTCCCTGCTAGGGTGATGAGCTGTGTTAATTTCTCGCTAAACATAGCTTTTAACATGGTGGCCAAAAAGTTCAATTTTGGTCTCATCTGACCTCACTACCTTTCTCCATACATTTTGGGAGTCTACCACATCTATTGGCAAACTCAAAATTAACTTTAAAATTTTTTTGTGTAAGCAAAGGCTTTTTTCTGCCCACTCTTCCATAAATACTACTTCTATAGAGTGTACGGTTTATTGTGGCCATATGGACAGATACTCAGTTTATTCTTGGAAACTCTTCAGCTGTTTCAGGGTTACCTTTAGTCTCTGTGCTGCCTCTCTGATTAATGTCCTACTTGCCCAGGTTGAGAGTTTTGGTGGATGGCCCTCTCTTGGCAGGTGTGTTGTGGTACCATGTTTTTTTCCATTTGATGATAATATATTTGATCGTGCTCTGGGTGAACATCAAAGATTGGGTTATATTTTTAAAAACCGAATCCTAACTTGTACTTCTCAACAACTTTGTACTTGGACTTCCCTGTGTTGTCTGGTTAGTGGCGCCTCTTGCTTAGTACCTTCACCCCAAAGCCTGTTTTCATCTTATTAACCAGGCCAAATTTTCCAATTCTGACCAGTGTCACTTTATGTGGTAATAACTCTGGACCGCTTTCACTGTTCCCGCTGATTCTGAGAATGTTTTCTGTGACATATTGTACTTCACGATAGTGCTAAAAGATTTTTGATGTGATTTGCATTTATTTGTAAAAATATCTGAAATTTGGCAAATATTTGGAATATTTGGCAATTTTCAAACTTTTAATTTGCATGCTGTTAAACCAGAGAGTTATGTCACACAAAATAGCCAATAAATAACATTTCCCACATGTCTACTTTACATCATCACAATTATTGAAACATAATTTTCCTTTGTTAGGAAGTTAAAAGGGTTAAAATTGACCAGTGATTTCTCATATTTCCAACAAAATTTACAAAACCATTTTGAGGGTCTTGCCTGGAGGTACAGACTCGAGGGCGACCGGAGCCACGGTCCTCAGGCTCTCAGATGGGACTATCAGCCGAGGCTCCTCCTCCTCCTCCTCTGATGACACCACGGAGCGGGAGAGAGCATCGGCCCGGACGTTCTTCTCCCCGGAGAGAAAATGCAGGGTGAAGAGGAAACGGGAGAAGAACAAGGACCATCTGGCGTGGCGAGAATTCAGCCCCTGGGCTGTTTGTAAATAGACCAAATTCTTGTGGTTGGTGAACACCTGGAAAGGGTGGCGAGCCCCCACCAGGAGGTGTCTCCACTCTGAAAAGGCCAACTTCATTGCTAGCAACTCCCGGTCCCCGATGGAATAATTCCTCTCGCCGGTGTGAAGGTCTTGGAGAAGAAGAAGCATGGGTGCTTCCGACCTTGCGAGTCCTTCTGGAACAGGACCGCTCCAGCACCGACAGAAGAGGCATCCACCTCCAGAATGAAGGGTTTATCCACATCCGGACGATGTAGAATGGGAGCGCTAGCGAAATGCGATTTAATAGAGGAGAAGGCCTTGGAGACAGGTTCTGACCACAACTTGGGGTTTGCACCCTTCTTGGTGAGGGCTACCAAGGGCGCTACCAAAGTTGAGAAGTGGGGAATGAATGGGCGATAGTAATTTATGAACCCTAAAGCGCTGCACTGCTTTGAGAGAAAGGAGTTCCTGCCAATCCTTCACCGCCTGTAGCTTGGCAGGATCCATGGCCAAACCCTGGGCTGAGATGATATAGCCCAAGAAAGGCAAGGACTCCTGCTCAAACACACACTTCTCCAACTTGGCATAGTGGGAGTTTGCCCGCAGGAGGTTGAAAACTTTGCAAACATCTCTCTGGTGGGAGTTAATATCTGGAGAGCAGATAAGAATATCATCCAGATAGACTACTACCGAGGTGGTAAGCATATCCCAGAAGATATCGTTCACAAAGTCTTGGAAGATGGCTGAGGCATTACGGAGCCTGAAGGGCATCACCAGATATTCATTGTGCCCGTCTCTGGTGTTAAATGCCGTCTTCCATTTGTCTCCCTCACGGATGCGAATCAGGTTGTAAGCCCCCCCGCAGATCAAGTTTGGTAAACACTCTCGCTCCCCATTGCCTATCAAACAGCTCCGATATCAGGGGTAGAGGATACTTATTCTTAATGGTGATGGCGTTAAGACCCCTGTAATCGATGCAAGGATGTAGTTCCCCACTCTTCTTCTGGACGAAGAAGAATCCCGCCCCCGCTGGTGACACTGACTTCCTAATGAATCCTCTTGCCAGATTCTCCCTGATGTATTGAGACATGGCCTCTGTCTCCGGGAGAGAAAGGGGATAGACTCGACCCCAAGGAGGCTCAGCACTGGGCAAGAGGTCGATAGGACAGTCATAGGGGTGATGCGGTGGAAGTGTCTCCATCGCCTTTTTGGAGAACACATCCGCATACTGTCGATAGTGTTTGGGAAGCGAGGAAAGATCTGCGGGGACCTCGGTGGAGGCAACCTGGACGCATTCCCTCAGACATCTACCCTCACATGACTTACTCCAACCAAGAATTCTCCCTGAGGACCACTCTATATGGGGAGAATGATACTGCAACCAGGGGACCCCTAGAAGGACCTGGTCGATACCCTCGGGCATGACGAGAAAAGATATCGTCTCCTGATGAGATGAAGACACCGAGAGTAACAATGGAGCGGTTTGGTGGGTAATCTGTGAGGGCAGAGTCGCGCCATTCACTACTCTGACGGTGACTGGTGTAGACATCATAACCAGGGGTTTAGCGTGCCATTGAGCGAAGGCAGATGACATAAAATTGCCCTCTGGAATCCACGCAAACCTCCACCGCCAGAGTGGAAGAACCAAACCCAAGTGTCCCCTTAAAGGACAACTTGGAAGAAAATGCCGCGGATTCTAGTGAGCCGCCTCCTACGGCCACTAGGGTCGAGCATCTTCCCAGCCGCTGTGGGCACTGGTTGGCAAAGTGACTGGACTGCCAGCAACCATGACAGATCACAGGGGCTCGAGCGGGCCGGGGCCTGGATCCCTCGCGGGAAGCCCCCTGACGCTCAGACGCCCGATCGGGAGATTCCAGAGGTTTAGCAAAACTGGGTGCCAACCTAAACTTCTGCCTACACTGGGTCCGCTCCAACCTTCGCTTGGTAAAGCGAAGGTCTATACGAGTGGAGACGGTGATAAGCTTCTCCAGTGTAGCAGGAATCTCCCTGGTGGCCAGAGCGTCCTTCACATGGCCAGCCAAACCTCTCCAGAATGCCGGAATGAGGGCCTTATATGGCCACTCTAATTCTGAGGCCAGCATCCGGAACTGGATGGCAAAGTGGCAGACCATGGACGAACCCTGTGACAATGCCAGCAGCCGGAGTGCGGTGTCATGGGTGACTCGCGGTCCCAGGAAGACATGCTTTAGAGTGTCCAGGAACCAAGAGGCACTCTGCACCACATGATCACCACACTCCCACAGCGGTGTGGCCCACAAGAGGGAAATAATACATCCCACTTTGGCCCACTCGGAGGGGAATCGTGCTGCCCGCAGCTCCAGCTGTATCGAGCACTGGCTCACGAAACCCCTACAAGAGGCACTATCACCCGAGAACTTCTCGGGCAGTGGGAGGCGGGACAAAGTCGGGGCTGGGATGGCAGTGGTCACACAGGAGACAGCCTCTGTGGCTGCCTGAACAGCGACCGCAGTAACATCCGCAGCTGAGGCTGGACGCTCGAGAGCTTCCAACCTGCCCTGCAGCTGCCAGATGTACTGTAGCAGTCGCTGTTCGTCCGCCATTACTAGCCAGACCCTGGCACTAGGATAATGTTAGGGCTGGCGGAACGCACCAAATTATAAAATAATAGTAGGTGCGTTCACAGCCCGGGGTCCACCGTGCAGAGGTGGTACACTGCTGCTAAGTAATGGCAGAAGAATAGAGCGGCGTAAAAAGAGTTACACGTGGGTTACGTCACCCAATGTGAACTGGTGCGAACTCTGTTAATGCACAGAGTCACACAACCGCTGAATGTAAATGCTGGAGTCTGTTTAGCTCACAGAGCCCGGCCAATAGAGTGCACAGTGTATGGCCACAGAACTCTATCCCAAGGACATGGGGTTAGAGTCCTTCTAGGCCCACTGAGCGCGCGGCGTCGCTGCCTCGAGTGCCACTGTAGACGCTGGCTATGAAGTGGAGCAAGTGCACTGAGGCGTGCCGAGTCCCTGGTGAGGACTGATGCCTGACTCAATCTCTGTCCTACCTACACCTAAGCCTGGACGCTAGCAGGCTAGGCTGCACAACACATGCGTACCAAGGGTAGGGGTTTCTTAATGAGTCATTCACCAGAGACATTCGTATGTGCATACATCACTCACTCCACATAGTCTGTAAATACAGTCTTATCCTAGCGCATGGCCGAGCGGCTATGCAAACCTTTTATAGCCGCGAGCATCCAGGACCTGGCTTCTCTGATGGGCCAATCCGAACAGGAGCAGGAGATGAGCACGTGACCTTTGATCTCCAATGGGAGATCACTCCACGGGCAAGCTCAGTGACCCGACATGGGGACATAGTCCCTGAAGAATCTCGCTGCTGAGCAGCATGTATTGTCATAGCCGCGCCAGAGGTGGCAGCAGCAAGCAAACCCACGGAGCTGGCCTGGGCAGAGTTCCTGGACTGACGAGTTTGCTGAGCAACCTCCTCTGTGGCTGGAGAGGAATGTGAGACTGCTGGAAGTAAGGCTTGGGATTCTCGCTGTGCAGTGACAGAAATCCAATGTCAAACATCTAGTGCCCAGTACATTGCAGTCACCAGTGCATTATAAATACCAGTATATTGTGGTGCCCATATCATGCTTCTTGAGACACGCACCGGTAAATTAGGTGTGTTGCCATTGCTACAGAAATGCCAAACATGTGGATGCTAAATGTGGTTTACCCACACTGGGGATCAGAAGGGAGAAGAGGATTTGGGAGTGCAGAATTTGCTGCATTTCATTTGTGGGGCAAGAAGCTACAGCGCTTTCCTCAAGCCTTTATACTAGCAGCAACATGGAAGCCCCTATATTTTTGTTAACAGATAACGGAGCTGAGCAGCAACTTGCTTTTTTATGGAATTAGTTGAAGCTTTTATTGTGAAGATTCTGTTTGGGAATGTTTTACATAATTTTTGGGATCAAATTTAACTGGCGCTGTACAGTGAACACTTACATCAGGGTTTTACATCTAAATCTCATAGTGATGTGATTCAGATAAAACTCCCAAGGGATCCATTCACTATAAAGCAGCAGCAGAGTTACTCTGGACTCCATCTGGTCTCTATTCAGCATTGTCCTTCTTTTCAGAGGTGCACAAAACTGTGACAGACCATGCTTTTATGAATGCCTAAAAAGATGGACACCGGCGGATCATAGGAGGCCACAAAACATCTATAGTGTCTCCATTTGCCTCATTATAGGGAATCTTTGGCTGGAGGTTCCATCTAAATTATGTATTTCAGAGATTTACACAGAAACCCCAGTGTAAGTGCTCTGCTTAGAGCACAGGATAAATGTGAGCGGAGCCAAACTCCGATATTTGGGAGGCAAAATGAACAAATCAACAGCTGGTTATTTTTAATAACGTTTCTCATACAGTACAAGTGTTTAGACGACTTTATCCTTCGTTTCAGTGCAATTACAGTGGTACCAGATTTGTATCAGGTTTTTATGCTTGTGCTGCTGTCACACACAAAAATGCTTTTTATTGCAAAAACAAGTCTTTACATTGCCATATATTTACAGCTATAATTTTTCTATACTAGCTGACATTTTTATTGGTGTCATTTTTGGGCAGCATGTGTTGGCTCATGTTTGCCAGGTTTTGATGGGAGATGTATTTTCGGGGTCCTCTGCATCCCCCAGCCACGCTCCAGTGATGTCTGTGAGCTGCCTTGAGTGCCACCCTGCTGTGAAGATTGTTCCTTCTCATCATCCTCCAAAAGTGTCGCCTGGGTGTTGGTACAAGTAACCACTATATCAAAGTCACTGGCAAAGTACTGAAGGGGAGACATGTGTCACTGAAGTTATTAGCTTGAGTAATATGAACCAAGGAAAATGATCCATCACACAAAGTGCTGTGATGGGTTAATTGGCCATGTTAAGGACTAGGATTAGTGAGCAGCTGAAGAGTGGGTGGGAGGCTGTTCACCATGTCTCCACCCAAGGGTACAGTTTAAAAGCCTTCTGGCTCATTCAGAGTTCGGTGTCTCTGTAGTCGACATCTCCAGAGCTATAGTCATGTTAACTCTTTAACCCCCAAGGGTGGTTTGCAAGTTAATGACAGGGCCAATTTTTACAATTCTGACCACTGTCCTTTTATGAGGTAATAACTCTGGAATACTTCCAATGATCCTGGTGATTGTGACACTGTTTTCTTGTGACATATTGTACTTTATGTTAGTTGTAAAATTTCTTTAATATAACTTGCGTTTATTTGTGAAAAAAATGGAAATTTTGCAAAAATTGTGAAAATTTTGCAATTTTCCAAATTTGAAATTTCATGCCCTTAAATCACAGAGATGTGGCACACAAAATACTTAATAAGTAAGATTTCTCTCATGTTTACTTTACATCACCACAATTTTAGAAGCCACATTTTTTTTGTTAGGAAGTTATAAGGGTTAAAAGTTGACCAGCGATTTCTCATTTTTACAACACCATTTTTTTTACGGACCACATCACATTTGAAGTCACTTGGAGGGGTCTATATGATAGAAAATACCCAAAAGTGACACCATTCTAAAAACTGCACCCCTTAAGGTGCTCAAAACCACATTCAAGAAGTTTATTAACCCTTTAAGTGCTTCAAAGGAATTTTTTGAATGTTTAAAAAAAATTAACATTTTACTTTTTTTCACAAAAATATTATTCTGGACCAATTTTTTTTTATTTTACCAAGGGTAACAGGAGAAATTGTACCCCAAAAAGTTATTGTGCAATTTGTACTGAGTACGTTGATACCCAATATGTGGGGGGAACCATTGTTTTGGCGCATGGCAGAGCACGGAAGGGAAGGAGGGCTATTTGCCTTTTTCAACGCAAAATTGGCTGGAATTGGGATCAGATGCCATGTCGTGTTTGGAGAGCCCCTTATGTGCCTAAACAGTGGAAACCCCCCCACAAGTAACCCCATTTTGGAAACTAGACCCCCAAGGAACTTATCTAGATGTGTGGTGAGAGCTTTGAACTCCCAAGTGCTTCACAGAAGTTTATAACGTAAAGCCGTAAAATTAAAGAATCATATTTTTTCCACAAAAATGATCTTTTCACCCCCAATTTTTATTTTTCCAAGGAAAACAGGACCCAAAAAGTTATTGTAAAATTTATTCTGAGTATGCTGATACCCTATAAGTTGGGGTAAACCGCTGTTTGGGTGCATGGCAGAGCTCGGAAGGTAAGGAGCACCGTTTGACTTTTTCAACGCAGAATTGGCTGGATGCCATGTCATGTTTGGAGAGCCCCTTACGTGCCTAAACAGTGGAAGCCCCCCACAAATGACACAATTTTGGAAACTATACCCCCAAGGAACTTATCTAGATGTGTGGTGAGAACTTTAAACCCCCAAGGGCTTCACAGAAGTTTATAACGTGCAGCCATAAAATTAAAAAATCATATTTTTTCCAAAAACACGATCTTTTCACCCCCAATTTTTATTTTCTTAAGGGAAACAGGACCCCAAAAGTTATTGTGCAATTTTTTCTTAGTACACTGATACCCTATATGTGGGGTTGAACTACTATTAGTGTGCATGGCAGAGCTCAGAAGTGAAGGAGCGCCATATGACTCTTTCAACGCAGAATTGGCTGGAATTCAGATCGGACGCCATGTTGCGTTTGGAGAGCCCCTGATGTTTCTAAACAGTGGAAATTCCCTACAAGTGACACCATTTTGGAAACTAGACCCCCCAAGGAACTTATCTAGATGAGTGGTAAGAGCTCTGAACCCCCAAGTGCGTCACAGAAGTTTATAATGTACAGCCGTAAAATTAAAGAATCATATTGTTTCCACAAAAATGATCTTTTCACCCCCCAATTTTTATTTTCCCAAGGGGAATAGGGCCCCAAAAGTTATTGTGCAATTTGTCCTGAGTATGCTGATATCCCATATGTGGGGGTGAACCACTGTTAGGGTGCATGGCAGACCTCGGATGGGAAGGAGCACCGTTTGACTTTTTCAACGCAGAATTGGCTGGATGCCATGTCGCGTTTGACGAGCCCCTTGTGTGCCTAAACAGTGGAAACCCCACACAAATGACACTATTTTGGAAACTATACCCCCAAGGAACTTATCTAGAAGTGTGATGAGAACATTGAACCCCCAAGGGCTTCACAGAATTTTATAATGTACAGCCGTAAAATTAAAAAATCATATTTTTTCCACAAAAATGATCTTTTCACCCCAATTTTTATTTTCCCAAGGGAAACAGGACCCCAAAAGTTATTGTGCAATTTGTCTTGAGTACGCTGACACCCCATATGTTAGGGTGCATGGCAAAGCTCGGAGGGAAGGAGCGCCATATGACTTTTTCAACGCAGAATTGGCTGGAATTGAGATCGGACGTCATGTCTCATTTGGAAAGCCCCTGATATTTCTAAACAGTGGAAACCAAAATTGTGGCATTTTGATTTTTTTATCGCTACGCCATTTAGCGGTCAGGTTAATCCTTTTTTTATTGATAGATTGTTAGATCGGGTGATTCTGAAAGCGGAGACACTAAATATGTGTAGGTTTGTTTTTTTATTTTATTGTTTTATTTTGATTGGGGAAAAAGGGGGGTGATTTGAACTTTTATGTTATTTTCATTTTTTATATTTTTAAACACTTTTTTTTACTTTTGGCATGCTTCAATAGCCTCCATAGGAGGCTAGAAGCTGCCACAACTGGATCGCCTCATATGTAGCGGCGATGCATAGATCACCTCTATGTAGTAGAATGACAGCATTGCTATGAGTGACTACCACAGGGTGGCGCTCATAGCAATCTGCCATCAACAACCATAGAGGTCTCGAGGAGACATCTGGTTGTCATCGCAGCGCATTGATGACCCCCGATCACGTGATGGGGTCGTCAGTCCGCGTACTTCCGGCCACGCGGCTGGAAGCTCTAGTTAAAGCCCTCTGTCTGAGTTTGACAGCAGAATTTAACTAGTTAATAGGCGCGGGCGGATCGCGATTACGCTTGCACCTGTTGCGGGCACATGTCAGCTATTCAAAACAGCTGAAATGTCCCAACTTTGATGTGGGCTCAGTGCCGAAGCCCACATCAAAGGGGGAGACACGACATGCGCTGTACTAGTACGGCGCATGTCGTGAAGGGGTTAAAAGAGATGGCAGCAGAGTGGATTTTTTTTACCACCACTACTTGCAAAATAATGATGCAGAATACACAGATTTTTTAGACACACTACTCGACAAAAACTGCTGTAGGGTGCACACATTTTTTACACACACTACTCGCAAAAAACACTGTAGAGTACACTTATTTTTTAAAAACACTACTGCTAGAAACAGCAGTACAGTAAAATTATTGGTTTTGCCTAGAAAAGTCAATGATTTAGCTGATTCCAATTGCTTGTTTCATAGACTATTTAAAAACACACTCTGGACAAGAAAATTTGTCTTGGAAATGGCCACGAGATGGCTGATGACAATTATTTTTTTCACAGGCTAAAAGAAAACACACAGCAGGTCTGAACAATTATTTCTTTGGCCCACTAATGGCAAAGAGACAGCAATATGTTATCTTTATTCGCCCGCTGAGGGCTCTATCACACAAGCTTATACATCAGATGAGTGCTATCTGATTTTTTATTGGATAGTACTCGGGCCAATGTTATTCAATGGGGCAGTGCTGATGCACAATTTTGTTCATGCTGTTATTTAACTTTGAAATCAGACGCCACTCACTCAAGTCTATGGGTGCATGGAAAGCATCAGGCTACACAACCAAGTGTATTCCGATTTATTTGGACTGACAGAATGGAGAATCTGGAGAAATTTTATTCTCCATTTTTGCATCTCAGTGTGCTCCAATTCTATCATCTGAGAGAATCTGATCACGTTATCCTGACACACTGATCAAACTTTGATTTAAGTTTGATCAGTTTCATTAGCATAATCAGTTCAATTGTCTCGGAGGGGAGAATCTACGGCCCTCTGACCATAGCCGTAGCCTCAAAATGATTTCAATTCGTTTCTCAATGGATTTATGCAGATTATGGGTGATACTAAATGTGGAAAAAGCCCTGAAATGATTTCTATGGGTATGATTTTTTTTTACATACAGTAATTAGACTTCACATTTTAACAGTGGTGTGTAGACTTTTTGTATCTACTGTGTTACAATTTTATCTAGCTGTGTAATTTTTTCTTATAGAAGCAGAATTTTAAAATCGTGGTAGATATTTGTCCTCGTTGGAACAGGATACAACTCACATATAACAATACTTCAAAGTGCTTTTTATAAAACTAAATGTAATAGAATGATTTATATATCCTGGCTATTGATGCCATGAAAACAGAATGACTGCTGAAACAGCTGGCTTAAATATCAAGTATTGTTCTTGCTAACAACATGCGGAAAAAGGCTGCTTTTCAGGGTTTCCTTTAGCAACATAATAATATACCTCATGCTGGTAAATTAAGAAGCAAACAAATCTATTCACTTTCAAATTATAGGTTTCCAAACCCCAAATGTCAAGCACTACTTAATAAAACCCTTATGTTTATAAATGTGGAGCAGTAATTGTACAATATGGCAGAAGAATAGTTTATGTACAGTAAACTGATGGGTTGAAATTAAAAGTGTGAAAGGTTTAGGTTACATAAATTCTTTTAACCCACACATTTATTAAACGTTATTCTCAACATTTAAAAAGCTCTACTTTACTTTATAATGGTTAAAGGGTAATTATAGTCGAAGAAATGCCCACATAAAACATGAATAATTGTAGATGACATTGATGTGTCCAATTCTTGACTATTGTGAAAGATTAGCTGCATAGTGGTAGGCACAATGGGATCAAATGTAGCCTGAGAAATGGACCTAGAAGTTTGGTTCAAATATTTTCTTCGGTTATGCATTGTTATTTTTTTTAGAAAATAAATGTAAATTATTTACATCTATTCACAAAACAAAACTATACCCCTGTTTGTCTCAATGCTTGGTAGACATCAGCTTCCCTGACTATACAGGTGGCCTACTACCAACCAATTGAGAAAAAAAACAGAAAGGTTGTGCCTTACCTCACACCAATATCACCAACTAGAGAAAGCAGTCCTCAGAGTCTCTTGAACAAACACCTTTTGTGCCTTCAGTTTTCTGTCAACCAAAGTGGAGGAACCCAAAAATGAATCAGCCAAAAACCCGGACTTAGGGCTACAGACAAATCTAGGCAAGAAAAGAGGAATTTCCATCACCCTGAGCAAACTGTACTTTGTTAAGAATATTCAACTTACTTTACCTAGATTTGGCTGGAAGAGATATTTGATCCCCGATACCTGACATGCATATGAGAGTAATCTTTGTGAATCCTGAACAGCTTGTCCTGTCACTATCTCACAGCAAAATACACTGCAGGCAGGAACAGGCAAACTGTTTAGATTATTAAGTAACTTCATAAAAATTGTAAGAATCCCATGTATTTCTTGAACGGATCTGATATAAATAGTATTTGCCAAATTGTGGAGAAGTTCCAGAGTAGTTCCATTTGCAGTGAAAATATTCTCCACAAATTTAATGTCTCTTATTATTCTTCAAGGTCTTTTGAGAGCCAAGAAAACTATATTCACCACTCACCTGTTTAGCCGCTCCACTGTTTGCTGACTGATGGCAAGTCCTCAGAGGCATCTCTTCTTAGACATGTCACGACCGGCATCTCCTGGCCTGCTCATTTTAGGTCAGGACTTTTGGAACCAACCGGTCCTTAGGCGTGACTGTTAGTTGCATGTCTTGATCATCCCTAAGGATTGATCACTGCCAGAAGTCACAGTTGCAAGTGAAAAGGCTTGGAGATGAGTCTTTCAATAAGAGAAACAAGAGACAGCTCTGAGGACTAGATGGTGGGTAAAGGGATTAGACAGTTCAGCAGTGTGTGAGTATAATGTTTCTTTTGAAAAACTTTTGACAGCTGTCTACGGTTCAGCAAATTAGTGGCCAGCCATTTTGCTTAATCCAGGCAAAGCAAATTTGCAAAAATCTGTATTTTTTTTTCAAAAATATGGATTTTTTGGTTTATCCAAATAGAAATCAATTCCACTTGAATGCATTTACTCATCTCTGTTCCTATCTTTCACAACTCTTAAGACCCTTTTACATTTAGCGATGCACCAGCGATCCGGCCAGCGATACGACCCGGTCAGGATCGCTGGTGCATCGCTAAATGATCGCTAGTGAGCTGTCACACAGGAAGATCTCACAGCGATGCAGCAGCGACGCAATGGACGATAATTACCTTTCACACACAGCGATCCAGACGTCCTCCCGCCCGCGTCCAGCATCGCTCGTCTCATACAGCAGGAAGCCCAGCAGAAAGCAGACGAGAAATGGAGCTGCCCGATCTCGCGCGATCAGCGATGGACAGCGGGGGAGCCGGTCGGAGGTAAAAATCAGTGACGTTTTAGCGATATTGCTAGCGATATCGTTATGTGTAAAACCCCCTTTAGTTGCTGTCACCAACTTACCTTACCACATTCCTGTCTGATCCTCTTTGTAAAGGGTCATTACTTTAGTCTTATCTACAGTGCTGACCATGATCCTGAGTGGCATATGTGCAGTGCGATGAATGGTCATAAAGCTTATTTAAATGACAGCTCAGCTTGAAAAAGGGAAACCAACTGACTGACACATCAAGAAAGTTAGTAGACTAGCCAAAAAATGATACTGGAAGATGAATTAAAACCTTTTATTTTCTTTACTCTGTGGCAGCAATTTTTCTACTATATACAGTATTAGTATTATATTACTATATGCTCACTTGGCATGTACTGTATTTCTGGCATCCTGACCTTCCATATAGATTAATCCATGATGCCCATTCTATTTCAAAATAGGGTTGTTCCTATATTTTCTAATTTTGTAATCGTTCTGACCTCCTGGATTTTTTTTTCCATTCGTGACTATAATTTTAGATTTTTCAGTTGCTTATACAGTAATTGTCTGCTTCTGACTTCTGCTACTTTGTTTTTTTCCTCAACTGACAACAGTTTGCAATTTAAGGGTACCAGATAATTGTACTAGGGTTAAAGAATGATAAGTAGGGAGCCTCTTACCTTCTGCTAAGCAGAGTGGCCAGGGCAAACCAAACCTAGGAAGCCTTCTCATAGCTGATGATTCATTAAGCCCTTAATCATCACGGATATGATATTTAACACTGTTTAAGGCATGCTATGAAATAAGTCAATGGGAAAAAGGAAGGCAGTTGTCTGCTGTATATGACAACTGACACCCTACTGCTTCAGTCTTGATTGATTTTGGAAACAATTATGGCCTACTAACCTCTGTTTATTGTAACAGTAGCATCTATATGGTTAAAAGGGAGACAAATCAATTATTAGCTCTAATAGCATGCTGTGATCAAGCAATAAACTTAGGGTAATGTGCTCTGAAAAGCTAACAGGTCTCATGCAGAGCTGTACATAAGTACTGCAGTGTATGAGACCAGCAATCAGAGTAAAAAAAAAAATTCAATCGCAATTTGCATACTGAGGGTAAATGTGCACAACCACTTTCTCTCCATCTGAGAAAAACAGTCACACTCTGATCAGAGTTTGATCACAGTGGCATCAGTTTTATAAAGTAGTCAGTCGGTGAAAATCAGACCACATTCAATGGTTAGAAGTTTTCAGTCTTAAGTTTTAATTTGCATAATTAAGTTTTTCAGTGACCCATAAACTTGTATTGCCAATTTTGATCCAGTGTTCAAAATCATCTCCGATTTATTTCTTATGGACACTCAGTGCAAAGAAAAAAATCGGACAAGTACAGAGCCTGACAGAAAATAATAGTATGAGTGCTATTCGTGAAAACCACAGATAGCACTTGTCCTATATAATTAGTCATGTGAAAGAGCACGTACCCAAAAAATAAATCTGTCTTTTAACTTTTACCACACGGTGAACAGCTTTTAAAAAAATAAAATAACTTATTTGCTGGGTTTTGTTCATTCTGCATCCTAAATATTGAATTAAAAGTGTTACAAAAATTTGGAAAATGCCATGCACTACAAAATGATACCTGTAGAATGTAAGCCCGCAAGGGCAGGGTCCTCTCTTCCCTCTATATCAGTCTGTCATTGTTAGTTTTGTTTATTGTAAGTGATATCTGTAATTTGTATGTAACCCTGTCTAATGTACAGCACCATGGAATTAATGGTGCTATATAAATAATAATAATAATAATAATAATAATAATAATGAAAGCTTAAACTTAAATCAGAAAAAGTAACAAGAAAAAAAGCACTCACCAGATCCTTCTTTCGAGATGTAATTTTAATCCATATGATTGGTTACATTGATCCCCACATACTTATTTACTGTATAACAGGTGGC
Organism: Dendrobates tinctorius; assembly: GCF_039654945.1. NCBI lineage: Eukaryota > Metazoa > Chordata > Amphibia > Anura > Dendrobatidae > Dendrobates > Dendrobates tinctorius. The sequence continues at coordinate 1,780,248 of NW_027361779.1, read as the reverse complement.
AAACATGCGGGACAGGGATTCTAATTTATAATTGAGCACTGGTTAATGCTCGCCGAGTGACGAGCACATGCGGCCACCCAGATACTCAAGTGGTATCTGAGAATCATCAAGCACATTCTCTCATCCCTACTCATTAGGTGACAAATACTTTTATTGCCAATATCTCCATAACAGATAGATGAAATTAAAAAATGTATTCCGGTGTACAGCTACTATTATGTCATGTGTCCAGCTCAACATGAAAAATTTGGTGAAAGATCTTCTTTAAAAGGGTATTCACTAGCTGACTATTTGCAGTAGTTTCATTTCAAGAGATGAGTTAACTTCTAACATCATAGTCACCTCTCTCCAGCCCATTGACTTCTATATAGAGTTAGCTGCTTATTTACCCTTTCCTTCCACCCTCTCAGTTTTCACGAAGGCTTTGATCAGTCCAGTGTAATAACAATTCTACACCCAGCTTGACAACAATCAAGTCTCCACCAGCCTGAATGAGAGCATTTCAAGGGCCAGTAGTTTGGCAATGCCAGCATTCAAAGCCTGTGCTCGTGTATGGTTTGCCGATTATGGCCACCTTTTATCCCATGCCTGTGCTACCGATGGCTGCAGAGTGGCCTGGGAGTGTAAGGATGACTGGGAACCTGGTGCTGTGGGTGGAATGTCACTGGGTCTCCGGACAACAGTGACAGAGGTTCTTCCTTGGCGATCCTGTGAGGAAGCCGAACCAGCTGTGTGTGAGCTGGAGGAAGAGGCCCCAACACGAGCTGAAGAGGTGGTAGGTGGTGCTGTTCGTTGGCCTACGTCTTCAGTGTGTCTGTGTAATTCCACCTCGTGCTTGGTCCGCACATGTTTCCACATATTTGTGGTATTGAGGTTGCTGACATTTTTCCCTCATTTGACTTTCTGATGACACAGCTTGCATTTGACAAAGCAAATGTCATCTGCAACTGTGTCAAAAAAGGACCACGCACTGCAAGTCTTGGGAGCGCCGTTTTTGCTTTTGGAAGAGGAATGCCCCTAACAGGTGCCGAAGTGGAGGCTACAAGCAACCAAGTCTGCCCCCTCTCTCTCCCTCCTGTTTTGGCCGTTCGGGGAATCTCTACCTCAGAGCTGCTCCCACCACCTTCCTGTTCCTCACGCCATGATGGGTCAAGGACCTCATCATCTACACTCCCCTCTTCAAACACCTGGTTCTCCTGGGTTGTCTCGCCAGCACCGTATGCACCAGAAAGTGGCACCTGAGTCTCGTCATCATCTGATGCGTACTGAGGTGTGCTGACCATACGCACTGGCCCACCCGCCTCTTCAGATTCAGACGGACAAAGAAGTTGCGCATCACTGCATACTCCCTCTTCACATTCTTGAATGCTGCTTGGCTGGCCCCCTCTTTCCAAGCCAACAGATTCAGAGAACCGAAGTAGAGACTGTGATGGCTCCTGTCCAGGGCTCTCTGACTGCCTGGGCACTTTGGCAGGTGGTGAAGAGACAGATGGTTGCTCTTCAGTGCTATGGCCCTGAGAGGATGTGGAAGTCATTGAAGTCGATGCGTTAGCTTCCATCCATCCGACAACGGCTTCAATTTGTTCCTCCCGCAGCAGTGGGGTACGGCAAGGTCCTACAAATCTGCGCATAAAGGACTGTTGCCTGCTAAAACTGGGGGATGCTGACTCACTGGTGCCTGCAGCAATCACAGAATCCCCACGTCCTCTCCCTGCAGAATCCCCACGTCCTCTCCCTGCTGAAACTCCATGCCCACGTGCCTTACTCCTTGCCTTCTTCATCTTGGTAGACTGATAAAGATAGGCAGAAAAGTACAAAGGGGGGCTTAGTGTGCTTATCCCTGAACAGCTGGTAACAGGTATAAGAAACACTAATTTTATGAAGTGTGTGTGGACTACACTTTAAAAGGAGCTAATGTGGCCTACCCAACTGTCAAATGTAGTGTTTGGTGAACTTTATTTTGTTTTTTTTTGTTTTTTAAAAACTAAAAGGATGTGACCAAAGATTTGAAAGTGATAGTATCACAAACTTTTTGGAGCTATTACAATGCAGGAACGTAACCTACAATGCAAAAGATGAGGCTCCAAAAAATAGGGTAATACTAATCTGGCTGCAGCTTAAAGGCACAAGCCAGAAAAAAGGCTCCTCTATCTACTCCTATATAGTGTTTGCAACCAACCAATGTAGATGGATACAGATGGATGCACACTAATAGGAGAATAAAAAATGAGCTGCAATAAAAGAAAAATATGTGTGAGGCAGTGACGCACGCTGAGCGGCCTACAACCAGACGTAGCTGTAGTACACACTACAGCGTGAGCTGCACTCACACACAGAGACCTCTCAGACAGCCGTGAACAGTGTAGATAAGTGGGCACTAGCACTGAAAAGCTGAAGAGAGGCTCCGCTGTCCTCTCCTATAGTGTTTGCAACCAACGTATATGGATACGGATGGATGCACACTAATAGGAGAATAAAAAATGAGCTGCAATAAAAGAAAAATATGTGTGAGGCAGTGACGCACGCTGAGCGGCCTACAACCAGACGTAGCTGCAGGACACACTACTCAGCGTGAGCAGCACTCACACACAGAGACCTCTCAGACATCCGTGAACAGTGCAGATAAGTGGGCACTAGCACTGAAAGGCTGCAGAGAAGCTCCGCTGTCTACTCCTATAGTGTTTGCAACCAACGTATATGGATACGGATGGATGCACACTAATAGGAGAATTAAAAATTAGCTGCAATAAAAGAAAAATATGTGTGAGGCAGTGACACACGCTGAGCAGCCTGCAAGCAGACTTGCCTGCAGGACACACTACAGCGTGAGCTGCACTCACACAGAGACCTCTCAGATAACCGTGAACAGTGCAGATAAATGGGCACTAGCACTGAAAGGCTGCAGAAAGGCTCCACTCTCTACTCCTATAGTGGTTGCAACCAACGTATATGGATACGGATGGATGCAATTGCACACTAATAGGAGAATGAAAAATTTGCAGCAATAAAAGAAAAATATGTATGAGGCAGTGACACGCTGAGTGCCCTACAAGCAGACGTGCCTGCAGGACACACTACTCAGCGCGAGCTGCACTCACACAGACCTTGCAGACAACTGTGAACACTGCTGCAAGGCAAAAGAAAGCTACACTTATTGAGAATGTAGCCTGGGTAAAGCACAATATGATTTTGAAAATCGCTATCACTAACTTTCCCTCAGAGTCTTGAACAGCAGCCTGTCCCTAACTGAATTGACAGCAGAGTGAACCAGAAATGGCGGTGGCGGCGGCTTTTATAGTGCATCATGACATCATTTCAGCAGCCAATCACAGCCATGCCATTAGTTAACATGCCTACATGCCTAACAGGATGTGCCCACACTTCTGAGGATTGTCATTGGCTGAATCAAATCAAACTGGCTCATAGCATTATGGGAACTTCTGATTCCGGTATTCGATATGCAAAAAGTATCGTAACTCAGTATCGGAATTCCGATACCGTGAATATCGGCCGATACCCAATACTTGCAGTATCGGAATGCTCAACACTAGAGTTGAGAGAAACGGGTCGAAAAATTTCAAAAGTCGCCGACTTTTGGTAAAGTCGGGTTTCGTTTCCTAGGGTGAGGTCGGCCACGAGCTCGGCAACTTTAGCGCCAAAGTCGCGTTTCAAAAGTTTGTTTTCCGCCCTTTTTCAGCCAATCAGGATCCACAGACACTGTGGACAACGTGATGACATAGGCAGGGGTCACCACCATCTTTGAGAAGGGCATGCAAGTGATTGGCTTGCTTTGGGGGGGCGTCACAGGGGGTATAAAAGGGCGTGCACGCCGACCGCCATGTTACTCATGCTGATCTCAGAATAGGGAGAGCTGCTGCTGCAGCTGATTCTGTAGGGAGAGCGTTAGGCAGGGAAGAAGACACCAAAAACTGCTTCTGCTGCTAGCGATTTTGCCTGTACAACACACCATTCACTGTGTGTGCAGTGCAAGTGGAGGCTATATTTTGCTGGATCAGCTGTGTTGGTTGTTAGGCTGCTTTATAAGGCTTCCTGAGAGCTGCATTGCTGTTTTCCCACTGCTCTGCAAACTGCTTTTTAAAAGCAATCCAAATTTTTTTTTCTTGTCCTGATGAGGTACTGAGCGTGCATTTTTTCACACCATACAGCGGTGTACGCTCCTCACACAGTACCGTGTAACGGCTGTTATCACGGCCACAGTGAAGCTATCTGTGTGTGACTCTGTAAGAATAAGTCGAGGACATGTTCCGTTCTTACAGACCTCCACCTTCTAATTTTGTCTGTTTTTCAAACAGTTAAGTATATTTGCTGTTTGATCACATTCAAAACTATAGAGAGACAGTGTGTGTCAGTCTGTATTCTTAAAAAACACGGAGCTTGACAATTTTATGGACACCGGACAGCGGTGTACGTGCACGCTCCTCTCTCAGTACCGTGTAATGGCTGCTATCACGGTCACAGTGAAGCTACAGTATCTGTGTGTCACTCTGTAAGAATAAGTCGAGGACATGTTCCGTTCTTACAGACCTACACTCTAGGGAGATTACTATTCTGCCCAATTCTATATACACCTTGTAGTTTGTCATACACTAGCCAATTTCTGCCTGTGACATAGCGGTGTGATATTCACTGGGCCTCACACAATCCAACAGTGTCCACAAGTGTGTTCAGAAATTCTACATCTCCCCTGTCCTATAGTGACATTTTTCACACCTACGACATTGAGCCTGTGACATAGCGGTGTGATATTAACTGGGCCTCACACAATCCAACAGTGTCCACAAGTGTGTTCAGAAATTCTACATCTACCCTGTCCTATAGTGACATTTTTCACACCTGCAACATTGAGACTGGGACATAGCGGTGTGATATTCACTGGGCCCCACACAATCCAACAGTGTCCACAAGTGTGTTCAGAAATTCAACATCTCCCCTGTCCTATAGTGACATTTTTCACACCTGCGACATTGAGCCTGTGACATAGCGGTGTGATATTCACTGAGCCTCACACAATCCAACAGTGTCCACAAGTGTGTTCAGATATTCTACATCTCCCCTGTCCTATAGTGACATTTTTCACACCTGCGACATTGAGCCTGTGACATAGCGGTGTGATATTCACTGGGCCTCAAACAATCCAACAGTATCCACAAGTGTGTTCAGAAATTCTACATCTCCCCTGTCCTATAGTAACATTTTTCACACCTGCGACATTGAGCCTGTGACATAGCGGTGTGATATTCACTGCGCCTCACACAATCCAACAATGTCCACAAGTGTGTTCAGAAATTCAACATCTCCCCTGTCCTATAGTGACATTTTTCACACCTCCGACATTGAGCCTGTGACATATCGGTGTGATATTCACAGGGCCTCACACAATCCAACAGTGTCCACAAGTGTGTTCAGAAATTCTACATCTCCCCTGTCCTATAGTAAAATTTTTACACCTGCGACATTGAGCCTGTGACATAGCGGTGTGATATTCACTGGGCCTCAAACAATCCAACAGTGTCCACAAGTGTGTTCAGAAATTCTACATCTCCCCTGTCCTATAGTAACATTTTTCACACCTGCGACATTGAGCCTGTGACATAGCGGTGTGATATTCACTGGGCCTCACACAATCCAACAGTGTCCACAAGTGTGTTCAGATATTCTACATCTCCCCTGTCCTATAGTGACATTTTTCACACCTGCGACATTGAGCCTGTGACATAGCGGTGTGATATTCACTGGGCCTCACACAATCCAACAGTGTCCACAAGTGTGTTCAGATATTCTAGATCTCCCCTGTCCTATAGAGACATTTTTCACACCTGCGACATTGAGCCTGTGACATAGCGGTGTGATATTCACTGGGCCTCACACAATCCAACAGTGTCCACAAGTGTGTTCAGAAATTCTACATCTCCCCTGTCCTATAGTAAAATTTTTACACCTGCGACATTGAGCCTGTGACATAGCGGTGTGATATTCACTGCGCCTCACACAATCCAACAGTGTCCACAAGTGTGTTCAGAAATTCTACATCTCCCCTGTCCTATAGTGACATTTTTCACGCCTGCGAAATTTGCCTGTGACATAGCGGTGTGATATTCACTGGGCCTCACACAATCCAACAGTGTCCACAAGTGTGTTCAGATATTCTACATCTCCCCTGTCCTATATACACCTTGTACCTTGTTTTACATTACTATATAGCTTGTTGGTTTTTGTGTACATTTTTACCAAAAATGAGGAAGACTGGTGGAAGAGGCCGTGGAATTGGGCGGGGGTTGCCAGCTGGTAATGATGGTGTTGGATCTGATGGTAGAGGCAAAAGCAAAATAGGACCGAATGCAGGAGGTGTTGAGCCTGTGTTATCGTCTGGCTGCACAAGGCCTCGAAGGCTTAGTTTTCTAGGAGTTGGCAAACCGCTTTTAAAGCCAGAGCTTCAGGAAAAAGTTTTGGCTTACATTGCTGACTCATCCTCCAGCTCTATCTCCTCCTCTTCTGAAGTTGTAAAAAATAAAAGCACTGAGTCGTCATTGGAGGCTCATGTTCATGAACCACACCTTTCCTTGTGTCCTTCACCCCAACCAAGATTGAAGGATGACGCAGGCCATACAACTGATTACTCTATGGAGCTGTTTTCACATACCATGCCTGGGTTATCAAGTGAAATGGTGAATTACCCAGGCCAAGATGAATCTGACATGGAGTGCACTGATGCACAGCCACTGATAGATGATTCTGCTGGTACATTCACTCAGAGCACTACATTGTCCTCGCAGTGTAATGAGCCAGATTCTGACCCTGATGAGACTCAGGTGCCCCTTCCTGCATACTATACCACCATACACGGTGACACAGAGGAAGGTGCACATGACATTGAAGAAGAGGTGATGGATGACCCAGTTGTTGACCCAGATTGGCATCCATTGGGGGAAGAGGGTGCTGCTTCCAATAGCTCAGATGAGGAGGAGGAGCATCCACAGCAGACATCGACATCGCAACAGCTGTTATCTGGCAGGCCCGGAGCACTCCAAAGAAAGGTTCCAAAAATCAAAAGAGTTGCTGGACAGCTTGTCCAGGCCGCAAAATGTCTTCCAAAGTAGGAAGAGTGCAGTGTGGCACTTTTTTTAACAAAATCCTCATGGTCAGGCCAAGGTTATCTGTAAGAAGTGCGCAAAGACCTTTAGCCGAGGGAAAAATCTGAAAAATTTGAATACCAGTTGCATGCTTAGACATTTAACCAGCATGCACTTGCAAGCGTGGACACAACACCAAACCTCAAGTACCACATGTGCAACTGATCACAAAGAAGGTAGTCAGCAACGCTACATTGTTTCCCCTACTGTAAGCCCACCGGTTAGCGCAGCAGCAAATGTTGAGGTGTCGTTGCAAGGCCAAAGCAGCCAGGGAATCCCACTGTTATATCAATGAAAGACTGAATCTAGGACATCAGAAAGAACACCAACTCCATCACCATCATCAACCCTCTCTCAGTCCGCCCTGTCCACCGCTAGTTCCACCATATGCAGCTCTCAAGTCCAGCTCACCCTCCCAGACACTATGAGTAGGTCAAGAAAGTACTCAGTCTCTCATCTGCGTACACTGGGTTTGAACGCCTACATTGCCAAACTAATCTCGTTAGAGATGATGCCCTATCGGTTGGTGGAAAGCGCTGCTTTCCGCAAACTCATGGCCTATACAGTACCACGCTATGACCTACCCAGTCGCCACTTCTACTCTCGCAAAGCCATCCCAGCCCTCCACCATCATGTGAAAGACTGCATTGTCCAATGCTCTCAAGCAGTCAGTGAGTGGAAAGGTGCACCTTACAACAGATGCATGGTCCAGTCGGCATGGCCAGGGCCAGTACGTGTCCATCACTGCACACTGGATTAATGTGGTGGATGCAGGGTCCACAGGGGACAGCAGTGGTGGGACAGTGCTGCCTAGCCCACGGTATAGGAAACAGTTGGCTGTAGGCGTTCGACCCTCCTCCTCCTCCTCCAGAAGCGAAAGCTCGTCCACAGAGCGCAGTCATATGAGCACTCCATCTGCAGCTGCCACTGTTGCACACGAGGTGTCCCCCTATCGAGCAGCTATTGGAAAGCGTCAGCAGGGAGTGTTGCAGATGATGTGTCTGGGCGACAGACACACCGCGGAGGTGCTGGCCGAGTACTGAGTCATGGCTGGGCAGTATACATCTTGAGGCAGGCAAGGTAGTTAGTGATAACGGCTGTAATTTTGTGGCAGCCATAGCCCTTTCAAAACTCAGCCACATACCTTGCTTGGCTCACACCTTGAACCTGGTGGTGCAGTGCTTCCTCAACAATTATCCGGAGTTAACAGCCCTGCTCCAGAAGGTGCGAAGACTGTGCGCGCACATCCGCCGGTCGCCTGTACACTCCATTCGTATGCAGAAGCTGCAGCGATTGCTCCACCTTCCCAACCACCGCCTCATTATCGACATTGCAACAAGGTGGAACTCCACCCTGCACATGGTTGAGCAGCTGTGCGAACAGAGGCAGGCCATAATGCATTTGTGGGAGGATACAGGGCCAGGCACTTTGAGAGCAGACATGGAGTTGATAGGTGTGCAGTGGTCGAAGCTGAAAGACCTCTGTAAAGTCCTTCAGTGTTTTGAGGAATGCACACGGCTGGTAAGCGCAGACGACGCCATCCTAAGCATGAGCATCCCACTTATGCGTCTGCTCATGCAAACTTTGACGCACCTTAAGGAGCAGGCGTCTGCAGCCAATGTTGATGAGGAGGAAGAGGAGGAGGGAAACCTTGATGACATTCAGCCATTGTCTGCTCAGGGACCTCTCCTGGACGAGGTGGAGGAAGAAGAAGAGGAGGAGGATGATGATGGGGATGATTACTTAGGGGAGGAGGATGCATCTCGTGGGGCAAGTGAAAATGTTGGCGTGGCAAGGCCTGGTACAGGGTTTGTGCGTGACTGGAGGGATGTGCATTTGCCAGAAAGTGCTCCTCCAACCAGCACTCGCAGTGCATCATTGACACCGGGAACATTGGCCCACATGTCAGATTATGCCTTGCAGATCCTAAAAAGGGACCCCCGCTTTGCCAAAATGATGAACGATGACGACTACTGGTTGGCCAGCATCCTGGATCCACGCTATAAAGGCAAATTACAAAACATCATGCCACACGAGAACCTTGACCTAATATTGGCTAATAAACAAGCAACCCTGGTAAACCGGTTGGTTGAGGCATTCCCAGCACACAGCAGCGGTGACGGTTCTCACACGAGCCGTACAGGCCGGGGGCAGCTTGGCAGAGGTGTTCGTGGTGCACACAGCAGAAGTGGCTTTGGAGACAGGGGTTTCATGACAATGTTGTGGACTGATTTTTCAAGTACCGCTCACACAACTGGTAATACTGCATCGATGGAAAGTGACAGGAGACAGCAGTTGTCAACTATGGTTACAAACTACTTTTCCTCCCATATCGATGTTCTCCCGCACAGGTCATTCCCCTTTGACTATTTGGCCTCTAAACTGGACACCTGGCCTGAATTGGCACAATATGCCTTACAGGAGCTCGCTTGCCCAGCTGCAAGTGTGCTATCGGAAAGAGTCTTCAGTGCAGCTGGATCAATCCTGACAGAAAAAAGGACCCGTCTGTCAACCCAAAATGTGGATGATCTAACCTTCATTAAAATGAACCATGCATGGGTTTCCAAGGATTTTGTCCCACCTTCCCTTGATGACACATAGGTTGCCAGAATAATGGCTTGCTTTGGTCCTCCTCCTATTCCGCGAACTTGACCTATTTCGCCTTTTGCAGCAGCTTAATGTCCCACATCGACATATGCCACTTTGTAAACCGCCCTAACTGGGCTGCCCCCCCCATGGCTGGGGTCACCACCTAGCGCACAAAACCGTGCGAGTGCCGTTGCCCTGGACAGGTGGCTAGGCCGACTCTTGGGTGCGGGCACTGGCACAGGGTCCCTCATAGTGCAATCAAGTGTCTCTGACGGTGGTGATGCACACCCGCCATCAGACATACCGCCGTACTATGAGGGGCCCAGTGCCAGTACCGACGCCCACGAGTGTGCCCCCCTTGTTTGGGCAGGGCCCCAGCATTTGCAATGTTTACCTCTCCCTGCTCCTCCGCTGTGTAGTCTGGGCTGTCAAATCCTTCACTGGGAGTGCCACTACAAATTGATTGAACTGAAAGATGATGGTTAAGATGTAGCTATGCCCTGTCCTGCTGGCCGGGCTCTAGCTCTAGATGATCAATGGCTTCCATTTCTTATGGACGTCGACTCACAATGACATGCAGTTGTGGTTTATCATCAGCTTTCACAGTTTTCCTACTCACAAACGTGTGACATTCCGGCGCACATTTTAAAATGTGCCCTTTCATGCCAATCAAATAGAATCGCCTACGGCCTGTGGCTTCTGTCTTTTGCACTCCAAAGTTACGTGACAGATCATGATAGCCAGTGAGCACCATGTTTACAACGCTCCCTGTGATAAAAATTTGATTGAGATGAGTAACAGTGATGGAATCAACGGAAGTGCGATACAGCAAGACTTTATTCACCAAAAATGTTTTCACTGTCTCAACACACAAATTAATTGAGGGTCAGCATCGCCTATGAGAATTGTGACGGAAGTTTTTCCCGTGAATAGTAATTCCTAGATTTCTGCAATCACTAGCCTTTATGTCAGTAATTGTATGCATCTCATTTCCTATTGCGGAGAAGCTGGACTGTATTACTGAGACAGAAATATATATGAAGATTTAAAAATAACACCAAAAGTATATAGTTGTGTACGCCTTTCCTTTTTTCCACTTTTTAGATTGCGGTGTAATCCATACTGAGAACACGGAGATTTTACATGTTTAAACTATGCTATATATACCTGCTATCCAGTGATAAAGTACCCTTTCTCAACTTTGTACAATCTGGTCAAATCCATACTGGGCCTGAGAACATCTGAGTCTGCCTCCTGATCTTTAGACATATATTTTTAATGTGTAAACTAGGCTACATATATACGTGTTATTCGGTGAAACTGTACCCTTTATCAACTTTCTACAATGTTGTTGAATCCATACTGGGCCTGAGAACGGCTGCCGAGCTGTTAAGCAAGCTACAGCACCTGTGGTTTGGACACGTAATTTTTTCAGGAATGACGGTTAGGCCTAACTCCGGAATTGCGGTTGACCTGAACTTACTGGGAAATCATCGTTCGTTCGCGGGGAATAATCTGAATCCCAGATCCCCATCACTAACAGAGTTCAGCAGGTTATCTGCACCTGTAAGCGACAAAAGCTGGTCCTTTCAGTGTTACGTGCATGCAGCCCTGGACATGTACGGGAATGCTAGACCTGTTATTGCTCGATCTCACGAGCCAGAGCCTCGCTTACCACTCCTGGTGGTGGCCTTTTGGACATTCCTTTAAGGTTCAGCTTTGCAATCATACTGCCCCCGGAAACCAAAAACTTTGCCTTCATGGACGCTGTTTGGAGGTTCGTGGGATTAACGCCGCCCGATCAGCAGTCGGCATATGGGTCGCCCTCCCAGGGCTGTGGGGTACTCAGTACCGGGCCGGTGTCAGTGGGATGTGTCACAGCAGCGGTGACCCAGACGGTGGCCCTGGGCGCCCATGTAAATGGTGTGGTATAATGGTGAAGAGTTTATATAGATAGTTTGACGCCACCTGTGGTGTTCGGCAACATAGATGTTAGGCCGACGCTGCATGCAGATCCTCTGGGACTGATGGTGTTGTGCAGCAAAGATGGTGAAGCTCCCCACACGTGGAGCTGGAGTCCCAGGGAAGTGTAGATGTAGTGATGGGGGAAAGGCACAGGCGGTGTAGGTGCTGGTACCCAGATGTAGCGGTGCTGGAATAACTGTAGGACACCAGAGCGTGCAGTTCCAAAGCTTTACTCACAGTCTGCAGGTTACACAGATGCCTGCCTCCGTGCTGTGTCCTCCAGGTCAGGACCTCAGCCAACCTCCGGGACCAAAATGGAAAGCTCCCTTCCAACACTCCGCCAACATGTACCTTCCTGAACGTCTCCTTTCTAGCGCTCGTGGGGGAAGCACTCACAGGACCGTGGTTCACTGAAGCGCCTCCTGTCTAACAGATGTTCCTCAGACTTTACTTGTATGGCAGACAGCTGTAGCCTTTTCCTTCTGGCTCCCACACGTCGATGCTGGGGCCTCCGAGCCTTAGTTGGGTAGAGAGCATTTATAGCTGCTACTTCCCCCGGTTTCTGCTGCAGGAACGTCAGTGTCCCTACAAACTCGGAGACCGGAATCGGGACCATGTGCTCCAGCTAGGAGTGAGCCTTAACTCTGCTCATCCTCCAGCTCCCCTTCTCACGTCCACACACAGAGAGCAGCTCCTCAGCAGTCAGGTTCAGAGGTCTCCCTGCTAGCCTGGAGAGGGAAATGTGTTGGGTGTTGGTTTCACTGCTTGAGAGATCCTTCGTTGCTCCCAAGCTTGACAACACACTCCCTAGGAGGAAGGTAATGCCACAGTGGTGACCGTACTCTTGGGGACGCCACAAGTGCACTGAGGCCCAGCCACTGCTGGATGATGCTGCTGGTACATTGACCCAGACCACTACATTTCCCTCGCACTCTACACTGCCAGAATCTGACCCAGAGGAAACTCAGGTTCCCCTTCCCACATACTATACCACCTTACGCGGTTACAAAGAGGAAGGTGCAGATGAAAGTGCAGGTTCCTTGAGCAGGTGGGGGTGGCATACTCATGGGCGATGGCACTGGCACAGGGCACTGCACAGTACGCAAAAGTGTCTCTGCCGGTGGGAGGGTCTAAACAGCCAAGTGCAGTGAGATGGAAGATGGGGATGACAAGGAGTTCAGAGTAGTGCTGGGATTCCCTAGCAAGGAGACTTATGTAATTGTTTTCAAGGTTGGGACAGCAATTTTTGGGGAGCACTATACTCTGGTGAATGATATATGGGGCCCACCATACACTGGAGCATTCCAAAGGTGGACATCAGACACTGGAGCAGCATTTACAGGGCCCATTATACACTAGAGCAGTAGAAATGGGCCCCAAATATATATATATATATGGAGCATTATTTGGGCCCATAAGACAGTGGAGCTTCATCCATTGGGACCAACATATACTATAGCATTATGTGGAGCTCATTATATACAGTTCTAAACATTATATGGGATCAATGATTCCATATGGAGAAATATATGGGCCTCATTACTCTGTATAGCGCACTAAGCGCTGGCCATAATACTGTATGGAGTTATATACTGTCCGTTTTTGGAGGTATTGGAGAATTTAAAATGGATATCAGTCATGAGATGTAAGAAGTGAAGTATTTTTCATTGTACTATACTGCTATTTCTCTGCCGTATCGTAGCATCATGAGTTGTGGTATGTGTTAAAGGGGCGCTCTTTGGCCCTGGGCCCACGAAAACCTGGAGCCAGCCCTACCCCCCCACAACTGTAGCCAATTAACCCCCATTTTTCAGTACGTAACTAGTATTATGAAGTAAATTAAGGTTGACAAGCTTAAGTAATAAGAATTGATGCTTTTGGCATTCAAATGGGCACTGTAGGTGTGTTTCCTGTCCTCCTCTCACTGCCGACTTTAATTCCCCATTGGCTTACATTGGGTTTCGTGTTTCCCTATAGTCGGCCGGTTTTGCTCGACCAGACTTTTGGAAAAGTCGGGTTTCATGAAACGAAACTCGACCCTAAAAAACCAAAAGTCGCTCAACTCTACTCAACACTAGCAACACATTATTTACTTTTTGAAAATGTCTTTTTGTTTACTGTATATGCCTTGTCTTAATTGACACCTATTAGATAACAAAATATCATTGTAAATGTGGTAGGCACCAACTTAATACCAGAGGAAAGCTTACATAACACAATAAAAAGAAATGACAAAAAAAGACCTGAAATAGCACAACAAAACACCTTTTAAGTAGATCTTAACATTAATTAAATACTTATTAAAGCTTTTCTTTGTTAATGATGTGTCTATAAAGTGTTTCTTTACTATTCTGCATACAATTCAACACTTGTATATGAACATCTACTTTTCTTTTTTCTTTTTATATAGCGCTAACATATTCCGCAGCGCTTTACAGTTTGAACACATTATCATCAATGTCCCCAATGGGGCTCACAATCAAAATTCCCCATCAGTATGTCTTTTGAATGTGGGAGGAAACCAGAGTACTTTTGCCATAGCTCATAATAAAGCTCATTATAAAGCACCTAATATTTTACTATACTAATGCACCAGTAATTGTAATTGTGAGCTATCAAGTTTAGTAGCTCAAGCGCTCACATGCAACCTAATTGATTGGTTTTGAGATGAGAGTGGACCCTGTTTCTTACTGAGCCCATGTGTATCTGCACCAATGACGTGACCACACCTGTTCTGATATATAAACAATTTATTTGTGGAAATTCAAATGCCTGCCACTTATTATAAGCTCTTTCTTTATTGCTGTCTTCAGAATTCCAGATCTAGTGCATCTTACAAATCTATGTTTATCTAGGCACAGTTTGAAACTGTAAGTAAATGAGACCTATGTTTTTACTTTTTATTTCAGGTAGATGAATATTTTATCTGGGAGATAATGCAATTTATACTGCAATTAAAAGAAAGTGCTTAATAGCCTTTCCAAGCTGTTGGATGTGGTTAATTTAAAGGGAAAATTTCAAATAAAAAAGGATATTGACCTGCAAATATGGGGTTAATCTGCAGGTTAAAAGCATCTTCCTGGCACTGGCACTTAGATCCCCATTGCCTGGAGAAAATTAACTATATTCATATTAATAGTTTTGGGCTTTCAGTCTTAGGGGTGGGCCTCAGTATCGGTCCAGCACTGCGGCAATGACTGAGCAGTGACTGAAGTCATGCTGGACCACCAGTACACCTGAAAGAATGCGGGCAGCCAAGAGGAATGAAGTTAATTTTATCCCAGCAGCAAGGCTCTTCAGAACACTATAAACCTGCAGGTTTACCCCACTATCTGCTGGCAAATAGCATTTTTTATATGAGTGGTTCCCTATAAAGAAAAAATGGCCCCAACTAGACACTTAATAAAAATTAGAGATGCATTTTCTAAAACTCTTTCAAGATGAAAATCCATTACGAAGTGTGGAAAAAAATTGCTTTGTCTCCATCAGGTGTGTGCAAAATTTGGTGTATGTATAAGCAAAATGGAACACTTCTAAGACTACCTCCCCACAATCAGGAATAGCAACGTTTTGGACACAGCGTATTTTTGCTGCATCCAAAATGCTGCATTCTAATTGCTGCACTTGTTTGTGGATTCACTGCATGTAATGACATTCAATTAGTCAAAATCTGCAGTGGATACTAGCGTCTCTGCTACAGAAATTGACATGCTGTGGCTCGGAACAAAAAAATCAAAGCAACATGCCTTGAAAGTTGAAAATGCTTAAAATAAATAAAATATATTTGTGACATGACTGCAGGATAAGATTTAGATACAGACTGTTAGGGGCGGCGGAACGCACTAAATATTAATTAATCGAAAGTATGTTCACTGCCCAGGGTCCACCGTGCAGTAGGTGTTAAAACCGCTGCTAGACAATGGCAGACGCGCTATATGGTGGTATAGCACACACGGGTTATACATCACCCAATGTGTGCTGGGCGTACTCTGTTGATTCACAGAGTCGCCTAAGGCATGAACATGAATGCCAAGCCTGTTGACCTCACATGACTCGGCGAAGTGCATGCATGGTATGTGGTCACAGGACTAAGCCCAGGACTCAGGGCGATGTCTGTCTAGACCTACCGTGCAAGTGGCGTCGCTACCGCGGACACCAACTAGTACTGCTACAGCAGCGTGGCGACTGACCAAGCCGCAATGCGACAGTGCCCAAGAGGGCCGCACTGTCGGACACTAGCACTGTGGAGGATGTGCCGTGTGGCCAGTAACTTGCCACTGACTGGTGCTGACTCTACAACTAGATCCCTAAATGCACTCATAATATCAGAGGGAGGGGAATCTTAATGAGTCATTTGCAGTCCGTACATCCATCACCATTCACACAGTAGCAATTAGAGTCTATACTAGCGCATGAATAAAAAATTTTAGCCACGCACAATCCTGCATCCCACGATGGCATTGACCTCAAACTCATCCGAGGACAGGTCTGATGTCCCGGCAGATGACTCGGAAAACCGAGCCATGTGAACAGGCTTGAGACATGTGACATGGGACATGTGGAAGACGTCAGAGATGGCCAAGTGTGGTGGAAGAGCCAGACGATAGACCACTGAGCTGATGCGCTCGAGGACTTTGAAGGGACCGATGTATCGCGGAGCAAACTTGGAGGACTCGGCCCGCAGCTTGATATTTTGGCCATGCGGGCCTTTTATAGCCGTGCGCTTCCGGGACCTTCCAGGTCTTTGAGATGGACCAATCAGATCAGGAGAAGGACCTGAGCATGTGACTCCCAATCTCCAATGGGAGATCGTCTCGTGAGCATGCCCAGTAGCGCGACGAGAGGACTTAGCCTCTGGAGTGACTTGCTGCAGAACAGTCTGTGCTGCTATTGCTGACCCAGAGGTGGCAGCAACAACCAGTCCTACAGAGCTGGTCTGAGCAGAGCATCTGGGACGCTGAGATTGCTGTGCAGGCTCCTGAGTGGTCGGTGGAGAATGGGAGACCACTGGATGAAAGGCTCTGGATTCCTGCTGTGCAGCTGCAGGAACCCAGCGCTTAACACAGACAAAACCAATCACTAACACCAACATATTAGAAAACAGTTATTTTCTGAAATAATAAAGTCATTCCTATGATAGTAAATTAAATGATATGAAATTATATGAAAAAATGACAATATATTTTTTTCCCATAATACAAAGGAAATGTGTCATTTTTAGAGACCATTTCATGTTTACCTTGCTTAACTGCTCAAAATAACAGAAATTTTGACCAAGGGTGCCCAAACTTTTAAATGCCACTGTATATATAATGAGTTACACGTGTAATATACTAAGTAGTCATAAGGCAAGAGACCAGACTCTCAATGTTAGGGCTCATACTCACTTGCGAGAGACTCGCATGATTCTTGTGCGAGTCTCTCGCATGAAAACCGGGCACAGCTGCCAGCACTGGGACTGGAGAGTGCGGCTGCATAGAAATACATGTAGCCTCACGCTCCAGTCCGAGTGCCAGGATTTCATACGAGAGATTTGCACAAGAATTGTGCGAGTATCTCGCAAGTGAGTTTGAGCCCTAAGAGTGACGGCATATAAATTAAAAGGGAGAACTCGCATATATCAAATAATCAGCAGCTGCTTATCTAGACATTGTTCGAGGAATTGCGGTCATGTGACCGCTGATTGTAAAATATTTAAGGACCTGCGGTCTACTATTATGCACTACTCCCTTGAAGAAGCAACACCACAAGCACATGAAACGAGTGTTGATGGTCTTTCCATATCTTGCAACCTGATTAGGTGTACTTTATGATGGTTAAGATGGGCATCTCAATCTTGCATGTATGAATTGTGGCATTTTGGGGAAACATTTCCTATGATCACAATGCAAGAAAGCAGACGGCACCGCTGTTACCGTGCTAAGGTCCGTGGCTGGCAGCAGGCGGAGAGCTCACGTCCAGGACTCCCAGGTGCTTGACCTCGTAGCAAGACGATTGTAGTTTCCAAGAGAAAAAGGTCGCACTCTGCGGGATAATGATGAATGTTTATTGACACTGAATTACATGTCACGTCGGAGATGTGAAGGAGAGTGTGTCAAATGGCTGACTACGGCCGTTTCACGCTACTCGAGCGCTTCCACGGGTCCTCGAGTAGCGCTCGAGTAGCGTGAAACGGCCGTAGTCAGCCATTTGACACACTCTCCTTCACATCTCCGACGTGACATATAATTCAGTGTCAATAAACGTTCATCATTATCCCGCAGAGTGCGACCTTTTTCTCTTGGAAACTATTTCCTATGATCATAATGGTGATTATTTGATATACGGGTGTACTCCCTTTAATTTGTTTGTGTCACTTCTATATTGAGAGCCTGGTCTCTTTTGAAATGATGACTTAGTATATTACATGTGGGACTCATTATATATATCCGTTTCGCCTTATAGCCTTGTTATCAGAAAGCCAGTGTGCTGCTCTATGTTATCCTACATACTTCTTATTTCTGAGTGTTAACTTTGTATGTACATCAATAAAATATCTACTGTGTTTAGTTATTAAACTCCTTGTTATTTTTCTTTTTGGATTTATTACCATGTGAGCAGGATATTTATGGTATACCATTTACAGGCAAATATAGTTCCCATTGGAAATTTCCATCAGGTGCCCCGTTCTTACAAACATGTTATTAGATTTTGTTAGCTGTTTTGTCTTTCTCAGCATACTACCCATTACGTGTTACAGAACCACTCAGCACCCAGAATATGTTGTGCAGTTATATGTATGTATAATAGGTTCCATGTGAGATGCATGTCCCTAATGCATCAGTTCACAGGCTGCGCCCCTGGGCAGAGGGGACACGATATTCTCCTTTTGTCCGCCCTCCCCCCACCTTTGTAATTCCCACAGTAAACATCGGCAGGCTCCGGCCACCTGCGGCGTTTGTAATGTATGTCTGGCCTGCCGCTTTTCTATTGGCCGGCCCTCTGTATCTGTGTGATATATTCTGTGTCCTGTGAGTAAAGTGTTGTCAGACTGAAAATACGTGGAGAAGCAGTGATCTTTTATATGCGCCCATGTAACCAAGGAATTCCAGCCAGCGTCATTCATTCAGACTCCAGCCAACGCAAAGTGGACCTCCGAAAACACGGGGTGGTACTGAAAGAGGTACCCCAGCTTGGTAGACCCCGTTACACTACCCATAACACAGTTTTCTCAAAACATTGCATATGAGAAGGGAAAAAATAACCCAAATATGAAACCTTAAGAAAAATATTAAACAAAATATAACACTAAGAGACTAGTCAATACTAAAAAAATATAGAATATAGAAGAATATATTAACACTCCTATATCAACACTGGGGCCTCTGTTGTGAATTCTCTTACTTCTGAGTCGGTGCTCCCTCTGCTGGTTACTGTGGGTAGTGGAGCTGGCCGGATTGACAGAGGTCTGCCACCCGACGATGATGATTGGAAATCTGGGGTTACTGATTGGGAGTATTTAAGTGAGCAGGCTTCCCTCAATTGTTGCTGGTGATTAGTTCTTCCTGTGTAACTTGAGGTCTGCTGTCTCCTGCCTGATCCTGCATTTTTCAGCTTAGTTGTTCATTTGTTAATCCTTTGCTTCTGATCTGGTTTTGCCTCTTTCTGCTTTGCTGTGCGAGTTCAGTGTGCTCCTTGCTGGGGCTGTGCTGGACCCCGCTCCATATGTTACACCCTGTTATATTAGTCTCTTTTGCTTTGCTGCCAGTTTACACCAGAATGCTGGTATAGTGGGGGAGAGGTTGTGAGACCTCAGTGTTTTTTGTACATCAGCCGTGTTGGATTTTTTAGGGTTTTTGCATGATTGCAGATAGTGTCTGTCCTTTCCTATCCTATCTAGACAGTCTGGGCCCCATCATTTGCTCAGTTTATTTTCTGCCTGTGTTTGTCCCTCATCTGGTCTCACCGACAATATATGTTTGGGGGCTATCTATTTCTTTGGGGTTCTACACTGGGGCAGTTTAGAGTTCACCTTTCTTGCTTTGGGCCTAGTTAGTTCTCCGGCTGTGTCGAGGGGTCTATGGCATCGTAGGTACGCTCCACGGCTACTGTTAGTTGTGTTGTTAGGATTAGGGGTCTGCAATTTGCTAAGTGACCAACCTTTCTGGTTTCCTGGTGGCCTAGCCTATTCCTGCCATCCTCCTCGGTGACCTGTTCATAACATTGCAAAGAGTGTTAAAACTCTTCTGGAGCAAACACTTATCAACACAATTGCACCAAACAGTAAGGATATAAATCTCAATTTATTATGGAAATAATTAGCACAGGACAAAGTTTCATTCTACGATAATTATCTGACAACTACTCTTCACTAACCGTTTTGAAGAATTATATTGTTTATCATTAGTGAAGTCAATGTCTTAAATAAATCTACTTGATCAGGAAAAAAGATATACTACTAATAAAAATCCTTTACATTGATTTATATGAGATATGTTCGACAATACTACAATATTCAGCTTTTGAGGGGGTTGCCCAACAATGAAATATTTTTTTTAGGAATGAATTGTTTTGTAATAGTAAAAAGAGACATATTCACCTTCCAGTGATCCAATTCTGGAGGTCTGCATAGGCCAAAAAGTCGATGCCTGCTCTGTGCTGAAGTCACAGGACCGCAGCAGTTTGAGATTGGCTGCAGCAGTAGAATGATTATCAAAGCAAATTACAGGATCTCCTGACTACTGCAGCCGATCACATGCTACATTGGTCCTGTGAATACCTATAATCAGAGGAGTACTTTCTAGTAAACAAACAATGTACCACCAAGTCTACTGAACTAATAAAAAACAAGGATCCTGAGGACACCCTGAGGAAGCATAAGCGAAACATGCATAGGAGGATGTGGCGTAGGATGCACAGCAATTATCTGGGCATGGGGACCTCATATTAGTACCTATCATGATTATTTTCATACAAATGTGTTGTAAATCTGTTTACACTTGTATGGTCTACATACATAAATATTTTATTGAACTGATTACACTTTTGTTTAATTTTGTACATGTTATTTATTGCACTCTATAGCATTCATCATTGTGCCTGCTTTATCCCATATGGTTTTTCTCCCATCATTTGCAGTGATAGTTTCTTAAGTATTATTTCAATATTTGCATTTCTTTGCTTATTATCATGTCCGGTATCTAATATATATTACATCACATACATGCAGTCTTCCTGCACCTCCAATGTTTTTAATTAGGCTTGTGTCTTGGTGTTGTTTTTAATGTTTGGTTACCTAGATATATTTATTAATTAATCAAATTAAATTTTGTTACCTTATATTTATTTCTTTGGGTCTTCACTGGCCTCTTTGGAGGTTCTATGATGGTCCTCTGACTTTTGAACAGTGTTGACATCACTTAAGTGTAAGTGTGATGATTCTGTTATTTTTGCTATATGATATAGAATAACAGATTTTTAAATACAAGTAAACTTTAATGAAGCTTATTGAAAGTATTTTTCTGGTTTGTATGTGTGTAGGGCCGCATCTTTAATGAGGCAATTTGAGCCATCAGCTCAGGTAGCATCAAGTCTCCGAAGAGAGGGGGCGGCAGCGCAGTGCCGCCCCCTGCAGGAGTGGCGGGCTGGGCCGGGTGGCAGGGATGCATTCTCCCCCTGGGTCGGTCCCCAGACGTCTGTTCAGGGCCGACAGAGGACTGGCACTGTACTTTTTATTGCGGCCGACGAAACTTCATTTTCAGCCGGGCTGGCAGACTCCTTTTTAATCGTGCATGAATGAAGCATCCACATGTATTTGCATTTTTGAGAAGCGAATACATTTGAATGCATGACATCCGGCACAGAGCAGAGGATCGCCGTTGTTGCTGCTCCACGGCCTAGCGTGCAGCAGAGTGATGAGGTCATCATGCCGTGACCTTGTCACACTGCTGCTGGTGACACAGAGCAGGGCAGAAGCGGCAGGGACAAGGCAGTCGGTGGGAAGAATGGTGAGCAATGAGGAGCAGGAGCTGAGCTGCTGAAGATTGGAGATCTGTCATTGGCTGTGCATAAGGTATGGGGCATGAATCCATGGTGTTAGTTCACAAAGGCAGCCGTACAGCATTGTGTGTATAAGTGTGGTGTGAGTGTGTGGGTGTGTATGTGTATGAGTGTGTGTATGAGTGTGTATGAGTGTGTGTAAGTGTGTAGGAGTGTGTGTGTATGAGTGTGTGTATGAGTGTGTGTGTAAGGGTGTATGAGTGTGTGTATGTGTATGAGTGTGTGTGTGCATGAGTGTGTGAGTGGGTGTGTGTGTTCAGATGGGCAGTGTGGAGGGAGGGCATTATAGAGACTAGGGGCAGTATGCGGGGGACATTATGGAAGCGAACATTATGGAGAGGGACGGTGTAGGCGAGATATTATGGGCTAGAGAGGTATGTTTTGGAGAGGGGTGGTGTATGGGGTATATTATTGGGAGAGTCAGCGAAGGGGATATTATTGAGAGGGGTGGTGTAGGCAGGATATTATGGAGAGGGACATTTATCATGGGGAGGGGTGGCGTGTGTGGGGGTATATTATGGGGAGGGGCAGTGTATGGGATATACTATGGTGAGGGGCGGTGTATGGGATATACTATGGGGAGGGTCAGTGAAGGGGATATTAGGGAGAGGAGTGGTGTAGGCAGGATATTATGGAGAGGGACTTTGATCATGGGGAGGGGTGGCATGTGTGGGGGTATATTATAGGGAGGGGCAGTGTAGGGGGTATATTATGGGGAGGGGCGGTGTATGGAATATACTAAGGCAAGGGTCAGTGAAGGGGATATTAGGCAGAGGAGTGGTGTGGGGAGTGTATTATGGAGAGGGGTGCAATGTGTGGGGAGTATCTTATGGAGAGGGGTGGTGTAGGGGGTATATTATGGGGAGGTGTGGTGTAGGGGTTATATTATGGTGAGGGACGGTGTAGGGGGTATATTATGGGGAGGGGTGCAGTGTGTGGGGAGTATCTTATGGAGAAGGGTGGTGTAGAGGATATATTATGGTGAGGGGCGGTGTAGTGGGTATATTATAGGGAGGTGTGGTGTAGGGGGTATATTATGGAGAAGGGTGGTGTGGGAGGGATATTATGGAGAGAGACAGTCTAGGGGGATTTTTTCTGTAGGAAGCACATTGATGGACAATTATTACAACATAGTAGATATTTATATTTTGTTGGCAGTATAATGATTTTACAACGGAGCAAAATACTCCTGGCCACGATGAGAGCCACGCACATTGTTTATAGAAGCTCGGCATCCATGCCGCAGCACGCGGCTCTCATCGTGGCCAGGAGTATTTTGCTCTGTTGTAAAGTCATAAGCACACAGCAAAAGGGCTAACCCTCCTGATGTACCCTACAATGATAGTGTAGGGCGAAACACATTGAGGCAACATTGCCGAGGTGTGAGAGCTTAATATCACGGCTTAACTTCTCAGGCACATTGTGGAAATATTAATCCCAATATGAGTACGGGGATGAGGCAAAATTGCCGGGATGTGGTAGAGCCTTAAGTTTATGGCTCAGCATACTGGCAGACTATATTTATGTTACTCCTATGTGAATAAGGGGATAGCATGTGCAAATGAGAGGTGAGCACTGTGCTCTGTCTGAGCTCTGTGACGTCTTAGCTCAGATGGCACAATTACATCACTACAGCGCATCCTTTGTGCCGAGCAGAGCAAAGGGTCAGAATACGCTGAGGAGACCAGAGCAGTGGGCTGCAGGGAGAAGTGAGTATTTGATGATTCTTTATGTATGGAGTATTATATAGGGCCCATTATACTGTATGAAGTAATATTTGGAGCCCCTGATAGTGTATGGAGTAAGATATGGGGCCATTATACTGTATGGAGCAATATATAGGGCCCATTATACTGTATGGACCTTTATGTGGGCCCATTATACTGTATGGAGGAATATGTGGTGCCCATAATACTGTATGGATGGTTATATGGTGCCCATAACACTGTATGGAGGACTATGTGGTGTCCATAATACTGTATGGAAGACTATGTGGTGCTCATAAATACTGTATGGAGGGTTATATGGTGCTCATAAATACTGTATGGAGGGTTATATGGTGCCCATAACACTGTATGGAGGACTATGTGGTGCCCATAACACTGTATGGAGGACTATGTGGTGCCCATAATACTGTATGGAGCACTGTGTGGTGCCCATAATACTGTATGGAGGACTATGTAGTTCCCATAATACTGTATGGAGCACTATGTGGTGCTAATAATACTATATGGAGGACTACATGGTGCCAATAATGCAGTATGGAGGACTATGTGGTGCCCATAATACTGTATGGAGGATTATGTGGTGCTCATAATACTGTATAGAGGACTACGTGGTGCCCATAATTCTGCATGGAGGGATATGTGGTGCCCATAATTCTGTATGGAGGACTACATGGTGCCCATAATTCTGCATGGAGGGATATGCGGTGCCCATAATTCTGTATGGAGGACTTTGCGGTGCCCATAATACTGTATGGAAGACTATGTGGTGCCCATAATACTGCATGGACGACTATGTGGTGCCTATAATACTGTATGGAGGGTTATATGGTGCTCATAAATACTGTATGGAAGGTTATATGGTGCTCATGAGTACTGTATGGAGGGTTATATGGTGCCCATAACACTGTATGGAGGACTGTTATGAATGGGTCACTGAGGAGGAAAACAAGACCAAGTCACAGAAAACCAGAGAGGTTGGTAACTACGCAGATTGCAGACCCCTGATCCTAACCACACAACTAACAGCAGCCGTGGAGCGTACCTACGATGATTCTAGATGCCTCGTCACAGCCGGAGGACTAAATAAGCCTAAAGCAAGAAAAGGGGAAATCTAAAACTGCCCCAGAGTAGACCCCAAAGGAATAGACAGCCCCCACACATGTATTGACGGTGAGACAAGATGAAAACACGAACACAGGTAGGAAAATAGGCTGAGCAAAGGATGGGGCCCACACTAGCTAGAAAAGACAGGAAAGGAAAGATACTGTCTGCAATCACGCCAAAAAACCCTGCAAAAATGTCCAACACTTCTGATAGCAAAAAATACCCTGAAGTCACTAGATTTCTCCCACTATATCAGCACTCTGGCATATTCTGAGAAAAGAGCAAAAAGAGGCCAATCCAATAAGGGACAAAAAGCAAACTGGCACATACAGTGACATAAGAGTGGAAATTCAGCACAGCCCCAGCAGGGACTGGCTGACCACACAAAAAACTGAATAGACCAAACCAAATAAACATGAACATTAGCAAAGACAACTTAGCTTGAGAAGGCAGGAACTGAGCTTGAAACTAAGACCTCAGGAGGCAGGAAAAAATCACCAGCATGGGAATAGGGAGTCGGCTGTCTTAAATTCAGTCTGAGACTCCAGATGTCCAATCCTCTTCCTCATTATCAGGTGGCAGGTCTCTGTTAATTAGATCAGCTTCACTACCTCCTGCCACCACCAGAGGGAGCCCAGAAAGAGAACTCACAACTCCTCTGTCAGCACAACCAGCTCCCTCACCAGAAACCAGAGGCAGACCAGAAAATGAGTTCACAACAGAGGACTATGTGGTGCCCATAACACTGTATGGAGGACTATGTGATGCCCATAATAATGTATGGAGCACTGTGTGGTGCCCATAATAC
This sequence comes from Dendrobates tinctorius, assembly GCF_039654945.1. Lineage (NCBI taxonomy): Eukaryota > Metazoa > Chordata > Amphibia > Anura > Dendrobatidae > Dendrobates > Dendrobates tinctorius. The sequence continues at coordinate 1,754,866 of NW_027361779.1, read as the reverse complement.
TGTATGGAGGATCATGTAGTGCCCATAATACTGTAAGGAGCACTATGTGGTGCTAAGAATACTATATGGAGGACTACGTTGTGCCAATAATACTGTATGGAGGACTACATGGTGCCAATAATGCAGTATGGAGGACTATGTGGTGCCCATAATACTGTATGGAGGATTATGTGGTGCTTATAATACTGTAGAGAGGACTACGTGGTGCCCATAATTCTGCATGGAGGGATATATGTTGCCCATAATTCTGCATGGAGGGATATATGGTGCCCATAATTCTGTATGGAGGACTACATGGTGCCCATAATTCTGCATGGAGGGATATGCGGTGCCCATAACACTGTATGGAGGACTCTGCGGTGTCCATAATTCTGTATGGAGGACTACGTGGTGTCCCATAATTCTGTATGGAGAAATATGTGGTGCCCATAATTTTGTATGGAAAGATACGTGGTGTCCATAATTCTGTATGGAGGACTATGCGATGGCCATAATTCTGTATGGAGGACTATGCAGTGCCCATAGTTCTCTATGGAGGACTATGCGGTGCCCATAATTCTGTATGGAGGACTATGCGGTGCCCATAACACTGTATGTAGGGCTATGTGGTGTACTGTATGCTGTGCCAGGCCTGCCATTGCCATTAATGATCCCTCTTCTGGATTCTTCTGTGTGGTTCTTGTATGTGCGGTGATGGCGCTGACATCCTTGTGTTCAGACATCTTTTCTCTATTTCTCTAAATTAAAATGTCCACTATTGTACAAATTTTTACAGGATAGACATAAATCTGTATGAACCAGATTAATTTCTACCGATTTTAAAAATTTACTATGGTGGGGCGCCGTTGTGCAGTTCGCCTCAGGCGGCAGAGAGGCTAGGTTCACTCCTGTATGTGTGAGATGATAATAATAAATAATAATCTTTATATAGCGCTAACATATTCCGCAGCGCTTTACAGTTTGCACACATTTTCATCACTGTCCCCGATGGGGGCTCACAATCTAAATTCCCTATCAGTATGTCTTTGGAGTGTGGGAGGAAACCCACGCAAACACGGGGAGAACATACAAACTCCTTGCAGATGTTGTCTTTGGTGGGATTTGAACCCAGGACCCCAGCGCTGCAAGGCTGCAGTGCTAACCACTGCGCCACCGTGCTGCCCAGATGATCTTATCAATTCTACAGTGTAGCATGTCATGTTTGCAAATTCACTGAAGTGCACAATTTATCCTTGTACTTAGATTGCATAGAAGTAGTTAAACAGTAGAATTGCAATTCAATATTTTTACATTCAAACCTCATAGATTTTAAGAGTGGTACCTGACTTATAATTTATGTAACCACAGAGCTAAAGGTGTCATGTTAATGCCATCTTACACAAGCTATTCTTGAAGTGCAGACAGCAAAAGAACTTAGCTGAAGCTGCAAGTATTTCACTTCTGACCTTTAACAGCAGTCACACATAATGATTTTCTGCCAGAGAAGTAGACATAGGATTCCAAAATGGCTAGATAGGGTATAATAGAACAAGTAAAATAAATTTAACAGGAGTCTGCTTATAAATTTTCAAACTGCAAGAGATAGTTAAAACTTGCATAACATGCACCAATTTTAGCATCATGGCAAACTTTCTGCTGTAAATCATTTTATTTTTTCTCAATTTCATTTTATCTGTACATTAAACAGTATTCTAAATTTCTCAATTAATAGATTTTGTATAAAATGTTTGCCATTCTTTTAGGTATGTTTAATTAAGTGAATGTCGCTATTTATTTTTAATCAAAATATTTTTTTAAAAAAATTGGCAGTTCATATAAATTATATTAGTGACTGATGCCCAAAGAGAAATTGAAAAAGAAACCTCTAGACTAGTTTTTCTTAATGTTCCCAAGCCAAATTAAGAACTACACTATCAGGCCATGTGCATACGATGCAGATATCCAGCTGATCCGCAGCAGATTTTACCGCACAGAAACGCTGCATATCCGCATTGTGATGTACAGTAGCATGTTAATCAATAGAAAAAAAAAATGCTGTGCAGACGCTGCAGATTTTTCCGCGCGGTTTTCTTGTGGTTCAAAATATGCAGCAAGTCACTTCTTTTGTGGGGTTTTCCACCTGCTCCATTCTCCAAATCCACAGGGGGAAATCCGCAGGGGAAACCACACATAAACCGCAAGAAAACCGCCAGAAAAAAGGAAGAAATCCGCAGGAAAAATGCAGGTCATTTGACCTGCGGATTTCTTCAATTCTGCACCGAAAAATCCACAGGGCTGAAAAGTACGTCTGCACTTAGCCTCAAAATCGGAGCATAGGCACAAAGTGAGTACCTCCCGATGTACACATACAACAGGTTTTGTACCTGACCTTAGAACTATAGTGCATCTTACAATACCAATGATTAAAGTGGTTGTCTTATCATGACAACCTCCTTTTAGATGGTTCCATGTGCAACTGATCTCCATGGATCCATCTTCAAAAACACAATCAGCTGTAGTATGTGGATTTGATGAGTTGAAGTAGGAGATGTTCTTTGTTATTGACTCTGTTATATGCTCTGGATGATAAAAATGGCGTCCGTAAACATAGGGACCCCTCTATGATGTCTATATAATCTTAAACGGGATTATTTTCATTTGACAATAGTAAGTGATGTTTACAATATATGTGACAGAAAAAGAACAACTGATTGTTCGAAACGCGTTGCCACTCAGGACTGGTGTGGCTTGTCCGTTAATCTCTGTTTTTATGTCCTAATATATTTTTGTACAAGCTGGAAGCTGGATCATATTGCTTTTTTGGATCCTTATGTGACAGATTATTTGCAGACATTTCTGGTATTTCTCCATTCCTCTAAATTTAGGCTGTAGAAATCCATGTACTTGTTCCCGAACAACTCCATTCAGAATAAGAACTAGTTTTCAGTTGCAGAAATTTTTTTGACTATAACTGTAGACATGTGATGATTCTGATCTAAGTGATAAGCACGGTAATTGAAAACAAATAATACAATGCAGAAACATTTTTTTGTTCTTCCAAGTTTATAGTGAACAAAAATGCATATTTTTATGGTAAGTTATGTCATTTATATAAGGCAGTATATACTGTATATATATGTAAATTTTGAGCATGGCAAGAAAACAAAAAGTAACTAATGTTCCATTTATTGCTGTATCTCTAAAACTATAAAATCAGAATGAGCTGTCTCATTTTTTTATTGTTCAACATCAATGAGTCGCAACTAATTTAATTAGTCTTTTATCCCAGACTCTTTAATGTCAAAGTGAAAACAAAACTCTACAAATTGATCTACATTCATTACAGTTATTAAGCACAAGATAAATGAATGCATAACAATTCCTCTCTTTTAGTAGATCTTTAGAGCAGGCCACTTTGACAGCAATTACAGCTTTACATCTACCTATGTTGATAGGTCTTCTCCAGCTTTAACAAGTTGAGCGAAGACTTTGAGTGATCAATAAGGTAAGTTTACATTGTTTTATTATTTGCAAGACTATGTGGCCTTTAGTAAGTAAAGATGAGAGAATTAATTCAAGTTGCATTGGATTGTACTCAAATTTTATTTTTTCACAAATGCAGATAATTCTTGCCATGCGCTTCCTAACGGATTCATCAAAGTGGTGGCCTCTGGTCGCCAGTTTTCTGATCTATGAAGGGCATCAAAAGGATAAAAAAATGGAAAAATCCTTCCACTGACCTTACCACTCACCTCTCTGGCCCTTGCTCTACCCATCACCACCTGTTTGATCCTTTGCCCTTTTTCTATTCTGCCCACTGGAATTACCAGGCCTGTCACATTGACCCTGGATTTCTGACTTACATGAGTCCTGGTAGCGTTCTCTGTTATGATTGGGTCACCGAGGAGGAGAGCAGGCCCAGGATAAGCCACAGAAAACCAGAGAGGTTGGTAACTAAGCGGATTGCAGACCCCTGATCCTATCCACACAACTAGCATTAGTCGTGGAGCGTACCTACGATGATCCTAGACGCCTCGGCACAGCTGGAGAGCTAACTAAGCCTAAGGCTATGTGCACACGGTGTGGATTCTGCTGCGGATTCGCAGTGTTTCTGCAGCTGCGGGTCCGCAGCAGATTTAGGTGCGTTGTACAGTACCATTGTTTTCAATGGTAAACTGGAAAACGCAGTGCACATGCTGCGGATTTTTTCATGCGGTTTTGCTGCGGTGTACAATCCGCAGCATGTCAATTCTTTAGTGCAGAAACGCTGCAGTTTCACACCTCATCCATTATGAGGTGTAAAACCGCAGGGCAAAACTGCAGGCAAAACCGCAGATAAACCGCAGGACTTTAGTCCTGCGGATTTATCTGCGTTTTTCACTACAAAACCGCAGAGCCAAAAAACTCCGTGTGCACACAGCCTAAAGCAAGAAAGGGGAAATCTAAACTGCCCCAGAGCAGACCCCAAAGGAATAGATAGCCCCCAAACATATATTGTCGGTGAGTCAAGATGAAAAGACAAACGCAGGCAGGAAACTAGATTGAGCAAATGATGGGGCCCACAATGACTAGACAGGACAGGAAAGGAAAGACACTGTCTGTAATCACGCAAAAAACCCTGCAAAAAGTCCAGCACGTCTGATGCACAAAAACACTGAAGTCGCACGAATTCGCCCCACTATATCAGCACTCTGGAATATTCTGAAAGCAGAGCAAAAAAGAGGCCAATCTAACAGGGAACAAAACAAACTGGTACAAGCAATAACATAAGGGTGGTGATTCAGCACAGCCCAGCGGGAGCTGGCTGACCCGCACAAAACAGAGATAGACAAAACCAGATCAAATGCAAACAGAATAGCAAATGAACCACATAGCTGAACATGCAGGGACAGAGCTGAGACATCAGACCTCAGGAGGCACAGGAAAAAAATCACCAGCAGGGATAGAGGGAGGCGGCTGTCTTAAATCCCAATCTGAAACCCCAGATCTCCAATCGTCATCCTCATTATCAGGTGGCAAGCCTCTGTCAATCAGATCAGCCCCATTACCTCCAGTAACCACCAGAGGGAGCCCAGAAAGGGAACTCGCAACCCCTCTGTCAATTTGACCAGCTCCACTACATTCAGTAATAACCAGAGGGAGGCCAGAAAGCGAATTCACAACAGTTCTCCACATGTGGGCAGAAAGTCGCAACATTATTATGTCAGAATGTGCAGTAAACTCTCCCTTCATGAAAGTCCCAGGCTAAGTGTGAGAGGTGCAGGGATACCAGTTAGAGCAGCGGGGGATTCAAAGTAGTGGAAAGGACCAGACAGGTGGCAGTGAATAGTGGAGGGGCCAGAGAGGTGGGGAGTCAGGTGAGTGCAAGAATTATTTTTATTTTTTTTACAAATCATATTTATTATGGTCTGGGATCTGGAAAGACATTTAATTTGTGGAGAATAACTCCACCATGAATTGTATTTTCTAAAATAATCCACTTGAAAATGTGAATTTTAATTTTGACTTATCCGTTCAACTCTAATTACATGGGATAAAGGCTATGATACAACCCTCCCATGAAGCTCAGTAAATATTGCACATACTGTAAAATTGTGCATCTCAATAATAATAATAACACTATGTCAATTAGTTATTATATAGCTTCAAGTTTCAAATGCAGTAGCATTCATATACTGTAGACCTATGCACAAATACGAGCTGTGCATGATCAAGCAAAAATATGTTTACAACTATTTGACACAGAAAAACACAAAAAGGGTTGTCTTCTTCCAGTAAAATCTTTCCCATAAGCTTTGTTAGTAGTAAAAAAAAATAAAATGTGCCTACTCAATATTTTTAAGTCTGTTGCTGACTTTCTGGCACTGCTCCTGAGGTTTGCTGTTTGCAGAATTGACATATTGAAGGCACAACTGTAGACAATAACTGAAGTTGACAGCTCTGATGTTTAAGATGACGCGAGCTGCGCAGAATTGCTAAGCTCATTGATTGCCTGCTGCACGATCAATATAAAGTCTGCACTGCAAATGAATGTGGGGCAGCGCTGGATTCAGGGGAGGCTCGTTAAAGAGTTTAGGTTTTCTTTAAGCCTAACAAAACTTATAGGAAGAACTTTTAGAAAGGGGACAATCCCTTTAAATTATGAATTCATTGTAAATTGGAAGTAAAATCTAATGACAATATTAACACCCATTTTCCTAAGCAAGATGTAGAAGTGGCTACAAAAATTTGTTTAAAAAACTAGAACAGCATTCTACAAAAGTCCAAACTAACAAATTAATGAAATAATAAATGAGTAAAGTGAAATATAATACTGTACGTTTCAATAGTATTTTATAATACCACATTAACCAAGGGTGGTTTGCACGTTAAAGACCTGACCAATTTTTATAATTCTGACCATTGTCCCTTATTAGGTAATAACTCTGGAATGCTTCCATGGATCCTGATGATCCTGACATTGTTTTCTCATGACATATTGTACTTCATGATAGTGGTAAAATTTCTTGGATATGACTTGCATTTGTTTGTGAAAGAAAAAGGAAATTTGGCAAAAAATTCACAATTTTCCAAATTTGAATTTTCATGACCTTACATCACAAAGATATGTCACACAAAATACTTAATAAATAACATTTCCCACATGTTTACTTTACATCAGCACAATTTTGGAACCAAATTTTTTTTTTTTTTTTAGGGTTAAAAGTTAAACAGTGATTTCTCATTTTTACAACACCATTTTTTTTAGGGACCACATCACATTTGAAGTCACTTTGAGGGGTCTATATGATAGAAAATACCCAAAAGTGACACCATTCTAAAAACTGCACCCCTGAAGGAGCTCAAAACCACATTCAAGAAGTTTATTAACCTTTTAGGTGCTTCACAGGAATTTTTGGAATGTTTTAAAAAAAAATTCACTTTTTTTCACAAAAAAATTAATTCGAGACCAATTTTTTTATTTTACCAAGGGTAGCAGGAGAAAGGTTGTTGTCCAATTTGTCCTGAGTATGCTGACACCCCATATGTGGGGGTAAACCACTGTTTGGGCACATGGCAGAGCTCAGGAGGGAAGGAGCGTCATTTGCCTTTTCAATGCAAAGTTAGCTGGAATTGAGATTGGATGCCATGTCGCGTTTGCAGAGCCCCTGATGTGCCTAAACAGTGGAAAACCCCCACAAGTGACACCATTTTGGAAGCTAGACTCACTAAGGAACTTATCTAGATGTGTGGTTAGAACTTTGAACCCACAAGTGCTTCACAGAAGTTTACAACGTACAGCCATAAAAATAAAAAATCATATATTTTTTACAAAAATGATCTTTTCGCCCCCAATTTTTTATTTTTACAAGGGTAACAGGAGAAAATGGACCACAAAAGTTGTCCAATTTGTCCTGAGAATGCCGATACCCAATACGTGGGGGTAAATCACTGTTTGGATGCACAGCAGAGCGCAGAAGGGAAGGAGCAGCGTATGACTTTTTCAACTTAGAATTGGCTTAAATTGAGATCGGATGCCATGTCGCGTTTGGAGAACCCCTGATGTGCCTAAACAGTGGAAAACCCCAAATCTAATTCCAACCCTAACCCCAACACACTCCTAACCCTAATCCCAACCCTAACCATAACTCTAACCACAAACCTAACCCTAACCACCCCTAATCCTAATCCCAAACCTAATCCCAACCCTAATCTGAACCCTAACCCTAACTTTAGTCCCAAACCTAACCATATCTTTAGTCCCAACCCTAACCCTATCTTTAGCCACAACCCTAACCCTAACTTTAGCCCTAACACTAACTTTAGCCCCAACCCTAAATCTAACCCTAACTTTAGCCCAACCCTAACCCAAACCCTAACTTTAGCCACAACCTTAATTTTAGCCACAGCCCTAACCCTAACTTTGACCCCAACCCCAAATCTAACTTTAGCTCTTACCCTAACTTTAGCTCTGACCCTAACCCTAACGGGAAAATGGAAATAAATACTTTTTTATTTTATTATTTTTCCCTAACTAAGTGGGTGATAAAGGAGGATTTAATTTACTATTTATAGCGGGTTTTCATAGCGGGATTTTATGTTTGGCATTTGTTACACGCTAAGAGAAGCTTTTTATTGAAAAAAATTGTTTTTGCATCACCACATTTTGAGAGCTTTAATTTTTCCATATTTTGTCCCACAGAGTCACGTGAGGTTTTGTTTTTTGTTGGAAAAGCTGGTGTTTTTATTGGTAACATTTTTAGGCACATCACATTTTTTGATCGCTTTTTATTATAATTTTTGTGAGACAGAATGAACAAAAACCAGCAATTCATGAATTTCTTTTGGAAGAGCGTTTATACCATTGTGCATGTGGTAAAATTGATAAAGCAGTTTTATTCTTCGGGTTAGTACTTTTACAGCGATATCTCATTTATATTTTTTTATGTTTTGTCGCTTTTATACAATAAAAACTATTTTATATAAATATTAAGTGTTTTGACATTGCTTTATTCTGAGAGCTGTAACTTTTTTATTTTTTCACAGATGACGCTGTTTGGCAGCTTGTTTTTTGCGGGACAAGATGACATTTTCAACAGTATCAGGTTTATTTATATCCGTATTTTTGATTGCGTGTTATTGCACATTTTGTTCGGCAGTATGATGATAAAGGATTGCTTTTTGCCTTGTTTTTTATTTTTTTACGGTGTTCACTGAAGGGGTTAACTAGTGGGACAGTTTTAAAGGGCGGGTCTTTATGGATGTGGCGATGCTAAATATGTGTACTTTTATTTTTTGATTAACATAAATAAATGTATTTATTGGGGAAATATGTTTTTTTTTATTCACGAATTTTTAAAAAATATTTTTACACAGTATATTTTTTTTTAACTTTTTTACATTGTCACAGGATGGGACATTACTATACAAAGTCAGATCACTGATCTGACACTTTGCACAGTACTATGTCAGATCAGCATTCTGACAAGCAGTGTAGGAGGCTTTCCAGTGCCTGCTCTCAGCAGGCACTGACAAGCCACCTCCCTGCAGGACTAGGAAGGAACCCGTGGCCATCTTGGATCCAGGGGCCTGCAAGGAGTAGGCCCTCTGTACAACGCGATCACATCGCATTCATCTGAGGGTCTTAGGGAAGTACACAGGGAGCCCCCTCCCTGTGTGATGCTTCTGTATGCCACCAGAACACTGTGATCATGTTTATCACAGTGTTTTGGGGGTTAAAGTGCCAGGAGCGGTCCGTGACCACTCCTGGCACTTAGTGCCGGGTGTCGGCTGTGAGAATCAGTTCACACCCGTCCGCAATCGGCCGCGCACCCCATCGCGATGATGTACTATCCCATCCATGGTCAGAATGTCACTGATTTCATGGACGGGATAATACGTCTAATGTCAGAAAGGGGTTGAATACTAAATTGTATATTTGGGCATTAAAATAACTCAAGCCAAGCAAGAAAATAAATACAAAATAAAGATTATTGGCATCTGCAGATTATGATTATAATAGAGGAAATATTAAACCTCATAAAAACACAAAGTATTACGGTTATGATTTGAGATTACTTGTACTTTGTTGTTTACTGTTTGCAAATTCTGGTCTGATAGCTAACTTGTCAAACTGTGTCTTAAATGTGAGGGTTTTACTTTTAGAACTTCCACTTATTAGCAGACTCTTTCTTCCCTGTTTGTCGTTTTAAAGAAGTAGAGTCTTGCCTGTTGTAAGCTATCTACTTCGTAGATTTTGAGTGTTACAAAAATGGCTGAACGTTTCACATCTCCAATATAGTAAAATGGAAAAAGCTTAAAAGATATAGTGATCTCTTTTTGTCCTTTGGATGGATAGCTTATTTGTGATATATCTTGTGGAAAAACCACGTGTTTCAGAAAGGGATGCTTATTTAACCCCTTCAACCCCTGGACGATTTTCTATTTTTCCGTCTTTGTTTTTTACTACCCTTCCTCCAAGAGCTTGAGGGAAGGTTATTTGCTGAACTAGTTGTTCTTTTTGAAAAACATCATTTATTTTATCATGTCATGCAGTAGAAAGCAGGAAAAAAATTGAAGTGAGTTAAAATCACAAAAATGTCCCCAATTATTTGAGTTTTTTATTTAAAATGTTGCTCTACTGTAAAATTGACCTGACAATATGATTCATACAAAAGAAACAGCACAATAGGTAGGGCTCTTCATAATTTATCCAATAATATTTCATCCAGCATATTTACAAATACTTATTAATAACTTAGCAATATATTGACCGCCCTGAATAAGTCACCCAGACCCTTCATGACCAGAGGTATTTTCATTTTGGCTTTTTGCTCCCCTTCTTCCCAGAGCCATAATTTTATTTTTCAATCAATATGGCTATGTTAAGGCTTGTTTTTTGTAGGATGAGTTGTACTTTTGAACGACACAATTGGTTTTAACATGTATTGTACTGGAAAATGGGGAGAAAAAATTCCAAGTGCGGTGAAAGTGCAAAAAAAGTGCAATCCCACAGATGTTTTTGTTTTGCTTTTTTGCTAGGTTCCCTAAATGGTAAAATGAACCTGTCATTATGATTCTACAGGTCATTACAATTTCATAGACACCAAACATGTCCAGGTTCTTTTACATCTAAGTGGTGTAAAAAATTCCAGGCTTTGTAAAAAGAAATTGCGCCATTTTTCATGATCTCAGGTTGGGTGAGGGATTATTTTATGTGTGCCGAATTGACATTTTTAATTATAACATTTTGATGTAGATACTATCTCTTGATTGCCCGTTATTGCATTTTAATGCAATGTCGCTGCGACCAAAAAAAACTTAATTCAGGTTTTTTTACTTTTTCTCGCTACACCGTTTAGCGATCAGGTTAATCTCTTTTATGAATAGATTGGGCGATTCTGAAAGCGGCGATACCAAATATGTGTATGTTTGCTTTTTTTATTGTTTTATTTGGAATGGGACAAAAGGGGAGGTGATTTGAACTTTAATTTTTTTTATTTTTTTAGATTTTTAATAACATTTTTTTTTACTTTCGGCATGCTTCAATATTCTCCATGGGAGACTAGAAGCTACCATAACTCGATCGACTCTGCTACATACAGGCATTGATCAGGTCACCTGTCTGCAGCAGAATTACTTACTCATAGCAAGCCGGCATTGACAACTATAGAGGTCTCTCGGAGACCACTGGTTGTCATGCCAATCCATTGGTGACCCGCGATCACATGACGGGATTCACCAATAGGCGAATCTCCGGCTCACTTGCCGGATGCACAAGTTAAATGCCGCTGTCAGTGGCATTTAACAAGTCAATAGCAGTGGGTGGATTGCGATTCCACCCGTGACTGTTCCGGGCACATGTCAGCTGTTCAAAACATCTGACATCTGCTGGGAAAGATGTGGGCTTAGCACAGGATTCCACATCAAAGGGAGGGAGTCTGACGTAGGCATACTATTATGAATGATGTTGGAAAAGTGTTAACAAGCACTCCTACTCAGCACTCACTACCTGTATTAATTGCACTGATTTTAACTGGTTACCTTTATAAAGTACACCAGTCCACACTAGAGTTGAACAAAACGGGTTGGTCAATTTAAAAAATCGCCGACTTTCGCCAAAGTCGGGTTTCACACCCAAGGGGTGTGCTTAAAGAACACTGTTGTAAAGTGTGTAAATGCTTGAAGGACCTGTGATGAGGTCAGAGTCATGTGACCCGCTGGGCGTGGCTGTGAACCATATAATGTGGCCAGGGTAGGTCACATGGGGTGAGCGCATGGATCTGATTTGGCCATGTGGAAGGTCACGGCAGGCCTCTGTGGAGGAAGGTGTGCTACCTTCCTGAAGACCACGTGCTGAGGCTGCTGACCCGGTGAGGCCTGTGGGTATTGGCTGTATGTGAGGACGGATAAGCCTCCTGTGTTTGCTGAGGCTCCAGGACTGAGCCTGAAATCATGGACACTTATGCTTGCTTTCGCCTGAGCTAAAGGCTATTCCTTGTTTTATGTGCTGCTTTATGGGTTATGAAGCAATAAACCCTGTGAACTTTTAAAAGGAATGTGCCTCCTGATTGACTCCCGTGGCTCCTGAGCGAGTTGAATCCCCACAAGCTTTAGACTTCTGATACAGTTTCGTACATCTGCTTGTTGGATTACGGTCCAATACATACTGTGAGAGCGTCTGTGACTAACAAAATATATACGTTGATTTAATTTTTTTCATACACCTTACACAGCTGGACGCTCCTCATACAGTACCATCTCCCTGCTGGTATTTTTGGTACATTTTCTCAAACATGAGGAAGCTAAGGCAGGAAGTGTTAAGCCTGCATCATCGTCTGGCCCAAGAAGGCCTGTATGGTTGCCTTTTCTTGGAGTAGGAAAACCGCTTTTAAAGCCGGAGCATCAGGAGCAGGTTTTGGCGTACATTGCCGAAACAGCCACCAGCTCTACTGCCTCCTCTTCTGAACGTTCGAAACCTGCAAGTATGGAGTCATCAGTGCAGGGTTCTGGTCAGGAAAAACACCTTTCCTTGTGTCCTTCACCCCCACCAAAAGTTAAGGATGCGGGAGCCCACACTTCAGATTACTCTATGGAGCTCCTTTCACATACCATGCCTGGGTTATCCAGTCAAATCTAGAATTCCCCAGTCCAAGATGAATCTGACATGGAGTGCACTGATGCACAGCCACTGCTAGATGATTCTGCTGGTACATCGACCCAGAGCACTACATTGCCCTCGCAGTCTATTGAGCCAGAATCTGACCCTGATGAAACTCAGGTGCCCCTTCCCGCATACTATACCACATTACACGGTGACACAGCGGAAGGTAAAGAGGAAGGTACAGATGACTTTGAATAGGAGGTGATGGTTGACCCAGTTCTTGACCCGGATTGGCATCCATTAGGGGAGGAGGGTGGCGGTGGCAATAGTTCAGATAAGGAGAAGGATCTGCAGCAGGCATTGACATTGCAGCAGCGGTTATCTAGCAGGCCCGTAGCTGTCCAAAAGCGTGGAACAAAAACTAAAAGAGTTGCAGGACAGCTTGGCCAGACGGTCAACTTAGCACAGCGTGCAAGGCCAGAAAATGTATACCATAGTAGGAAGAGTGCAGTGTGGCACTTCTTTGTCCAAAATCCTACTGATGAGGCAAAGGTTACCTGTAAGAAGTGCGGAAGGACCTTTAGCCAAGGTAAACAACTCAGAAATTTGAATACCAGTTGCATGCCTAGACATTTAATTAACATGCACTTGCAAGCGTGGATGGACTACAAAATCTCAGGTAGCACATGTGCACCTGCTCCGACTGAAGGTAGCCAGCAACGCTCCATCGCTTCCCCCACTGTAAGACCACCGCCACGGTTAAGCACACCACCAGCACTAAATGTGGAGGTGTCGTCGCAAAGGCCAAAGCACTCAGGGAATCACAATGGTTTTTCAACAGAACACTGAATCTAGGCCATCACCACCAATACCATCACCAACCCCCTCTCACTCCATCCGGTCCACTGCTACTTCCCCCATATGCAGCTCTCCATTCCAGCTCACCCTAGCAGACACTCTGAGTAGGACAAGAAAGTACTCATCGTCTCATCTGCGTACACTTTGTTTGAACACCTACATTGCCAAACTAATCTCATTAGAGATGATGCCCTACCGTTTGGTTGAAAGAAAAGCTTTCCGCGACCTCATGGCCTATGCTGTCCCACGCTATGACCTACCCAGTCGGCACTTTTTTTCTTGAAAAGCCATCCCTGCCCTCCACCGGCATGTGAAAGACCGCATTGTCCATGCACTAAAACAGTCAGTGAGCGGAAAGGTGCACCACAAAACAGATGCATGGACCAGTAGGCATGGCCAGAGCCGTTACGTGTCCATCACTGAGCACTGGGTTAATGTGGTGGATGCAGGCTCCTGGGGACAGTGGCGGTGGAACAGTGCTGCGTAGCCCACGGTAAGGAAACAGTTGGCTGTAGGCTTTCGCTCCTCCTCATCCATCAGCGAAAGCTCATCCACAGAGCGCAGTCGCACGAGCACTCCGTCCGCAGCTGCCAGTGTTGCACACGAGGTGTCACACTATCGAACAGCTAGTGGTAAGCGTTAGCAGGCTGTGTTAAAGATTATGTCTTTGGGCGACAACAGACATACCGCGGAGGTACTGTCCGACTCCATGCAGCGACAAACAAAGTCATGGCTGGGCAGTCTACATCTTGAGTCAGGCAAGGAATGTCAGTAATAACGGCCGTAATTTTGTGGCAGCCATAGCCCGTGCAAAACTCACACACATACGTTGCCTGGCTCACACTTTGAACCTGGTGGTGCAGTGCTTCCTTAATAATTATCCGGAGTTAACATCCCCGCTCCATAAGGTGCAAAGACTGTGCTCGTACATCTGTCGCTCGGCCGTACACTCCAGTCGTATGCAGAAGCTGCAGCCATTACTCCACCTCCCCAAGCACCTCCTGATCATAGACGTTGCAGCAAGGTGGAACTCCACCCTGCACATGGTTGAGAGGCTGTGCAAATAGAGGCAGGCTGTAATGCATTTGTAGGAGGATACACCGGCAGGCAGTTTGAGGGAAGACATAGAATTGTCAGGTGTGCAGTGGTCAAAGATGAAAGACCTCTGTAAAGTCCTTCAGTGTTTTGAGGAATGCACACAGCTGGTAAGCGCAGACGACAACATCATAAGCATGAGCATCCCACTTAGGCCCCTTAAATCAGTGTTTGCAGGATCCGCCAGAGAAAAAAACGTTACAAGCTCCGTTTTGAAATTTTTGAGGATGGTGACGGACAGCAACTTTTGGCGGATCCTCACAAAAAACTGATGCAACGGACAACAATCCGTCACAATCCGCCATTAATGCAAGTCAATGGGAAAAAAACGGATCCTCAAAAAAAATTTGAGGATCCGTTTTTTTTCAAAACCTGGCGGATTGTGACTGATTGTAAAAAACGGAAGTGTGAAAGAGGCCTTATGCGTCTGCTCTTGCAAAGTTTGACGCACATTAAGGATCAGGCATATGCAGAGGAGGAGGAGGGAAGCCTTGATGACAGTCAGCCATTGTCTGATCAGGGAACTATCCTGGACGAGGTGGAGGAAGAAGAGGAAGAGGAGGAGGATGAGGGGGACGATTATTTTGGGCAGGAGGATGCTTCTCAGGGGTCAAGAGAAAATGTTGGCTTTCCAAGGTCAGGTACAGTGTTTGTGCGTGACTGTAGGGAAGTGGATTTGCCAGAAAGTGCTCCTCCACCCACCACTGGCAGTGCATCATTTACACCTGGAACATTGGCCCACATGTGCGATTATGCCTTGCGGATCCTAAAAAGGGACCCCCGCATTTCCAAAATGATGAGAGATGATGACTACTGGCTGGCCAGCATCCTTGATCCACGCTACAAAGGCAAATTACGCAACTTCATGCCACAGGAGAACCTAGAGATAATAATGGCTAATAAACAAACAACTCTGGTAAACAGGTTGTTTGAGGCTTTCCCAGCACACAGCAGCGGTGCTGTTTCTCCCACGAGCCGTAGTGGGCAGAATGGAAGAGGTATTCATGGTGCACACAGCCGAAGTGGTGTTGAAGACAGGGGTTTAATGACCATGTTGTGGAATGACTTCTCAAGTACCGCTCACACGACTGCTAATACTGCATCGATTAAAAGTGACAGGACACAGCAGTTGTCAAAAATGGTTACAAACTACTTCTCCTCCGATATCGATGTTCTCCCTCACAAGTCATTTCCCTTTGACTATTGGGCCTCTAAACTGGACGCCTGGCCTGAATTGGCACAATATGCCTTACAGGAGCTCACTTGCCCTGCTGCTAGTGTGTTATCTGAAAGAGTCTTCAGTGCTGCTGGATCAATCATGACAGAAAAAAGGACCCGTCTTGTACCCAAAATGGTGATGATCTAACCTTCATTAAAATGAACCATGCATGGGTTGCAAAGGATTTTTTCCCACCTTCCCCTGATGACACATAGGTTCCTAGAAAACTGCCTTGCTTTTGTCCTCCTCTTCATCGGCCTTGCCCAATTCCGCCCTTTGCAGCAGCTGAATGTCCAGCCAACACATCAACATATGCCATTTTTTAAACCTCCCTAAGTGGGCTGCCCACCCCCCAATGGCTGGGGTCAACACCTGGCACACCCGGGCAAGTGCCTTGCTCTGAACAGGTGGATGGGCCCACAGATGGCCAACAGCACTGGCACAGGGCCCCTCATAGTACAATACAGTGTCTCTTACGGTGGGGGCCCCACTCACTGTCAGACACACCAGCGTACTATGAGGGGCCCTGTGCCAGTATCGTCGACCACGAGTGTGCCCCCCCGCTTGGTCATGGCCACAGCAATTGCAAGTTGCAATATTTACCTCTCCCTGCTCCACCACTGTGTAATCTGGGCAGTTAAATTCTTCACATGGGATTGCCACTATAAATTTGGTGTATTGATCGATGATGGTTAAGATGTAGCTATGCCCTGTCCTGCTGGCCTCTACCTTCAGATGATCAATGGGTACCATTTTTAATGGACATCAATTAACAAGCGGATGCAGTGGTGCTTTATGATCAGCTTTCACAGCTGTGATAGTCACAGATGTGTGACAATCTTGCCACCATTTTTCAATGTCTCCTCTCATGCCAATCCAATAGAATTGCCTACGGCCTGTGGGTTCTGTCTTTGGCACTCCAAAATGAGCAGACACATCATGATAGGCAGTGAGGACCATGTGTACATCTATCCCTGTGATCACAGTTTGAAGGAGATGAGTAATGGTGATGTGATCCACGCTACTGCGAAAAAGCAATCCTTTCGTCACAAAGAATCGTTTTCACTGTCTCCACAGACACAGTAATTGAGGGTTTGCATCGCCTCTGCAACATCTACCGGGAGGTTTTCCCGTGAAGAGTAATTCCCAAATTTCTGATAACACTCGAATTTCCGTCTGTACTTGTATCCATGTAGTTTCCAGTAGTGGAGAGTCCCGACTGGCTTACTGAGATTGAAATATATCCAAAGATTTAAAAGTACCACAACACTGTATACTGTTGTACGCTTCGACTACCTTTCTCTTTTTCTACTTGATAAATTCTGGTGTAATAAATGCTGAGCCTGTGAGTGTCTGTGTCTGACTCCGGAAGTATAGACGAAAATTTACAATTACCCCTAGACTGGATACACCTGGTATGTGCTGATACAGTACCTTTGTTCCAAATTTTGTATTATGGTATCATCCATAGTGAGTGAGCATGTGTGGTTTACACCTTCTATATATACGGTGAATCGGAGATACCAATTTTTACCCTATACTCGATACAGCTTGTATCTTGTTATACAGTACCTTTGTTTGACATTTAGTATTACGGTCAAATCCATACTGAGCAAGCGTCTGAGACTGACTACAGGACTATGTTTACGGAGATTTCATTTGTACCCTATAATATAAATACGTGCTATCTTGTTATCCAGTACCTTTTTTACAACATTTTTTATTATGGTCAAACCCAGGCTGAGTGAGCATCTGAGGGTGAGTCCAGAAATATATACCGAGATTTCAAATTTTCCCAACACTGTGTACAGTTGTGCACTTGTGTTACATTACCCATTTACAGCTTTTCATATTCTTGTGTACTCCATGCTGGGCCTGAGAGCGTTTGTGTCTGCCTCCTGAAATGTATACGGAGATTCAGAATGTTTACACTATACTATATATACCTTGTATTTACTGTACCCTTTTACACCTTTTAATTTTATTGGGTAATTCATACTGAGCCTGTGAGCGTCTGTGTATGACTCATGAAATATAAATGGAGATTTACTGTTATCACTAGACTGTTTAGAGCTGTACACTTCTGATCCAGTACCATATATCTGCTGGTATTTTGGGTCAATTTTCTAAAACATGAGGAAGTATGGTGGAAGAGGACGTGGACATGGGCATGGGGGGCCACCTGGTACTGATGGTGGTGGTGGTGCATCTGCTGGTAGTGCCAAAAACACAGTTGCAGCTAAGGCAGGAGGTGTTGAGCCTGCATCATGGTGTAGCTCTGGAAGGCCTGTAAGGCTCTGTTTTCTGGGAGTAGGTAGACTGCTTTTAAAGCCGGAGCATCAGGAACTGTTTTTGGCTTACATTGCTGAAACAGCCTCCAGCTCTATCGCCTCCTCTTCTGAAGTTTAAAAAAATGCAAGCACTGAGTCGTAAATGCAGGCTTCTGGTCAGGAGCAACCACTTTCCTTGTGTCCTTCACCCACACCAAAAGTGAAGGATGCAGTAGCACACACTTCAGATTGCTCCATGGAGCTCTTTTCACATACCATGCCTGGGTTAATTAAAAATGGGGCCCATCATAAACTGGAGTATTCAAAATGGGGGACATCTGACACTGGAGCATCATCCATGAGGCCCATCATATACTGGAGCATTCTAAATGGGGCAGATCAGACACTGGAGCAGCATCTATGGGGCCCATCATATACTGGAGCATTCCAAATGGGGGACATCTGACACTGGGGCATCATCCATGAGGTCCATCATATACTGGAGCATTCTATATGGGGCAGATCAGACACTGGAGCAGCATCTATGGGGCCCATCATATACTGGATCATTCTAAATGGGGGACATCTGACACTGGAGCATCATCCATGAGGCCCATCATATACTGGAGCATTCCAAATGGGGCAGATCAGACACTGGATCAGAATCTATGGGGTACATGATACACTGGGGCATTAGAAATGGGGCCCATTATATATGGAGCATTATTAGGGCCCATAAGACACTGGAGCATCATCCATGAGGCCAATCATATACAGGAGCATTCAAAATGGGGGACATCGGACACTGGAGCAGCATCTATGGGGCACATTATACACTGGAGCATTAGAAATGGGGCCTATTATATATGGAGCATTATTTGGGCCCATAACACGCAGGAGCATCGTCCATGGGAACCATCATATACTGTAGCATTATGTGGAGCTCATCATATACTGTATGGAACATTATATGTGACCAATTATTCTGTATGGAGAAATATCTGCGGCTCATTATTCTGTATGGTGCACAATGTGGTGGCCATAATACTGTATGGAGTAATATACTGTCCTTTTTTGAGCTATTGTAGAATTTAAAATAGATCAATCATGTCATGTAAGCAGTGAAGTATTTCTCATTGTATTATACCTATATTTCTGAGCCGTGTCGGAGCATCATGAGTTGTGGTATGTGTTAAAGGGGCGCTCTTTGGCCCAGGGCACACGAAAATCTGGAACCAGCCCTACCCCCCCCACAACTTTATCCAAATAACCCCCAGTTTTCAGTGCGTAGCTATTATTATAAAGTAAATTAAGGTTGACAAGCTTCAGTAATAAAAATTGATGTTTTTGGCATTGAAATGGGCACTGTAGGTGTGTTTACTGTCCTCCACTCTCTGCCGACTTTGCTTCCCCATTGACTTGCATTGGGTTTCGTGTTTCAGTCAGACTCCGACTTTTCCCTATAGTCGGCCGATTCCGTTCGACTTTTGAGAAAGTCAGGTTTCATGAAACCCGACTCGACCCTAAAAAAGGCAAAGTCGCTCATCTCTAGTCCACACACTCAATCATTCACACTGAAACTTTTCCACCATGGCTAAGACCAAATAGATATCTAAGGACACCTGGGACAAAATTGTACACCTGCACAAGACTGGGATGGGCTACAAAAAAATCGGCAAGCAGCTTGTGAAAAGTGAACAACTGTTCGCACAATTATTACAAAATAGAAGAAACACAAGATGACTGTCAATCTTCTTTAGTCTGGGGCTCCATTCAATATCTTGCCTTGTGGGTAGAAATGATTCTGGGAAATGACAAGTATCAGTCCAGAACTATATGGGAGAATCTGGTGAATGACTGTCATGGATGTGTCAGAGACTGCAGACAGTTGCACTGCATCTGTCTGCAGAAGGTCTTGGTTGTTTGCTTTGCAGACTAGTGGACACCTTTCCTCAGTGCTAATGACCACACCTGGACTTGGATGTTTATAACTCCCTACTTCCTGTTGGGAGGTGCAGGTCTTATTTTTTGTTTGCACTTCTCTGTTGAGACTTGGAGCTGTAGTAGTCTGCTAGTGTCCTCTTGAAGTTTGGAAGGCGTCAGCATGTCTCTCTGAGACTACTGAAGCTAAGTGTCCCCCTTGTTGCATTTATCCTTGCTGTCTTTATTGTTAGCGGTATTGACTAGCGCACATCCTGTCCTTCCCGCTGCAGGGCTTATTGTCAGGGTCACACAGGGATTAGGTATCATGCTTGGCGATAGGTACAGAATCTATATGTGGCACCCCCAGGAGTATGGCCGCCACAGTGGCTTTGCCTTCCTCCAGGGAGGGTAATGCCAGGCTTGGAGACAATGAAAGGTCTCTCTCGCAGTTAACCTATACATGCAACACAGTTCCACTCCAAGCCAGCAGGGGGGACTCTGAACCGGAATTGAGGGGAGGAGTGCTCTCTGAGGGCCAAGAGGAAGGAGTGGTCTGTTAGCGTGAGGAGGGTGAAGTGTGCAGACGTATGGAAGAAGCGCGGAGATCGAGCAGAGAGGAAAGGCTCATCTCCAGTGAGAGCGCATGAACTGGAGCCTGGTCTCCACGGTTGTATGGATACTAATGGTCCTGCAACAGACACCAGAGGAGTAGGAGGCTGTAAATGCCCTACCCCCATCTAA
Organism: Dendrobates tinctorius; assembly: GCF_039654945.1. Taxonomy (NCBI): domain Eukaryota; kingdom Metazoa; phylum Chordata; class Amphibia; order Anura; family Dendrobatidae; genus Dendrobates; species Dendrobates tinctorius. Next base: position 1,734,198 of record NW_027361779.1, on the reverse strand, counting down.
GACTCGGAGGCACAACAGCACAGAGTGAGCCAAGAGAGGAATAGCGGCTACAGCTGTCTGCCATACGAGGAGTGAGAGTAGAAGAGAATTGAGAGGAACTTCAGTGTAATTCAGGACTAGGAGTACTTCACTCAAATAAGCACTAGGAAGGAGACTGTACAGCCCATCTGCAGAAAGAGAATCCCTGAGTTGCTTCCAGGCTAGCCTGCTCCATTACCATCTGTAGTCAAGACCCTGGACTGCATTTGTCAAGTAAAGGTACAGAAACTGCACCCCGCTGTGTCTTGTCTGCTTCCTACCCTTCTGGCATGCCAACCACATCTACACTGGGACTACAGCTTCACCTGTGGGGAACTTTTACATCTTTGCTGCACCATACCATCAGTCCCAGAGGATCTGCATGCAGCGTCGGCCTAACATCTCACTTGCCGAACACCACAGGTGGCGTCACGAACTATTCATTTACATTCCATCATTTCCAATTCCCCCATTACTTGGGTGCCCGGGGCCACGGACCGGGTCACCGCCGCTGTGACACATCCTGCTGACACCAGCCCGGTACCGAGTACCCCACAGCCCTGGGAGGGTGACCCATATACAGGTATGGTAGGACAGACAGGGTGAAGTTAGATCACTTCAGGGGTCTCCACTTCCTCCTTCCCTAGTGTTTGGTTCCCCTTCCCCTTATCACCTTGTGTTGCATTTAGTCTATCTTACAACTGGCATGAATTTAACACGTTTGTAAAAGATAAAAACTGACGTTTTTTTTTTTGTTGTGTTTTTTTCTGTGTAGAGTTTTATTTTTCTTTTGCTGGGTTCATGGATCCCATTGCTGTGCTGGCAGAGCAGCTGCAGAGGTTGTCACTGGAGGTGACTGACCTTCTTTCTGAGGTTCAGCAGCAACCGCAGTCGCTGCACGCTCCTATTGTGGAAGATGTTGCAAGTAGGCAGTTCCAGCTTGAACCCAAAATTGCTTTCCTGGACAGGTATGCTGGGGGTAGGGACAAGTTTTTTGCATTTAAAGAGGCATGGTAATTGCACTTTAAACTGCATCGTTACTCCTCTGGAGATGGGGAGCAACGAGGAGGAATTGTTATTTCATTGTTGCAAAGGGGAACCTCAGTCCTGGGTATATTCTTTTACACAGGATTCTATATGTCTGCAGTCTGTGGAAGAGTTTTTCAGGGTCCTAACACTTATCTATGATGATCATGACCGTGTTTCCTTGGCTGAATCCAGGCTGCTTCACATTCAGCAAAGAAATCATCCCGCGGAGACTTATAGCTATGAATTTCGCAGGTGGTCAACTGACACCAAAAGTAATGACCCGGCTGTCAGAAGCCAATTCCTTCAGGGCCTCACTGAAAGGTTAAAGGACGCATTAACAGTGTATGAAACTCCTGTATCACTGGAGGCTGCCATGGCTATTCAGGTGGATAAGTGCCTGAGGGGCAGATGGTAAGACCACCTGCCTCTGAACCCTCTTTCTGGGACAAGATCCCGGTGTTGGAGGAAAGGTCCGTGGGTGAACCTATACTTGCGGAGTTAGAGGAACCCATGCAGTTAGGAAGTGCATTCACGTCACAAGTTTCCCCTGACGTTTGCAAGAAAAGGGTGTGTGGTTTTTTGTCGAAAGAAGGGACATTTTTTGGGACATGTCCTGCAATCCCAAAGCAAAAAGAGACTCGATTAACCCTTGAGCTTGATAGTCAAAGGGTGTGTTTGTCTTTATCCTGCAAATCTTGTTTTGTCCTGACAGCAGAGGTGGTGCTACAGAACAGGTCTGAAAAAATTTCTGTTTGTAGACAGTGGAGCAGGAGTCAATATGGTGTATGCTGAGTTTGCTAGAACTCATGGTTTAGTCTGCTCTAACTTGGCTAAACCTATTCCTATTTGTGCCATTGTCTCAGCACCACTTGTACAGAGAACACTGACAGGGTTGCACTGTTGAGACTTGGAGCTGTAGCAGTCTGCTATTCTCCTCTTGAAGCTTGGAGGGCATCGGCATGTCTCTCTTAGTCTACTCAAGTTAAGTGCCCCCTTTTTGCATTTATCCTTACTGTCTTAAGTATTAGTGGTATTGACTGGCACATACCCTGTCCTTCCTAGTGCAGGGCTTATTGCCAGGGTCACACAGGGATTAGGTATCCTGCTCTGCGATGGGTGCGGAACCTATATAGGTACGGTAGGACAGACAGGGTGATGTTAGATCAGTTCAGGGGTTTCCACTTCCCCCTTCCCTAGTGTTTGGTTCCCCTTCCCCTTATCCCTTTGTGTTGCACTTAGTCTGTCTTACACCTGGTGTGACAGCGACCTAGTGACCTGAAGAAAGTTGTAGCAACAGTCCCAAACCATTACCATTAGTAACGCTGTAAGCAATCATGGATTAAAATCCTACAGGGCACACTAGGTCCCACTCTCATGCCAGCATATATTCAGGTCCATTTTAAGCTCCCTCATGAGCATCTTGATGACCCAGAGGAGACCAAGGAGAAGGTCATGCGGTCAGATGAGACCAAAATAGAACTTTTTGGTATCAACATCACTCGTCATGTTTGGAGGGAGAAGAGGGATATGTACATCCCCAAGAACACTGTCTCAACTGTGAAGCATGGTGGGGAAAATATCCTACTTTGGGGGTGCTTTTTAGCAAAGGGGATAGGACATCTACACTGTCTTGAAGGGAGGATTGATGGGGCTATGTATCGCAAGATTTTGGCAAACAAGATGCTGTGGTGATGGAGAGAGAAGTGGTGGGGTAGAAGGCAATGGTGGTGGTGGAAAGAATGATGGGGATGGTGGGGGAGGAGGCAATGATGAAAGTGGTGAAATGGGCAATGATGGATGGTGGGGGATAAGGTAATGATGATGGTGGTGGGGGAGGTGATGGAGGGGTGGTGGGGGAGAAGGCAATGATGGAAGAGATGGAAAGGGCAATGATGGCAGTGGTGGGGGAGAAAGCAATCATAAAGGTAGTAGAAAGGGCAATGATGGGTGTTTTGGGGAGAAGGCAATGATGGTTGTGGTGGAAAGGACAATGATGGTTGTGGTGGAAAGGTGGAAACTACAATAATGGTAGTGGTGGAAAGGACAATGATGGTGGTGGAGGGGGAGGAGGCAATGATGGAGTTGGTGGAATGGGCAATGATGGGGTGGTGTGGGACAAAGCAATAATGGAGGTGGTGGAAAAAGCAATGATTTGGGGTGGTGGGTGAGAAGGCATGGAGGTGGGGATGAGGATAATGATGGGGTGGAGGGGGAGAACAATGATGGAGGTGGAGGGGGGCTGCATTATACTATATAAGGTGGCTGCATTATACCCTATGAGGGGGGTCAGCATTATACCCTATGAGGGGGTCAGCATTATACCTTATAAAGGGGGCTGCATTATACTTTATGAGGGGGCTACATTATATTCTGTGTGGGAGCTGCATTATTCTCTCAGGGGCTACATTATATGCTGGGGGGCTACATTATACTATATGAGGGGAGCTGCATTATGCTACAGTATATTCTATGGGGGGCTGCATTATACATTATGAGGGGGTTGCACTATACTCTGAAGGGGCTACAATAAATTTTGTGGAAGGGCTGCATTATACTATATCAGGGGGCTGTATTATACCCTGTGAGGGGGCTACATTATATTCTATGAGGAAGCTACATTATAACTTATGAGGGAGTTGCATTATATTTTGTGGGGGGCTGCATTATACCCTATGAGGGGGGCTGCATTATTTTCTATGAGGGTGTACATTATATTTTATGAGAGGGGCTGCACTATATTTTATGAGAGGGCTGCATTATATTCTATGAGGGGGATGCATTATATTCTATTAGGCGGCTGCATTATATTCCGTGAGTGAGGCTACATTATGTTTTATGAGGGGGCTACTTTGTATTCTATGAGTGGACTACTTTATATTCTATGAGGGGGCTACCCCAACACCTGCTATATATTTAAGACATGTACTATCTTATATTATATCCTGATATTAGCGTGTTTTACCGCACAGTTGGTGGCCTTGTATTTATTTCGATGTAGCTACATAGTGGGCCCCAAGAATGATTATCTCTGGTGGACCCAAGGTGCTCCAGTCCAACGCTGTGTATATATCCTAAAATATATCTACTTGTATTACTTGATAAAGGCCATAATAGGCCGAAACGTTAATTAAAATTTTCTGTGATTGAGAAATAAAAATGCAATGTTTAGCATCATTTTCTCTTGTGTGCCAATATACCAAAGATTTTTTTCATGTTTGTTGAATGTTTCTATTTTTCTTGGCACCCATTATAAAAAAAACAGTGAGCTAGTATATCCACACAATAAAAAAAAACATATATGTCAAAATGCATGAGAACTGTATACTTGATATAACAACTGACAATAATATCCTGAAAGCCACATTGTTCTGCCACTGCACCATTTATTTATTAATGAAGTTTGCAGAAATCCATGCACGAACTGCAAAAACAATCTTATTCTAATGTATGTACAGTATCTTTTTTTTTTTTCATTTCTAGCTATTTACAGTACTTACATTGTGGATCTACAAATATTTATACTCTTTTACTCCATTGGCCCTCTATTTTGGTGGTTAAAAAATTTATCAAATTATGTATTTTGGAAATTTGCAAAGTTAATGCATTAGTTGGCCTTTTTAAAACCCTCATACTTCTGTATAGCATGAATAGGAGACATTACAGTCTACCATCTGAAAATTGGGGATGAAACATGTAAATAATACATTTTGTAAAAATTTGGCAAGGTACCACTCAAATAATTTAAAGTTCTAACATGCCATGAAAGTATTCAAAAATGTGTATAGTATTTTGCTAAGCTGAAGTCCTATAAGTTGGAGTACAGTAATGAAGATGTAAGATGTCTACATTCTATGGCATCTTGCAGTTGCATTTTGGGCTTGATTGCACAGATAAGATGAGGATGTGCTAGAATTTAGTGATTAGAACAGGCTTTTTACACAACATCTAAACTTGCGCTTTCAAGCAACAAGCAGAAATGCAATCACACACATCTCTGCACAGTGAGAGGGTTAGGATGAAAATGGCTGTCTTGCAGTGATTGATTGCAAAGCAAAGCTATCAAATACAAGTATATATATTGACTTCTCATGCACATCGTGACTTTCCTGTACATGACAACACTATATTTCTCAAAGAAACTAAATTTGGATTTTTTTTTTGACAAATGGAAAATTAAGAGAACCATCAAAATCCACAACAGAATGTGGTACTTGGATTTATTTATTTATGACATATTGTTCATAACCGTACAAGTCGAGGTCTCACACTTGCTTACCTATTTTGTTAATTGCATCATTGGAAACAGCTTAACACAAAGTTCCCTATCCTTTTTAGGTTGTATTTTAAGATATGACAGGTGATTTTGAATCTCCAACAGCTGAATCTTTTTTTTACATTATCACAGCGTCAAACTATTGTATACTGTATCAAAAATTATTCAGACCTAACAAATGGCACTTCAAAATCAGACAAAGAATTCAGAAAAGATATCAGAAGCTAAACGTCATAAGATGAACAAACTTTATTATGACACAACATGAATAAAAACTAGTTAAAAAGAGATACAGTCCAATAAATGCCACCTTGGTCTGGAAGTCCAAACCATACATATATAAGTATACAAAAATAGAGAAATAGCCTTAAGCCTTGACTGATATAAAGATGCCTGGATTCAGTAGGTATACACAGCAGTGAGGTATATATAGTTAATAAATATAGTATAGAAATGAACACATGAAACATTCAGTATAATGAATACTGATATGCTATTCCATGAAGACTGCATATAAATATATATCCACACTCAAAAGAGAAAGGTAAACTCAAAAGCTATAAAGCAAAGTTATGTACTTAGTGTGAATGACACCCTAATCTATATAAATACAAATGCTAAGGTAATGTCAGGGCAAGTAACCATACCAAACTGAAATGTTCCAGATATATGCCCAAATCACTGTAGCCATGAATGCTGCAGGGAAAGTAGGGTTAATTCAAAGTGCATGTGCATATCTGGAAACAAAAGGTCCCAGTGGTCTCCACTAGAGTTGAGCGAAACGGGTCGAAAAATTTCAAAAGTCGCCGACTTTTGGCAAAGTCGGGTTTCATGAAACGAAACCCGACCCTAGGATGAGGTCGGCCACGAGGTCGGCGACTTACGCGCCAAAGTCGCGTTTCAAAAGTTTGTTTTGCGCTCTTTTTCAGCCAATCAGGATCCACGGACACTGTGGGCAACGTGATGACATAGGCAGGGGTCACCACCATCTTTCAGAAGGGCATGCAAGTGATTGGCTTGCTTTGGTGAACGTCACAGGGGTTATAAAAGGGCGTGCACGCTGACCGCCATCTTACTTCTGCCGATCTTAGCATAGGTGAGAGGTTGCTGCTGCTGATTCTGTAGGGAGAGCGTTAGGCAGGGAAGAAGAAAAAAAAAACTGCTTCTGCTGCTAGCGATTTTGCCTGTACAACACACCAGTCACTGTGTGTGCAGTGCAAGGGGAGGCTATATTGTGGTGGATCAGCGGTGTTGGTTGTTAGGCTGCCTTCTAAGGCTTCCTGACAGCTGCATTGCTGTTTACCCACTGCTCTGCAAACTGCTTTTTTAAAAGCAATCCCAATTTTTTTTTTTGTCCTGCTGAGGTACTGAGCATGCATTTTTTCACACCATACAGTGGTGTACGCTCCTCACACAGTACCGTGTAACGGCTGTTATCACAGCCACAGTGAAGCTATCTGTGTGTCACTCTGTGAGAATAAGTCGAGGACATGTTCCGTTCTTACAGACCTGCACCTACTAGTTTTGTCTAGCTTTCAAACAGTTAAATATATTTGCTGTTTGATCACATTCAAAACTATAGAGAGACAGCGTGTGTCAGTCCGTATACTTAAAAAACACGGAGCTTGACAATTTTACGTACACCGGACAGCCGTGTACGTGCACGCTCCTCTCAGTACCGTGAAACGGCTGTTATCACGGCCACAGTGAAGCTATCTGTGTGTCACTGTGGAAGGATAAGTGGAGGACTTGTTCCGTTCTTACAGACCTACACTCTAGGGAGAATCCTATTCTGCCCAATTCTACATACACCTTGTAGTTTGTGATACACTAACCAATTTCTGCCTGTGACATAGCGCTGTGATATTCAGTGGGCCTCACACAATCCAAAAGTGTCCAGTGTCCACTAGTGTGTGCAGAAATTCAAAATCTCCCTTATCCTGTAGTCACTTTTTTCACACCTGTGCCATCGAGCCTGTGACATAGTGTTGTGATATTCAGTGGGCCTCACACAATCCATAAGTGTCCAGTGTCCACAAGTGTGTGCAGAAATTCAAAATCTCTGTGTTCCTGTAGTCACTTTTTTCACACCTGTGCCATCGAGCCTGTGACATAGCACTCTGATATTCAGTGGGCCTCACACAATCCAAAAGTGTCCAGTGTCCACTAGTGTGTGCAGAAATTCAAAATCTCCCTTATCCTGTAGTCACTTTTTTCACACCTGTGCCATCGAGCCTGTGACATAGCGCTCTGATATTCAGTGGGCCTCACACAATCCAAAAGTGTCCAGTGTCCACTAGTGTGTGCAGAAATTCAAAATCTCCCTTATCCTGTAGTCACTTTTTTCACACCTGTGCCATCGAGCCTGTGACATAGCGCTCTGATATTCAGTGGGCCTCACACAATTCAAAAGTGTCCAGTGTCCACTAGTGTGTGCAGAAATTCAAAATCTCCCTTATCCTGTAGTCACTTTTTTCACACCTGTGCCATCGAGCCTGTGACATAGCGCTGTGATATTCAGTGGGCCTCACACAATCCAAAAGTGTCCAGTGTCCACAAGTGTGTGCAGAAATTCAAAATCTCCCCTGTCCTATAGACACCTTGTACCTTGTTTTACATTACTATATAGTTTGTTGGATTTTGTCTACATTTCTACAAAAAATGAGGAAGGCTGGTGGAAGAGGCCGTGGAATTGGGCGGGGGTTGGCAGCTGGTAATGATGGTGTTGGTGGTGGATCTGATGGTAGTGGCAAGAGCAAAATAGGACCGAATGCAGGAGGTGTTGAGCCTGCATCATCGTCTGGCTCCATAAGGCTTCGAAGGCTTAGTTTTCTAGGAGTTGGCAAACCGCTTTTAAAGCCAGAGCATCAGGAAAAAGTTTTCTTACATTGCTGACTCAGCCTCCAGCTCTATCGCCTCCTCTTCTGAAGTTGTAAAAAGTAAAAGCACTGAGTCGTCATTGGAGGCTCATGTTCATGAACCACACCTTTCCTTGTGTCCTTCACCCCAACCAAGATTGAAGGATGAGTCAGCAACGCTACATTGTTTCCCCCACTGTAAGCCCACCGGTTAGCACAGCAGCAAATGTTGAGGTGTCGTTGCAAGGCCATAGCAGTCAGGGAATCCCACTGTTATATCAACGAAATACTGAATCTAGGCCATCAGAAAGAACACCAACTCCATCACCATCATCAACCCTCTCTCAGTCCGCCCTGTCCACCGCTACTTCCACCATATGCAGCTCTCAAGTCCAGCTCACCCTCCCAGACACTATGAGTAGGTCAAGAAAGTACTCAGTCTCTCATCCGCGTACACTGGGTTTGAACGCCCACATTGCCAAACTAATCTCGTTTGAGATGATGCCCTATCGGTTGGTGGAAAGCGCAGCTTTCAGCGAACTCATGGCCTATGCAGTACCACGCTATCACCTACCCAGTCGCCACTTCTTCTCTCGCAAAGCCATCCCAGCCCTCCACCATCATGTAAAAGACCGCATTGTCCATGCACTCAAGCAGTCAGTGAGTGGAAAGGTGCACCTCACAACTGATGCATGGTCCAGTCGGCATGGCCAGGGCCGTTACGTGTCCATCACTGCGCACTGGGTTAATGTGGTGGATGCAGGGTCCACAGGGGACAGCGGTGGTGGGACAGTGCTGCCTAGCCCACGGTATAGGAAACAGTTGGCTGTAGGCGTTCGACCCTCCTCCTCCTCCTCCTCCTCCAGAAGCGAAAGCTCGTCCACAGAGCGCAGTCGTACGAGCACTCCATCTGCAGCTGCCACTGTTGCACACGAGGTGTCCCCCTATCGAGCAGCTAGTGGAAAGCGTCAGCAGGCTGTGTTGCAGATGATGTGTTTGGGCGACAGACACACCGCCGAGGTGCTGGCCGAGTACTTGAAGCGACAAACTGAGTCATGGCTGGGCAGTGTACATCTTGAGGCAGGCAAGGTAGTTAGTGATAACGGCCGTAATTTTGTGGCAGCCATAGCCCTTTCAAAACTCAGCCACATACCTTGCTTGGCTCACACCTTGTACCTGGTGGTGCAGTGCTTCCTCAAAAATTATCCGGAGTTAACAGCCCTGCTCCAGAAGGTGCGAAGACTGTGCGCGCACATCCGCCGGTCGCCTGTACACTCCGTTCGTATGCAGAAACTGCAGCGATTGCTCCACCTTCCCAACCACCGCCTCATTATCGACATTGCAACAAGGTGGAAATCCACCCTGCACATGGTGGAGCAGCTGTGCGAGCAGAGGCAGGCCATAATGCATTTGTGGGAGGATACACGGCCAGGCACTTTGAGAGCAGACATGGAGTTGACCGGTGTGCAGTGGTCGAAGCTGAAAGACCTCTGTAAAGTCCTTCAGTGTTTTGAGGAATGCACACAGCTGGTAAGCGCAGACAACGCCATCTTAAGCATGAGCATCCCACTTATGCGTCTGCTCATGCAAACTTTGATGCACCTTAAGGAGCAGGCGTCTGCAGCCAATGTTGATGAGGAGGAAGAGGAGGAGGGAATCCTTGATGATATTCAGCCATTGTCTGCTCAGGGACCTCTCCTGGACGAGGTGGAGGAAGAAGAGGAGGAGGAGGAGGATGATGATGGGGATGATTACTTAGGGGAGGAGGATGCATCTCGTGGGGCAAGTGAAAATGTTGGCGTGGCAAGGTCTGGCACAGGGTTTGTGCGTGACTGGAGGGATGTGGATTTGCCAGAAAGTGCTCCTCCAACCAGCACTCGCAGTGCATCATTGACACCGGGAACATTGGCCCACATGTCAGATTATGCCTTGCAGATCCTATAAAGGGACCCCCGCATTGCCAAAATGATGAACGATGACAACTACTGGTTGGCCAGCATCCTGGATCCACGCTATAAAGGCAAATTACAAAACATCATGCCACAGGAGAACCTTGACCTAATATTGGCTAATAAACAAGCAACTCTGCTAAATCGGTTGCTTGAGGCATTCCCAGCACACAGCAGTGGTGAATTGGCACAATATGCCTTACAGGAGCTCGCTTGCCCAGCTGCAAGTGTGCTATCGGAAAGAGTCTTCAGTGCAGCTGGATCAATCCTGACAGAAAAAAGGACCCGTCTGTCAACCCAAAATGTGGATGATCTAACCTTCATTAAAATGAACCATGCATGGGTTTCCGAGGATTTTGTCCCACCTTCCACTGATGACACATAGGGTGACAGAAAAATGGCTTGCTTTGGTCCACCTCTTCCTGGGACTTGACCTATTTCGCCTTTTGCATCAGCTGAATGTCCAACATCAACATATGCCACTTTCTAAAACTCCCTAACTGTGCTGCCTCCCCCCCCATGGCCGGGGTCACCACCTAGCGCACGACACCGTGCGAGTGCCGTTGCCCTGGACAGGTGGGTAGGCCGACTCTTGGGCGCAGGCACTGGCACAGGGTCCCTCATAGTGCAATCAAGTGTCTCTGACGGTGGTGGTGCACACCCGCCGTCAGACACACCGCTGTACTATGAGGGGCCCAGTGCCAGTACCGACGCCCACGAGTGGGCCCCCCTTGCTTGGGCAGGGCCCCAGCATTTGCAATCTTTACCTCTCCCTGCTCCTCTGCTGTGTAGTCTGGGCCGTCAAATCCATACTGTGCCTGACACCGTCTGAGCCTGCCTCCTGATGTATAGACATATATTTTGAATGTGTACGCTATCCATACATGTTATCCGGGGATACGGTACCCTTTCTCACCTTTGTCCAATCACGTGCAATCCATACTGGGCCTAACACCGTCTGAGCCTGCCTCCTGATGTATAGACATATATTTTGAATGTGTACGCTATCCATACATGTTATCCGGGGATACGGTACCCTTTCTCACCTTTGTGCAATCACGTGCAATCCATACTGGGCCTAACACCTTCTGAGCCTGCCTCCTGATGTATAGACATATATTTTGAATGTGTACGCTATCCATACATGTTATCCGGGGATACGGTACCCTTTCTCACCTTTGTGCAATCACGTGCAAGCCATACTGGGCCTAACACCGTCTGAGCCTGCCTCCTGATGTATAGACATATATTTTGAATGTGTACGCTATCCATACATGTTATCCAGGGATACAGTACCCTTTCTCACCTTTGTGCAATCACGTGTAATCCATACTGGGCGTGAGAACGGCTGGCGAGCTGTTAAGCAAGTGTGAGAATCATGTGGGAATAGTGGATGAGGGCAGGTATATCTCGCCCAGATTCCTCTCCTATGTGGCCTAGTCTGGTCAGTATCGCACCTGCTTACTAATGGATAATGGGAGGTGGATATATAAGGATGCCAGGTGGTTGTGTGAGTGTCTCAGCCTGGGAACACAGAGAGCCTGTCTGTGTGAGAGACACACACGTGAGTGGAAGCAGTGCCCACTGCAACTGTGGTTTGGCTGGACGGGAGAAGCCCGCCAGTTGGTAGTTAGGTTGTCCATTGTTTAGTTAGTGCCGGACAGGCAAGGATTTGTTTTATGTTTTATTTCCTTTTGCATTGCTTTCACCGTTAATAAACCTGACCCAGGGTCAGTTATACACACGGATCCCCGCTCTGCGCCTGAGTTTCATGCTGACTGCACGTGACCTTTGACCCCAGCAAAGGCGATCCCGGAGTGTTTTAACACATTGTGGTGGAGAACGCGGGCATCACGTTGCAAGCATGAGCATGGAGGACGTGGTGAAAGCGCTGGTACAGTCCACCGCCGTCCAGCAAGAAGCAAATCGGGTGATGATGGCCCAGATGAAGGAGTTGGTGGACATGACAGCTACCGATCGTTCGCTTCTCCAGCAGGTGGCGCAGAGCTTGGCAAGCTTACCTGAGCTTAACCTGGAAGCCGAGTCGAGAGTGATTCACGTGAGTCGGTACTGGCAGAAAATGACGCCTGATGATGACGTCGAGGCATACCTGACCACGTTTGAACGGACGGCGGTGCGAGAAAAATGGCCGAAGGCACGATGGGCCGGCCTGATTGCCCCGTTTCTTTCTGGTGAGGCCCAAAAGGCGTATTATGACCTGGAACCTGAAGCTGCGCAGGACTTTGACAAATTGAAAGCCGAGATCTTGGCCCGGCTGGGAGTGACGACCGCTGTCCGGGCACAGAGAGTGCATCAATGGACTTATCAGCCGGATAAACCACCGCGGTCCCAGATGTTCGACCTGATCCACGTGACGAAGAAGTGGCTACAACCCGAGGTGTTGACAGCTCCAGAGATAATCCAGAGAGTCGTCCTGGACAAGTACCTGAGAGCTCTACCGCCAGCCCTGAGGAAGTGGGTAAGCCATGGAAATCCTACGACGGCAGATCAACTGGTGGATCTTGTTGAATGTTACTCCGTGGCGGAAGGACTCCGAGACGACGCTACCCCACCTCGTTCTTCATCGTCTCCACGTGGAACCGGTAAGACTGTTCCAGGGAGTAGGGGAGATGGAAAAATCCCTAAGACAGTGGGGGAGGAAAACGGGACTGCCCGCACTGCGAGGCCGAGAGTAACGAACTATGGTCTAAGCAAGGGGCCCGTTAGGTGTTTCCGCTGCCAAGATATGGGACATATTGCTGCGAACTGTCCGGTCACTACTGAACCCATGCAGTGCGACGTCACAGACTCTAAAAACCGCATGTCTATGGTTGCACGGGTAGTGAGTGTGAATGCCGGTCAAAAGGATGTGGAAAAACACTTGTGTGATTTAACTGTTGATGGCAAAAATGTGGTGGCATTGTTAGACTCGGGAAGTGTGGTGACTCTGGTGAAGGCCAGTCTGGTGCCAGCCCCGACTGGGCCATCAGACAAATTCTCTGTAACGTGTGGGCATGGAGACACCTGTTCATACCTCACCACAGTCATATGCATTACAACTTCCTATGGGTCTGTGCAACATAAAGTGGGACTCGTCCCGGCGTTATTGCATGATGTTATCCTGGGCCGGGATTTTCCCCACTTCTGGCAATTGTGGGAGAATCAGTTGATGCCCTCGGGTAATAGTGTACATGATTCTTCTCCCAGGGAGCGTGTGGGTCCCGAACCCCTGGAAGAGGTCTCCCTGGAAGACTCGGGGGAAGAGTCTGCGGGAAATGACCTGCAGTTCCCGTTTTCAGTCATGGCGGGTGATAATGAGGAGACCGGGGAAGAGGAGGAGGCTGACAGCCGTCCACCTCCCCGTTTGCCGGATTTAGAAGTTCAGAAAGATGACTTCCAAAGCGAGCAAATAAAGGATCCTACCCTTTCTCAGGCTAGGACAAATGTGAAAGTGATAAATGGGGTGCCCGTAGAACCTGGCTCTAGGCTGGCATATCCTTACATGGTTCTGGAGAATGATTTACTCTATCAGATAGAGAAAAAGGGGGAAGATATGGTGCAACTATTAGTCGTGCCAAAACCCTACCGGCGGCAGGTCCTGGACCTGGCCCACGGACATGTGATGGGAGGTCACCTGGGAGTCCAGAAAACCACCGAAAGGATATTACACTGTTTTGTTTGGCCAGGCATGCATCACGATATTCGTGTATATTGCGAGTCTTGTCCTGACTGCCAAGCCTCTGCACCTAAGCCCCGGTTCTGTAGCCCTTTGGTACCCCTACCTATTATTGAATTCCCGTTTGGGATGGATTTAGTTGGGCCCCTTCCACGGTCTGCACGTGGACACCAACATATCCTGGTCATCTTGGATTATGCCACTCGTTACCCGGAGGCCATCCCTTTGCGTAACACGGCCACCAAGACGATTGCCAAGGAGCTGGTGCATGTGTTTAGTCGGGTCGGTATACCAAAACAGATACTCACCGACCAGGGGACCCCCTTTATGTCCAGGATAATGAAGGAGCTCTGCCGATTGTTACAAATCGAACCGTTACGCACATCCGTGTATCACCCTCAAACAGACGGGTTGGTCGAACGGTTCAATAAAACTCTGAAGCAGATGCTGAGAAAGGTGATAGACAAGGATGGGAAGAACTGGGACTATTTACTTCCGTATTTGCTTTTTGCCATCAGGGAAGTACCCCAGTCTTCCACGGGATTCTCGCCTTTCGAGTTATTGTACGCCCGACATCCTCGCGGACTGTTAGACGTTGCAAAAGAAACCTGGGAGGGTCAGGTCACTCCGTTTAAAACGGTGATAGATCACGTCACACAAATGCAGGACCGTATTGCGGCTGTTATGCCTATCGTCAAAGAACACATGACACAGGCTCAAGGAGCCCAAAAAAGAATCTATGATAGGGGCGCCAAGATCCGTACGTTTGCACCTGGAGATAGGGTGTTGATCCTGGTCCCCACGGTGGACAGTAAGTTCCTGGCAAAGTGGCAGGGCCCCTTTGAGATCAAGGAAAGAGTTGGTGAAGTAACCTACAAAGTATACCAGGCAGGTAAACGGAAACCTGAGCAGATTTATCATGTAAATCTGATAAAGCCCTGGAAGGATCGGTCTGCCTTGTCAGCGGAGCTGGCCCATCCTGTCTGCTCGCATACCGTACCGGAGGTACGGGATGCAGAGACTCTCTCGGAGCGGCAAAAGACGGAAGTCAGGCAGTTTCTACTTCACAACCAAAAGTTTTTCTCAGAAAAACCCGGGCAGACTATGCTAATGAAACATGACATCATAACGGAACCTGGTGTCACAGTTCACGTAAAGCCCTACCGAATCCCGGAAGCGCGCCGTGAAGCCGTTTCCCGAGAAGTGAAGGCAATGTTAGAGTTAGGAGTCATTGAGGAATCGCACAGTGCGTGGTCCAGCCCGATCGTGCTAATTCCTAAACCGGACGGCACCATCCGGTTCTGCAATGACTTCAGGAAACTGAATGCGGTCTCAAAATTTGATGCCTACCCTATGCCCCGGGTCGATGAGTTAATAGATCGGTTAGGAAAAGCCAGGTATATTACGACCCTAGACCTAACAAAGGGGTATTGGCAGATCCCTCTGGCGGAGGCTGCCAGAGAAAAGACAGCATTTGCTACCCCAGAAGGTCTATTTCAGTATGTGTATATGCCGTTTGGACTGCACGGAGCACCAGCGACCTTCCAGAGACTGATGGATCGAGTCCTGAGGCCACATAGGCGGTACGCTTCGGCCTATTTGGACGACATTGTCATTTACAGCTTGGACTGGGAGACTCATCTCCAGAAAGTACAAGCTGTGATTGACGACCTGTGGGAGGCAGGTCTAACCGCGAACCCCAAGAAATGTCACATCGGGCTAGAAGAAGCCCGGTATTTGGGGTATGTAATTGGGAGGGGTGTTGTTAAACCCCAGGTTGATAAGATTCAGGCGGTTCAGGACTGGCCACAACCTGTCAACAAGAAGCAGGTGCAAGCCTTCCTGGGGATCGCCGGTTATTATCGCCGGTTCATACCCAATTTTGCAGCCATCGCTACCCCCGTGACGGATCTTACAAAAGGGAAAGACTCCGTCATGATTAAATGGAGTTTAGCGGCTGAAGAAGCCTTCCATAGCCTAAAACGGGCACTTTGCTCTCAGCCTGTACTGGTGACTCCAGACTTCCGCAGCGAGTTTGTGGTACAAACGGATGCCTCTGATACCGGTATCGGGGCCGTACTCTCACAAGTGAGGGACGGAGTGGAACACCCAGTCCTCTATCTCAGCAGGAAGCTGAATAAACACGAGCAAAGGTATGCAGTCGTGGAAAAAGAGTGCCTAGCCATTAAGTGGGCTCTAGAGGCCCTCAAATATTACCTGGTGGGCCGAAAGTTCAGGCTGATCACTGACCATGCCCCTCTCAAGTGGATGCACTTGAACAAGGAACGGAATAGCCGGGTGACCCGGTGGTTCCTTGCCCTGCAGGCCTACACTTTTACGGTGGAGCACCGCCCAGGGGTACAGATGGGGAATGCAGATGCCCTGTCCCGAGTGCACTGTTTGGCGGGTGTCATTGCTCGACCAGAGTGGTCTGAGCAGAAGGGGGGGATATGTGAGAATCATGTGGGAATAGTGGATGAGGGCAGGTATATCTCGCCCAGATTCCTCTCCTATGTGGCCTAGTCTGGTCAGTATCGCACCTGCTTACTAATGGATAATGGGAGGTGGATATATAAGGATGCCAGGTGGTTGTGTGAGTGTCTCAGCCTGGGAACACAGAGAGCCTGTCTGTGTGAGAGACACACACGTGAGTGGAAGCAGTGCCCACTGCAACTGTGGTTTGGCTGGACGGGAGAAGCCCGCCAGTTGGTAGTTAGGTTGTCCATTGTTTAGTTAGTGCCGGACAGGCAAGGATTTGTTTTATGTTTTATTTCCTTTTGCATTGCTTTCACCGTTAATAAACCTGACCCAGGGTCAGTTATACACACGAATCCCCGCTCTGCGCCTGAGTTTCATGCTGACTGCACGTGACCTTTGACCCCAGCAAAGGCGATCCCGGAGTGTTTTATCACACAAGCTACAGCACCTGTGGTTTGCACACGTAAGTTTTTCATTTTTTCAGGAATGACGGTTAGGCCTAATTCCGGAACTGCGGTTGACCTGCACTTACTGGGAAATCATCGTTCGCGGGTAATAATTGTAATCAGTGATCCCCATCACTAACGTTGTTCAGCGGGTTATCTGCACCTGTAAGCGACAAACGCTGGCCTTTTCAGTGTAACGCACATGCAGCCATGGACATGTAAGGGCATGACACACCAGTTATTGGCCAATCTCATGTGCCAGAGCCTCACGTGTCCCTCTAGTAAGCCGGACTCGGACCGCGGGGCATGACGGAGTCTCGTTCGTTAACGGAATTAAGCTTGCAATGTGTGCATCTTTTCTGTAGCTGGCATGGTTGAGGTTTCCCAGGTGGAGTCGAATTTAACCGTAGGCTCCACTCCTGGTGGTGCCCTTCTGGACATTCCTTTAAGGTTCAGCTTTGCAACCATACTGCCCACGTAAAACAAACACTTTGCCTTCATGAACGCTGTTTGGAGGGTCATGACTCGTGGGAATAACGCCGCCCAATCAGTTAACCTGCTAGAGAGATCCTTCGTTGCTCCCAAGCATGACATCACACTCCCTAGGAGGAAGGTAATGCCACTGTGGCGACCGTACTCCTGGGGGCGACACAAGTGCACTGATGCCCAGCCACTGCTCGATGAATCTGCTGGTACATTGACCCAGACCACTACATTCCCCTCGCACGCTACACGGCCTGAATCTGACCCTGATGAAACTCAGGTTACCCTTCCCATATACAGTTCCATCTTACACGGTGACAAAGAGGAAGCTGCAGATGAAAGTGCAGGTTCGGCCCACCCGCCATCAGACACACCACTGTACTATCAGGGGCCCTGTGCCAGTGCCGTCGCCAACGAGTGGGCCCCCCCGCTTGCTCAGGATCACAGCACTTGCAAGGTTGAAATACTGTGCAGTGAGATGGAAGATGGGGACGACGAGGAGTCAAGACTAGTACAGGGATTCCCTAGCGAGGAGACTTATTTGATTGTTTTCAATGTTGGGACAGCAATTTTTGGGGAGCACTATACTCTGGAGAATGATAGATGGGGCCCACCATACACTGGAACATTCCAAAGGTGGACATCAGACACTGGAGCAGCATTTACAGGGCCCATTATACACTAGAGCATTAGAAATGGGGCCCATTATGTTTGGAGCATTATTTGGGCCCATAAGACAGTGGAGCTTCATCCATGGGGACCAACATATACTGTAGCATTATGTGGAGCTCATCATATACTGTTTCAAACATTATATGGGACCAATGATTCTGCATGGAGAAATAGATGGGCCTCGTCATGAGATGTAAAAAGTGAAGTATTTTTCATTGTACAATACCGCTATTTCTCTGCCGTATCGGAGCATGATGAGTTGTGGTATGTGTCAAAGGGGCACTCTTTCGCCCAGGGCACATGAAAACCTGGAGCCAGCCCTATCCCCCCACAACTTTAGCCAAATAACCCCCATTTTTCAGTGCGTAACTTGTATTATGAAGTTAATTAAGGTTGACAAGCTTAAGTAAGAAGAATTGATGCTTTTGGCAGTCAAATGGGCACTGTAGGTGTGTTTCCTGTCCTCCTCTCACTGCCGACTTTTATTCCCCATTGACTTACATTGGGTTTCGTGTTTCGGGACGACCCCGACTTTTCCCTATAATCGGCCAATCTTGCTCGACCAAACTTTTGGAAAAGTTGGGTTTCACGAAACGAAACTCGACCCTAAAAAACCAAAAATCGCTCAACTCTAGTCTCCACCTTGGCATAATTAAAGGGCAAAAATGCAATAGAAAATGCAAACAGTGCATAGAGGCTTAATGAAAGGAAGACATATGACCTGAGTGAAGCAGTGCCGCTCCGCGACACGCGTTTCGCGTTAGATTTATCCCAGGGGTTGAACAATAATAAAGTTTGTTCATCTTATGGCGTTTAGCTTCTAATATCTTTTCTGAATTCTATTGTATTCTGTGTTCAGTAACATACCTTAGATAGCACCCCAATATGCAAAGACTAATTGCAGATACAGTGGGGCAAAAAAGTATTTAGTCAGTCAGCAATAGTGCAAGTTCCACCACTTAAAAAGATGAGAGGCGTCTGTAATTTACATCATAGGTAGACCTCAACTATGGGAGACAAACTGAGAAAAAAAAATCCAGAAAATCACATTGTCTGTTTTTTTTTCATATTATTTGCATATTATGGTGGAAAATAAGTATTTGGTCAGAAACAAAATTTCATCTCAATACTTTGTGATATATCCTTTGTTGGCAATGACAGAGGTCAAACGTTTTCTGTAAGTCTTCACAAGGTTGCCACACACTGTTGTTGGTATGTTGGCCCATTCCTCCATGCAGATCTCCTCTAGAGCAGTGATGTTTTTGGCTTTTCGCTTGGCAACACGGACTTTCAACTCCCTCCAAAGGTTTTCTATAGGGTTGAGATCTGGAGACTGGCTAGGCCTCTCCAGGACCTTGAAATGCTTCTTACGAAGCCACTCCTTCGTTGCCCTGGCGGTGTGCTTTGGATCATTGTCATGTTGAAAGACCCAGCCACATTTCATCTTCAATGCCCTTGCTGATGGAAGGAGGTTTGCACTCAAAATCTCACGATACATGGCCCCATTCATTCTTTCATGTACCCGGATCAGTCGTCCTGGCCCCTTTGCAGAGAAACAGCCCCAAAGCATGATGTTTCCACCACCATGCTTTACAGTAGGTATGGTGTTTGATGGATGCAACTCAGTATTCTTTTTCCTCCAAACACGACAAGTTGTGTTTCTACCAAACAGTTCCAGTTTGGTTTCATCAGACCATAGGACATTCTCCCAAAACTCCTCTGGATCATCCAAATGCTCTCTAGCAAACTTCAGACAGGCACGGACATGTACAGGCATAAGCAGTGGGACACGTCTGGCACTGCAGGATCTGAGTCCATGGTGGCGTAGTGTGTTACTTATGGTAGGTCTTGTTACATTGGTCCCAGCTCTCTGCAGTTCATTCACTAGGTCCCCCCCCCGCGTGGTTCTGGGATTTTTGCTCACCGTTCTTGTGATCATTCTGACCCCACGGGGTGGGATTTTGCGTGGAGCACCAGATCGAGGGAGATTATCAGTGGTCTTGTATGTCTTCCATTTTCTAATTATTGCTCCCTCAGTTGATTTCTTCACTCCAAGCTGGTTGGCTATTGCAGATTCAGTCTTCCCAGCCTGGTGCAGGGCTACAATTTTGTTTCTGGTGTCCTTTGACAGCTCTTTGGTCTTCACCATAATGGAGTTTGGAGTCAGACTTTTTGAGGGTGTGCACAGGTGTCTTTTTATACTGATAACAAGTTTAAACAGGTGCCATTACTACAGGTAATGAGTGGAGGAAAGAGGAGACTCTTAAAGAAGAAGTTACAGGTCTGTGAGAGCCAGAAATCTTGATTGCTTGTTTCTGACCAAATACTTATTTTCCACCATAATATGCAAATAAAATGAAAAAAAAAACAGACAATGTGATTTTCTGGATTTTTTTTCTCAGTTTGTCTCCCATAGTTGAGGTCTACCTATGATGTAAATTACAGACGCCTCTCATCTTTTTAAGTGGTGGAACTTGCACTATTGCTGACTGACTAAATACTTTTTTGCCCCACTGTAATAGCCTTCAAGTCCTAAGGTTGGAACCGAGTCTTTTAATTATCACTATATATAATTTTACATATGCCTAATATCATCAATCATTATAATTTTGACTTTCTAAAAAATCAATCGTTCTACAGATGCTTCAACTAACCAACGAGAGCAATTGAATTATAATACCATTAGCACGAAAATGATAAAAGTATAAATGCTCAGATTGATCTGCAGAGAATCAATTTTAAGTCAAATTTACTTGAAATGCAAAGTTGAACAGTATGTGATTCGATTCATCTGAATTTTACCCCCCAAAATTCCCAATGATGTCAGGCATATACATGCGGACTTCCCCATAATGCCATGTAGCTATCATATCACATGGTCTCACACAGCCAATCAGTGTAGCCTATGGCAGCCAATATAAAGATAAGAACTGTATACAGAGACACTTGATTCTTTTACAGCATAGGGCAAGGAGGATAGATCACATAGCTTATTCCACACCCTGGCAGGAAAACTTCTAAATTGAATTGTGTTGTAATACCAGACTAGTGTTGAAGCACATTGTAACAATCTGTGTATAATAATCCAAAAGATTCAAAAAACATAGGAGGTTCTGTACCTGCATATTTAGTGTGAATGCATCAACCTGTGACACACTGCAGTAACAGCACCTTACACCCTTTTACAACCAGTGACGGACATAGCATGTCATGAGCGGGTGTCAGTTCCCATGTCATAAGTCAGATGTCATGATTTAAAACTGTCAGTGTATGTAAACACATAAAACGTCATTTTGTCCCTCAAAAAAACAAGCTGCCATGCAGCTCAATTAGTGGAAAAAAAAGTTATAGCTCTCAGAATGCAGAGGTGCAAAAACATTTTTTTTTCAGTAGAATAGTTTTTATCGTGTAAATGTGTCAAAAAATGAAACAATTATAAAAATGATGGGGTATCAGAATAGTCAAGAGAAATTACACTACAAATTGCATTGTTCATTTCTCATTTTACCCTTCTGAACATAAAAAATAGGGCTAAAAGAACACTTTTGCTGGAAAAAATGGCTTTTTATTTTCATGGCTCTACGTCATAAACTTCTGTGAAGTACCTGGGGGTTCAGGGTGCTCACTACACTACTGGATACATTACTTGAAGGGTCTAGCTTTCAAAATTGGGTAACTTGTTGGGTATTTCCACTGTTTAGGAACATTAGGGGCTCTCCAAATGCGACATGACATCCACTTTCAATTACAGCCATTTTTGCGTTTGAAAAGTCAAATGGTGCTCCTTCCTTTACAAGCCCTGCCATGTGCCCAATCAGTAGTTTTCTCCAACATATGAGGCGTCGGCATATTCAGAAGAAATTGCAGAAAAAATAATGGGTTTTATTTTCTCCTTTTATCCTTGCCCGGCGCTCATAGGAAGTCAGCAATTCTGCTGCATACAGGCGATCAGGTTATGGCAGCATCTAGTCTCCCATGGAGACTATTGAAGCATGCCAAAAGTAAAAAAAAGTTTGTAAAATATTAAAAAATAAAAAAATATAAAAGTTCAAATCACCCCCTATCGCCTCATTCAAAATAAAGTAAAATCAAACATACACATATTTGGTATCGCCGCGTTCAGAATCGCCCGATCTATCAATAATAAAAAAAAATTAATCTGGTTGCTAAACTGCGTAATGAAAAAAAGTAAAAACACCAGAAATACATTTTTTTTTGGTCGCTGCAACATTGCATTAAAATGCAATAATGGGTGATCAAAAGATCATATCTGCACCAAAATGGTATCATTAAAAAACCTCAGCTTGGCACACAGAAAGTAAGCCCTCACCCAACCCGAGATTATGAAAAATGGAGACGCCGCGGGTCTTGGAAAATTACGCAATTCTTTTACATTTTTTTTAGCAAACTTTGGAATTTTTTTCACCATTCAGATAAAAAACAACCTAGACATGTTTGGTGTCTATAAACTTGTAATGATCTGGAGAATCATCCTTTGTCCATGTATTATAAATGGAGGATGTAAAGTTCATCATCCTTGCACGGTGACCCAACATCTATTATGGACAATTCTTTGGGCATCATTCCAAAAACTAATTGTATATCTACAGAGTAAGAGCTTGTCATGCTCACCCCACTATCCTAAGTGTGGGGATCATGAGTTGTATCTTTGCTGTTCTAGCATTAATAATGTTCTTCAACAAAAAACTGTATATTTACAGACTTTTATACGGTATTTGTGGCACATTAGCTGTTTTGGATTTACTTAAGAACTATATGTAACAGAACTCCTTAACTCATTAACTCCTTAAACTCCTTGACATCTTTATATGATGTTATTGTTTTGTGAATGTCATTCTGTTGGACAATCAGTTATTTAATGATTTTATCCTCTAAGATCAGGAATACTGGTTTTAGGAATGTTCATGATGCGTTCAGGCTTTTAGTGATTTTGGGCTTGTAAGAATCTTAGTCTTCCCTCCAAACTCAAATACCCACAAGATATATTATAAAAGGAATCTGTCAGCAGGATTTCACCCAACAAACTACAGTATTTATTTGTGCATTTAGAGCTTTCAAAGACAAGTCCAAAAATACCTTTACCTGAACAATCCCATTCTTGAACAATCAGTGTCTCACTTGACATGCAAATGAAGGTGTAGATCAAAAGCCTCTGTCACTCCAACTCTATTCCATGCCCAGCACCACCCTTCTGCTTGACTGATAATCTTTATGCTGAGTGACTTTAAAGAGTCACATGTGCATATAAATAGATTGGGGTGTATAATCTTGTTAACAGATTCCATTTAAATTAGGTTGATAAATAGGTAAAATAGTGTCAGCTATCAATCTCAAGGACATGAAATATTAAAACTACATGTTGAACCTCAAAAAGTTAGTAGTTTATTATATATATATTTCTTACAACAGTGTATTAGAAGTTATATGTTTATGATTTATTAAATATGACTCTAACTGTTGTTTTCAGAGATTTCACTTTTGTTTCTGTGCAATATTACTTTTCTTATTTTTCAGGGCACCAATACCTAATATTATCTTATTGGGCTTGAGTTTCTTTTATTTGTAAATCATATTCTGTTAGATGTATGTTAGTGTTCTTACGGAGGTAAGGGATTGTCAAATTGCTCTCAAAACAGCATTACTTCTAAAAGTTTATAAGACTAAACTAGGAATTTGATTTGCAGGATGAACGTCTCGCTGAATAATGCTTGCTATTACAAGAATAGAAACTATAAAACTAATTTCAAATATATTATATTGAAAAGATAAACAATATAAAACACGTTATACATTTGAATTTTATTACTTTCAAGTTGTAATTACAATTTTTTTTACATTTCTACATTGTTGATAGTCTATCCTGTAAGCATGCAAGCTGTAAGCATCCTAAAGGAGATATGAAGTTCTCACAAGGCTATCCAGAGCCCAAAAAAATCACCAATTCACACTATAAAATATGTTGAAAAAAGTTGCAAAATCTACATTAAAAAACTTTATCTCCTTACAACTATATATCGCCTTCTAAGGCAATTCAGACTCAAATGCAAGAACAAAGTATAAAGAGGAAATTATAATGTGAAAATTAACTGTTTCATGGTCCTTAAACAAGTGTACTCTTACTATAAGGCTGGAGTCAGACACAATGTATAAAAATGCGGACCGTATTTTACTGTCTTAATATGCAGAAATGTTCCCTGAACAGTGATCCATATGTCATCCGTTGGCAAGGCGTGGCTGCATTTTTTGCGCATGTAAGCATCCGTATGACATCTGTATTGCATCCGTATGCGGAGATTTTCTCGCCGACTTGCAAAATGGACATATAATGGAGCCCAATGACAGGTTAAAACACAAGCAAAAGATTAGATATAGACACACAGAATACATATATATATATATATATATATATATATATATATATATATATATATATATATAAAAATACATGTCATTGAGGCACATATATATATTTCATAGAGTTCTACATAGTAGAATAGCCACTAAATCAATTGCCGGCTTCTGTAAAATCAATACAAAACCCGACATGAAATGACACATGGTTTACATACAGTAAACCATTTCATTTCATTTATTTTTTTATATGTCTTTGACTAATAATTAGATTAGGGTATGTGTGAAAAATTTGGGACATGTAGGTGTTAAATTAAGGGGTTAATTCGTTGAAAAAAATTGCATGGGCTCCCGCAGTAATTTCTCCACCTGAGAGTGAAAGCCAGTGAGTGAGGGCAGATATTATTAGCCTAGGGAGGGACCATTGTTTTTGGCCCCCCTGGCTAAAAAAATCTGCCCCCAGACACCCTGGAAAAGGTGCATCTTTATGGTGTGCCTTTTCTGGCACTTTGCCTCTCTATTCCCATTGCACTAAAGTGGTGGCTCATGGGTTAATAATAATGGGTTAATGTCACCTTGCTATTGCAAGGTGACATTAAGCCATATTAATAATGGAAAAGTGTCAATATGACACCTATCCATTATTAACCTTAGAATAGTAAAGGGTTAAAAAATACGTACAGACACTTTTAATGAAATAAACACACCAAGTTTTTGACCAAATTTATTCATCTGCTAATTAAAAAAAATCCATGGATCTGTAAAAAAAATAAATAAAAAAAACACTATACATACCTCTTTGCTGTTCAGTCAGATCCCCCACTGCAATCCATCAGAAGGGGTTAACTGGTTTACAGCGGGGAGAGCAGTGCTAATGCGACCGGCCTCGCTGTAAACCACTGCTGAATGAATTAGTTAATCTCTGCGCAGCCTCCCCAGCTGACCGGAGATGAACTAATGAGAGTGGGAAAGTTTCTGCACTTTTTCCCACACTCATTAGTTCACCTCAGGTCAGCCAGGGGACTCCGCGCAGCCTCCCTGACTACCGCTGACGTCACCAGTGTGAAGATGGTTATTATTATTATTATTATACATTTTATAGCGCCATATATTCCATGGCGCTTTACATGTTAAAAGGGGCATATATAGACAAGTACACTAAACATGAGCAATACAAGACACACATAAGTACAGAAGGAGAGAGGACCCTGCCCGCAAGGGCTCACAGTCTACAGAGGATGGGTGAGGATGCACTAGGAGAGGGTTAAGCTGGTCGTTCAGTAGACTGGGGATCACTGCAGGTTATAGGCTTGTTGGAAGAGGTGGGTCTTCAGGTTCTTTTTGAAGGTTTCCATGGTAGGCGAGAGTCTGATATATTGGGGTAGAGAATTCGAGAGTATGGGGGAAACATGAGAGAATTCTTGCATGCGGTTGTGGGAAGAAGAGATAAGAGGGGAGTAGAGAAGGAGATCTTGAGAGGATCGAAGGTTGCATGTGGGTAAGTACTGGGAGTCCATGTCACAGATGTATGGAGGAGACAGGTTGTGGATGGCTTTGTATGTCATAGTTAGGGTTTTGAACTGCGGCCTCTGGACAATAGGAAGCCAGTGAAGGGCTTGGCATAGGAGAGAGGCTGGGGAATAACGGGGGAGACAGGTGGATAAGTCGGGCAGCAGAGTGTAGAATGGATTGGAGTGGTGCCAGAGTGCTAGAGGGGAGGCCAGAGAGTAGGAGGTTGCAGTAGTCAAGGCTGGAGATGATAAGGGCATGCATTAGTGTTTTTGTGGTTTCATGGTTAAGGAATACACGGATCCGGGAAATATTTTTAAGTTTGAAACCGCAGGAAGAGGCTAGGGTTTGGATATGTGGCTTGAAAGAGAGGGCAGAGTTGAGGATCACCCCGAGGCACCGAGCATGCAGGACTGGGGAAAGTGAGCAAATATCATGTGACATGCTGTAATCGGTGCGGGGTGACACAGCACCAATCATAGCCATCATAATGGGTGGAGTGATTGCGACGTAACCTCACCTGACAAACCCCTTTGGTGCTGATTGGCTGAACAATCAGTGCCAAAGGAGTTAATCTAATTTCACAGCTCTGCACACCATCTTTGTCTCAGATTTGGCATACAAAGTGGTTATGTAGCCCCCTCTGTGTTACCTGAGCAAAAGATTCATTGGTAGCCAGAGTGAACCATCTGCGATCTCCTGCCTCTTGTGCTGCATCCTTCTCTGCTGAGATCCTCCTGTGATCTGTGCTGTGCTGTGTGCTGGCCGTTGTGTGACTCATCAGTGATCACAGCAGCAACTCCCCATCCCTGTCCTAGTTCCCCATCCCTTCTCCAGTACTCCCTCACCCCACTCTCCTCCCCTTCCATTTTAATATTTAGCTAACTTTTTTGCACTTTTTCTTGTATGCAGCATCCTGCGCAGAGAATTCGTGCTATTCCCGTGTCTGCAGCACTCTGATCAGTATCGATGCTGATCAGAGACTGCGTCATGGGACTTTTTCATTTTTTAGCTAGTTAGCGTAGTGGATGTTGCAGTGCAAGCAACGTCTGTTTTTTTTTTAGAAAAATATAATAATAGTAGTTAGTACAGCATGGTTTTAGAGGTAGCAAGGTAGCTTAGCTGGTGTCACAGTGTAAGTGATGACCAATTGTTTTTTTTTTAAAGAAAAATAGTTAGTACAGTGTAGTTTTAGAGGTAGCGAGGTAGCGTAACCTGTGTCAGTGTTAGTGACGACCAATCTTGTTTTAGAGATAAAAAATTATGCAGTGTAGTTTTAGAGGTAGAGAGGTAGAGTATTAGTATAGCTGGCGTCACAGTTTTAGCGAAAAAAAATCGTACACCGTAGTTTTAGAGGTAGCATCTTTTTTTGCATAAAAAAACTGCTATCGCTGAGTAATTTCTAGTGCATACGTGTTAGGTGCCGGGATTCTCTCACTGCACAGGATAGATTCCAAGCCTTGGCTGCTTCTGCAGTCTCCCATACTGCTCCAACTGCAGTGGGGTCTGCGCAGCGTCTTGCTCAGACCTGTGCGGTTCACTTGGTTACTGCTTGGCTTTCCAGCCAAAGCTATGGTAACTAGCAATAATCAGCAGCTTACTGGCACTCTGGATGCTAAGGCCAGAAATCACTCTACTGAGCATGCTCGTGAGGTGGCGATGTCTCATTGGTGGTAAGTCATCAGCTGCTCAGGTGATGTGGCAGTCCTGGATAGGTCCACGAGCAAGGTCCTGTCTGATTGGACTTAAGCGGAGCATATAAAAGGGTCTTTGGGGCGCACGTTGGTGTGCGAAGATCCTTTATGCTATGTGTGTGTCAGTGGATACGTTACCACTCTGTGTGCACGTGTGCCGCATCTAGTACGGTGATTGTGTGTCTAGACAGGCAGTGTAGGGTGTCAACTCCCACTTGGCTCAGCATCTGACTCCAGGCATCCTAAGTCGCATGTGCCGTTAACACAGCCGAGTGTCAGAGCGAGCATAACCACCAGCCTAGATGTCCCTGGGGGGGTAGCTATAGGGACCCCCAACTAGCGTTATTATCTGCTGTACTCTTGTGACGTCTAACAGGGTATAGTTCCGAGTGCTCTCTGTTTTGTACCGCTCTGTGGAGCAACCGAGCAGGTACCTTGCACTCTGTCCACAAGGAGTGACCTTTAACTCCATGTGTTTACAGTGCTTGTACGCAGAATCGCTCGGCCATTGTTCATTAGTTGTGGTTTCTCCATCACCGCATGGTGGACCCCGGGTTGCGATTGCACTCTCTCATAATTTATATTTAGTGCAATCTGCAAACCTTAACAATAGGTCACATTGTTTGTGATGTCCGTTTTTCTTCTGTTTAAAAAATGATTTGTGTCAAGTAAATGTTTAACGAGTGCATTAGCTGAGTATACGTTGCATTGTTGCTGATGTCCGTTTTTCTTTTATAAAAAAATTATTTTTGCATTGAGTAAAGTTTTAGGTAGTGTATTATGGGAGCATATGTTGCAGTGTTGGTGACATACATTTTTCTCTTGTAAAGAAGAATAATTTGCATCAAGTAAAGTTGTAGCGAGTGCATTACGGGAGCATACGTTACATTGTTGGTGACGTCCTTTTTTCTTTTGTAAAAAAAATAATTATTTGCATCAAGTAAAGTTTTAGGTAGTGCATTAGGGGAGCATATGTCACATTGTTGGTGACGTTCATTTTTATCTTGTAAAAAAAAGAATTATTTGCGTCGGCTAAATTTATAGGGAGAGCATTAGTGTAGTGAGCATCTGTATTTTTTACACAAACTTATCTTTTTACATTTGATTTTTCTTTTCATGTTTTTTTCTGTTTCTTCTAAATTTTTTCTCTTTTTTCCCGTTTTTTTTAATAAATAATATCCTATACACAAGTCACACACATTGCACGTGTAAAAGCACCACTTACACACACATCCCCTGGGTTTGGAAAAATAATATAAAAATGGCCCTTTCGTCAAGACCCTGTTCACCAGAGGAGGCATACGCCTTCCTTGACTCTGACACGGATTCAGTCAGTCAGGAAGATCCCACATTTGTATATTCCTCCTCCTCCTCCTCATCTAGTGAGGATGGACCCCTAGCAAGGCACCCTAGGACCCAGGTAACACCTGTAGCAATCGATCCCATATGGATTGCACTCCTGAAAATCATCAGCCAGTCATTCCGCAGTTCAGGAATCCAGTTTGACACCACTGGCCTCACTAAAATTGACTTCTTCAAATTCTTTTTCAGTGAGGAAATAATAAATATTATGGTGGCTCAGACAAACTTGTATGGCCATCAATTTTTCACCCAAAATCCCACATTGTAATGCACCAGATGTACCCTTTAAATGCAGAAAAGTTGATGACATTTTGGGGAAGAGTACTGCATATATGCATAATCCAAAAATCAGAGCTTCGGCAATACTGGAGTACTGATACATTCTTAAGTACACCAGTATTCTGCATGGCCATGACAAGGACATCATATGAAGTGATCCAAAAATGTTTGCATTAGAGTGATAATGCGCAGTGTCCTCCCCGAGATAATCCAAACTTAGATTGTCTATATAAAATTCGGCCAGTGGTTAAACACTTCAGCAGAAAATTTGCTGAGGCGTACAACCAACAAAGGGACATCGCTATAGATGAATCTCTGGTTCATTTCAAAGGGAGGCTAAAATTCCAACAATACCTGTCCAGTAAGAGGGCTAGGTACAGAATAAAACTGTACAAACTATGCGAGAGTACCTCAGAGTACACCCACAGTTTTAGGCTCTACGAGGGTAAGGACACCCAGATTAACCCACCCGAATGCCCCCTCGTCCTAGAGGTGAGTGGTAAAATTGTGTGGGAATTGCTGCACTCACTCCTATATATAGTTATCACCTCTACATTGACAACTTTTACACCAGCATCCCACTCTTCAAGACCCACTCTGTCAGAGGTAGAATTGCATTAGGCACCGTGCAAAAAAATCAGCGAGGCCTCCCTAATATGCCAGTTGGGCAAATGCTGATAAAAGGCGAAAGCAGAGGCCAATGCAGTGACAACATGCTGGTGGTCAAGTATAAGGACAAAAGGAATGACCTTATCTTGACCACCATACACTGTGAGAATAGTTCCATTGTCACTGTTTGTGGTACAACAACTCAAATCCCAAAGCCAGATTGTATCTTGGATTACAATCAGTACATGGGGATGTAGATCGATCAGTTCAAATCCTCAAAGAATACAGTGCCATGTGAAAAGTAAAAGTATGGTGCGAAAAATTGGCCATGCACATTGTACAGATGTCACTGTACAATGCTTTTGTGCTGTTCCTATCTGCAGGCAATACAGGGACCTTCCTTCAGTGTCAGCATGTAGTCATCAAGGCCCTATTGTTTAGCACTCAGGAAGGTGAGGGTCCCATTACATCTGAAACTGATAATGCCTGTATTGTTCTAGCTCAACATTTCCCAGTACTGGTTCCCCAAACGGCGAGGACAGGACAATCACAAAAACAGTGCTGAGTATGCTCCAAGAGGGGAATCAGAAATGACACAAATTACCATTGTGAAACCTACCCTGAGAAACCTGGCCTTTGCATTAACAATTGCATCAAAGCATACCACACATCCACAAATTAATAAAATTAGTTTATATTATGTTGATCCAACACACTTTTATAATCTGATGTACCCTGCACATCTTACACATAACAGAACATCATAAATTCATACACCAGTAACACCAGAAGCATTATAATCATTGCTAGAAAATTATGCCTCTAGATAAATTCCTTCAGGAGTGTAGTTTCAAAAATGGGGTTACTTGTGGGTGATTTCCAGTGTTTAGGCACATCAGGGGTTCAGCAAACGTGACATCGTGCCCGCACACCATTACATCAAAGTCTGCAATACAAAACATCACTCTTCCATTCTGAGCCCTGCTGTGCACCCAAACAGTAGTTTTCCTCCACATATGGGGTATCAGCATACTTGGGAGAAATTGCACAACTTTTTTGGTCCATTTTCTCCTATTACCCTTGTGAAAATGAAAAATCGTGGCTAAAAGATCATTTTTGTAGAATTTTTTTTTTTTCATTTTCATGACTCAACGTGACTTCATAAGTCACATGTTTAGTGAAAGGAAGTCCACCTGTGTGCAATTTAAGTGTTGCATGGTCTGTCAGTATATACACACCTTTTATGAAGGGCCACTGAGGCTGCAACACCATTAACAAAAGGTTCCACTAATCAAACAATACCATGAAGAACAAGAAGATCTTCAAACAAGTCAGGCATAAAGTTGTTGAGAAGTACAAGTCAGGGTTGGGGTATAAAAAAAATCCCAATATCTAATGATCCTCGAAGAGCCATCAAAGCCATAATCATCAATTGGAAAGAACATGATACAACAAATCTGCCAAGAGAGGACTGCCCACCAAAACTCCCAGCCTGGGCAAGGAGGGCAATAATTAGAGAGGCAGCACAGAAAGCTGTAAACTCCATAAAGGTGGCAGTTAAGGAAGAGTGGACAGAAAAAAGCCTTTAGATGCACACAAAAAGACTTACTTTGAATTTACCAAGACATGTGGGAGACTCCCTAAATATATGGAGGAAAATTCTGTCATCAGATGACATCAAAATTGAAATTTTTGGCCACTAAAGTAAACGCTATGTCTGGCTCTAAACCAACACACCTCATCACCCCAAGGACACGATTCCCACAGTGAAACATAGTGGTGGCACAATCATGCTGTGGGGATGTTTTTCGGCAGCAATAACAGGGAGTATGGTCCAAGTTAAGGGCAAGATGGATGGTGTAAAATATAGTGATATTCTTGAGCATAACCTATTTCAGTCTGCGAGGGAGGTTTACATTCCTACAAGCTAGTGATCCAAAGCATACTGCTAGATCAACACTCAAATAGTTTAAGGGGAAAAGTGTGTAATGAAACCTCCACCAGGGGGAGCTGGTGAGGGAAGAGAGGTTACACAATAGGAGCAGCAACCCTGAGCAACAGCACAGGTGCCACAGGTAATGAGAGAGAATAGTCAGACGAACCGAGTCAGAAACTAGCAGGAGCAGACATACCAGAAGGAGCAGCAATACACGTAGTCAAAATACCAAGTCGAGAGTCAGAAAGCCAGAACATGAGCACGGGGTCCAAAACGTGAGACGAAATACGTTGTCGGGGAACAAGCCGGGGGGTCAGATGCCAGAGAGGGAAAGTAACAGCAGAGACGAATACCAAGAGATGGGGTAAGAGACCAGTCCGGGTCATACACGTGAATATCAGTCAAAGGCAGGAGGATCACCAAGGTACAAGGGCCAGAGGCTCTAAACTGGAAGCTTGAGCTATCACTAACACTGGTCAGCAGGCTGTGAGAGACTGAAATAGCCCAGCTAGCTCCAGAATGAGGCTGAGGAGATTAACCCCCACATGACCAGTCCGGAGTGAAGACAGCAGAAGATAAACTCCGGACTGGACCATGACAGTACCCCCTCTCAATGGGGGGCCACTGGACCCCCAGGCTTCCCTGGATGATGAGCGTGAAAGGCCCGGACCAACCGATCTGCATTGACCGAATGCGCCGGCACCCATGACCAATCCTCAAGACCGTATCCTTTCCAATGGACCAAGTACTGAAGTGAACGACGGAGCATGCGAGAATTCACCACCTATTCCACCTCATACTCGGTCTGACCATCTACCATAACAGGCGGCGGGTGCGAGGGAGACTCATCAGAGGAAGGCACCGACGGCTTCAGAAGCGCCTTATCGAACACATTAGGAATCCGTAATGACGGAGGCAAACGCAGGTGAAAGGCCACAGGATTAATCACCTCTAAAATCTCATACGGACAAATAAACTTGGGACCCAACTTAGCAGAGGGAATTCTCAGCCTTATGTTTTTGGTGGATAACCATACCTTATCCCCCACCTGATAAGTCGGCCCCACCGAGCGTCGTTTATCCGCAAAAAATTTATATTTGCCCTGAGCCTCACCAATGTTTCTCTGAACCTCCCTCCAAACCTCCTCCAACCGCAAAAAGGCCGAATCAGCCCCTGGACACTCCGAATCTAGTCTGGAGAATTCACCAAAATGAGGGTGAAACCCCTAGTTGCAGAAGAAAGGAGAAGTACTAGTAGACTGATTGACACGATTATTGAAGGCGAATTCCGCTATAGGTATCACAGCGCACCAATCATCCTGTCTGGATGTGACAAGACACCGCAGGATCTGCTCCAAAGACTGATTGGTCCTTTCAGTCTGACCATTGGTCTCGGGATGGTAGGCCGATGAAAAGGACAGATGCCCAGCCTTTTACAAAAAGCTCTCCAGAATTTTGCCACGAATTGCACCCCTCTATCAGACACCACACTGACAGGCACACCATGCAACCGAATCACATGCTCAATGAATAGCTTAAATAGAGTCTCAGCATTAGGAAGGCCCGTTAAGGGTACAAAATATGCTTGTTTACTGAACCTATCCACAACTACCCAGATCACGGTTTTGCCATTAGAGGGTGGGGATCGGTGATTAAATCCATGGACAGGTGTGTCCACGTTCTATCCGGAATTGGCAGTGGCACCAATTCCCCGGCCGGCCGGTTGTGGGAGGCTTTAGCACGGGCACAAATTTCACAGGAGGACACAAAATCAGTGACATCAGAAGTCAACGAGGGCCACCAGAACAGCCTAGTGATGGCTTTACGAGTGGCCGAGATTCCAGGATGCCCACTCAGAGCTGAGTCGTGGAACTCCAGAAGCACCCTTAACCGATACTGGACAGGCACAAAGAGCTTATTTTCAGGTATGGATGGAGGATCAAGAGATTGGGCCTCACAAATCTCTTGCTCCAATCTCAGGGATACCACAGCCACCACCACCCCGCGCTGAAGAATGGAGGAAGGAGGCTCAGGAGGCGATACCGGATCTAGGCTGCGAGACAAGGCATCCGCCTTCATATTCTTGGAACTTGGTCTGAAAGTGATGGAAAACTGAAATCTGGAAAAAAAAGTGACTAGCTTGCCTGTCTTTGAGTCAGAAGTTTGGCGGATTCGATGTAAGACAGGTTCTTGTGATCTGTAATTACAGTGATACGATGGACAGCCCCCTCCAAAAAATGCCTCCATTCTTCAAAAGCCAATTTAATGGCCAACAACTCTTGGTTACCCACATCATGATTTCTTTCAGCAGAGGAAAATTTTTTAGAAAAGAAGGCATAGGGTCTTAAGTTAGTTAATGTGGTGGGCCCCTGGGACAACACAGCCCCCACTCCCACCTCAGAGGCATCCACTTCTATGATGAATGGTTTAGACAAGTCAGGTTGAACCAGTACCGGAGCAATCATGAAACGTTCTTTTAACAAAGAAAACACCGCCACAGCTGGAGCTGACCAATTTTTGAGATCCGCCCCCTTTTGGGTGAGATCAGTGAGGGGTTTGACCACTTGAGAGAATCCCTTGATGAATTTTCTATAATAATTGGCGAAACCCAGAAATCGCTGAAGACCCTTGAGATCTCTGGGTTGCACCCAATCCACAATGGCCAGTACCTTCCTAGGGTCCATACGAAACCCCTCAGTGGACAGGATGACCCCTAGAAAGGACAATTCTTGAGTAAAAAATGAACATGAACATTTCTCCAATTTGGCAAAGAGTGAGTTCTCCCTGAGCCTCTGGAGAACCACATAACTTTGTCTATCAGAAGAATATATGAGTATGTCATCAAGATAAACAACTACAAAGCATCCAATAAAATCAGAAAAAACATGGTTAATGAAATTCTGGAATACCGCTGGTGCGTTAGTCAAACCGAAGGGCATAACCAAATTTTCAAACAGACCCTCAGAGGTGAGAAACGCAGTTTTCCATTCATCCCCCTCCCACACACGGATGAGATTGTACGCTCCCCTGAGGTCCAACTTAGAGAACCACCTTGCCCCCGACAATTGATTGTACAAATCAGGTATCAGTGGTAGAGGATAAGTGTTTCTTATAGTTATTTTATTCAGTTCTCGAAAATCGAGGCATGGGCGTAAACCACCATCCTTTTTTTTTTTACAAAAAAGAACCCCGCTGCCACGGGAGAGACAGATGGCCGTATATGCCCTTTACGGAGGCTCTCAGAGATATACTCCTTCATAGCAGACCGCTCAGGGCCGGAGAGATTGTACAGCCGGGCTTTGGGCAATTTGGCACCGGGAGCAAAATCCATGGCACAATCGATTGGGCGGTATGGTGGTAGAACCTCAGCCTCCTTTTCGGAGAACACATCCTCAAAATCCTTCACTTACTCCGGAATACCCTCCAGACTGATGGATGACATAGACCAGGGGTCCTCAAACTTTTTAAACAGGGGGCCAGATCACGGTCCCTCGGACCATTGGAGGGCCAGAATATAGTTTAAAAAAAATTATGAATAAATTCCTGTGCATACTGCACATATCTTATTTAGAAGTAATAAAACAAAAATAGGAACAAATACAATATTAAAAATGAAGTTAAATCATCAAACTTACCGATTTTTTGGTTCTTCGAATATCCTACACTACGAGTCAATTTTTTCTCTTTCTTGATATCATTGTTTCCTAGGGATTCAAAATTGCTATTAGTAAAATACCAACATATATACAGCGCTACAAAAACAATATATCAGCAATAAAATTGCCCACACAGAGACATACAGACTGCACTGCCCATCAATGCAGCCTGATTAGTGCCCATCAATGCAGCCTGATCAGTGCCCATCAATGCAGCCTGATCAGTGCCCATCAATGCAGCCTGATCAGTGCCCATCAATGCAGCCTGATCAGTGCCCATCAATGCAGTCTGATCAGTGCCCATCAATGCAGTCTGATCAGTGCCTATCAATGCAGCCTCACCAGTGCCCATATTGGTGGAACTCCACTTTTACCTCAGGCTCAGACTGGTGTGGTGCAAGAATCCCCAATAGGCAGCATTGGTCCCTAAAAGGCAGGTAAATGTCCCCAATAGGCAGCATACGTCTCCAATAGGCAGGTAAATGTCCCCATTAGGCAGCACAGGTCCCCATTAGGCAGCACAGGTCCCCAATTGGCAGGTAAATGTCCCCATTAGGCAGCACAGGTCCCCAATAGGCAGGTAAATGTCCCCATTAGGCAGCACAGGTCCCCATTAGGTAGCACAGGTCCCCAATAGGCAGGTAAATGTCCCCAATAGGCAGCACAGGTCCCCAATAGGCAGGTAAATGTCCCCAATAGGCAGCACAGGTCCCCAGTAGGCAGCACAGGTCCCCAATAGGCAGCACAGGTCCCCATTAGGCAGCACAGGTCCCCATTAGGCAGGTAAATGTCCCCATTAGGCAGCACAGGTCCCCATTAGGCAGTACAGGTCCCCAATTGGCAGGTAAATGTCCCCATTAGGCAGCACAGGTCCCCATTGGGCAGCACAGGTCCCCAATAGGCAGGTAAATGTCCCCATTAGGCAGCACATGTCCCCATTAGGCAGGTAAATGACCCCAATAGGACCCGGCGTTAAAAACTAAAAAAAAAAATGTACTTACCTATGTCCCCCGCTGCTCTGAAGAGGCGCCCGCTCATCTCAGTCTTCTTCCTGCACAGGCACACAGGCGGCGTGACGTCATCAGGCCGCACAGGCGGCGTGATGACAATCACGCCGCCTGTGTGCACTGTGCTCTGCTGCATACGGAGGGCTGCGTAACGCCTTTCCTCGACGCCTCGTCCCACCCGCGATTACAGGGCCTGCCGGCATTGAACTACAGTGCAGTTCATGAGTTCAATGTCAGCCTGGCGGGGGGGCTGGATAAAAGTCCTTGGCGGGCCGCATGTGGCCTGTGGGCCGTAGTTTGAGGACCCCCTGACATAGACACAGTAGCAAGACAATTTTCAGAACAACCAGGTCCCCTTTTAACAATATCCTGGGACCCCCAGTCAATAACCAGGTTATGCCGTTGCAACCAGGGAAACCCTAACACCAGGCCAGCAGGGAGGTTATCCAAAACAAAGCATGACATGCGCTCCTGGTGTAGGGCCTCCACCCTGAGGGTGAATTCTTTAGAAATGAAATGGAGACCATCCTTAGTGAGAGGTGTAGAGTCAATAGCCACAATTTTTAAGGGAGTCCCCAACCTAAGGTTCAGGGTTGACCCACAGTCTACAAAAGCCGACGTATGGAAAAAGACGTTCTCAACACCAAGTTCCACCTTTAGCAGTATCTTTGAAAATGAAGAAAAAGGTACCTGAGAGTCTGGGTGACCTCCACGATTATCACCCAGACTCAGCCGCTTGTTAGTCGGAGGACAGGAGGGGCAGTCTTTTTCCAATGTCCAGGATCTCCACAGTAAAAACACAACTTTCCATCACGTCACCGTTTCCTCTCCTTCTCCTGGGGGTTGGTGGCTCCCACCTCCATAGGTTCAGATGGAAGCAAAACATCAGGGTTAGCAGGGAAAAACGGAAACCCTTGCTGAGTAACACCTCTCTCCCGCAGTCTCCGATCCATACAGATAGCCTGAGTCATAGCCTCCTCCAATGAGCTGGGAGGTGGATGGAGACCCAAAGCATCCTTCAAGCAATCCGACAGTCCCTTCCTGAACAGACATCTCAGTGCGGAGTCGTCCCAGGACACCTCAGTGGACCATCGACGGAACTCGGAGCTGTACCATTCGGCTGAGTGCTTCCCTTGCTCCAGACCCATAATAGTGTCCTCTGCCACCCTAACACGGTCCGGTTCATCATAGATAAGTCCTAGGGCCTCAAAGAACCTATCTACTGACATCCTTTCAGGGGCTGTAGGGGGCATCGAGAAAGCCCAGGATTGGGGACCCTCCCTAAGTAAGGAGATAACAATCCCCACCCGCTGAGTTTCATCCCCAGACGATCGGGGTCTAAGAGAAAACCATAATTTACAACTCTCCTTGAATATGTGAAATTTATCCTTTTCGCCAGAAAGTGTGTCAGGAAGTTTAACTGAGGGTTCAGGAGAGTGCAAAATAACATCTACAGAGTCACCTGATGGACAAACAATATGAGAGGTGTTTCCCTGCATGGTCTTAATAGTCTCAGTCAGTTCTTTCTGTAAGTGGTATGAGACATGACAAGGGACTGATGATTCACAGAAAAGTCCTGCGCCATCTGCGTTAAACTGGACACTTGATCTGCCAAATTATGCAGCAGATCCATGACCAAAGAAAAAAAAAAGTGCAAAATCCCGTTTAAATGTATAGGTTAGTGATAATGTAGTGAAACCACCAGGGGGAGCTGGTGAGGGAAGAGAGGTTACACACTAAGAGCAGCAACCCTGAGCAACAGCACAGGT
Organism: Dendrobates tinctorius; assembly: GCF_039654945.1. Lineage (NCBI taxonomy): Eukaryota > Metazoa > Chordata > Amphibia > Anura > Dendrobatidae > Dendrobates > Dendrobates tinctorius. Next base: position 1,696,124 of record NW_027361779.1, on the reverse strand, counting down.
GCCACAGATAACGAGAGAGAATAGTCAGACGAACCGAGTCAGAAACTAGCAGGAGCAGACGTACCAGAAGGAGCAGCAATACACGTAGTCAAAATACCAAGCCGAGAGTCAGAAAGCCAGAACATGAGCATGGGGTCCAAAACGTGAAACAAAATACATGGTCGGGATACAAGCCGGGGGGTCAGATGCCAGAGAGAGAACGTAACAGCAGAGACGAATACCAAGAGACGGGGTCAGAGATCAGTCCGGGTCATACATGTGAATATCAGTCAAAGGCAGGAGGATCACCAAGGTACAAGGGCCAGAGGCTCTAAACTGGAAGCTTGAGCTATCACTAACACTGGTCAGCAGGCTGTGAGAGACTGAAATAGCCCAGGTAGCTCCAGAGCGAGGCTGAGGAGATTAACCCCCGCATGACCAGTCCAGAGTGAAGACAGCAGAATATAAACTCCGGACTGGACCATGACAACGTGTAAATGTTTTGGAGTGGCCTAGTCAATGCCCAGACCTTAAACAAATTGAAAATTTGTGGTCAAACTTGAAGATTGCTGTTCACCTGAGGAAACAGTCTAATTTGAAGGAACTGGAGCACTTTTGCCTTGAGGATTTCAATTATTTTGCCTTATTTGTTGTTTGCTTAATAATAAAACAAGGCCATTAAATATTCACAGTTGTAGGCATGTTCTTTATATGAACTGATGCAAACCATTTAAAAAAACTGTGATATTCCAGTCTGTGAGGTAGCAACATCTGAAAAATGCCATGGGGGTGAATACTTTCATAAGCCACTATAAGTGTCCTTACAGATGCTCCAGCTAATCAAGTTTTCAGGATAATCAGAATTATTTTCCCAATACCCTATATGTAAAGTGCATGCCACCCGAGTGCATATATAGCATCCTAATTTCAATTTAGATAACAGACTAAAAGTGCTCATTAGGAAAAAAAAAGCAGTTAAGACAAATAAGAGCTTGGAAAAAATAAAAGGAATATAAATGCAAATGTCAAGAACATAAATCTACTACTTAACCTTCCTCTAGTGTTAGGGTCGTGACCGACCCGTTTTAGGTTTTAAATGCATACAAATTCTACATACATTTGTTTATTGCATTAAGACTTTTTGA